>NC_137806.1:31401762-31779839 GCF_963383645.1 Muscardinus avellanarius
AGAGAGAGAGAGAGAGAGAGAGAGAGGAGGAGAGAGAGAGAGAGAGAGAGGAGAGGGAAAGAGGGGGAGGGAGGGAGGGAAGGAGAGAGAGAGAGAGAGAGAGAGAGAGAGAGAGAGAGAGAGAGAGAGAGGTGTCAAAATACCTTTTCAAGAGAGAGATATTAAAACATCTTTTCCACTTCTATCAACTCTGCCTTCCTTTTCCTCTCAGATGATGATGTTTACAGAGAGGGACCAGAGTAATGGAAAATAAGAGTGGTGGTGTCTGCAGATTTACATGGAGTAGACCACATCTGAGTACACACACACACACACACACACACACACACACTCGAGCTTGGGTGTCGCTCCAGCGGGTGGCAGAAGGCAGAGCACTGTGGACCCAGCACTGTAGACCCATAATGTCAGTGTGCAGACAGCAGAGCAGCAGTATTTGCAACTAAGCGCTGATCTGAGCCGAGGCCACATACCAGTGGATGTGTTTATTTCCTGTGTGATTTTAATTATGATATATCTGTCGGTAGCTCTAAAATTACATGAGGCGAGATTCAGCAGTTGGAAACATCCACTTTTAAATTCTACCGATTTTAATTCAAAGTAAATAGCATTTCTTACAACACAAACTTTTCCAATAAAATACTGTCCTCTCGTGCTGCAGCACAAAATTCCCTGAAGCATCGCGCGTGTGATATGTATTGCAAATGACAAATAGTTTTTTTGTTCATATTTTTGGTCACTCACTCTTATTATAATGTAATGCAGAGATAATTGGTAGGAAGAATACAATTGGATTTTGTAGGTCCGCAAATTTATATTAGTATGTAGTCTACATGTTCAAATAATGGCCAAACTTTAGTAATGACTCCAAGCTGCTGTCTGCTCAGTATCACTAACTTATTTTTTGTCTAACGCTATTAGATAATGAATAAAGGCCAATGCCAGAAACACCCAGTTGTGGGCACCTTACACATTCACATCTTTTTAAAGAAAATTTTTCTGAAATTATTGTATTATGACACACAGCTGCTTTCTGTTTCAGCACTTAATAACGTTGCCCATCTGCCAAACTTGGCATTGGCCCCAGGCTCTGTTGAGGACAGTGCAGCTTCCTGAACCTCATACATGCCAGTTCCTCACCCAGGGGCATCAGCACATTCGGCCATTGTTGTTCTTAACCACAACAGTGGTAATCGGTAAGAGGTAGTTCATGTTTGTCTTTTACAAAATGCCAGGAGTTGTTTACTCAGAGTAAAAACTGAACTGAGATCTGCAAGGGGAAATAAGCAAAAGCTTGCAAATGTTAGGCTTGGAAAGGATTTTATAGGATGTTCAGAAGCATTGATTGCCACTGAAGAGATTTTTGTAGCTGGTTTCTTAGAGCTGGAAAGTCACCGTAAGATTAAAAGAGTCTCAGAGACCATGACTTGCCCACAGTTGCTTATTTAGTGTCCAAGGAGGTTTTGTATCCAGTCTTTGGCTTTTTAATTTTTTTGGAAGACCTTTTCTTTATTTTTTAGAAATTCAACGCTGCATGTGAATGCCTGTCAATCTCTCTCATAAATGCTTTGCCAATAACCCAAGTTGTCCAAAGAATCAAACCTGACTTTGTTTGCATCAAAAGGAAACAGTATGCTTCTTGCCTGGGTTTTGATAAGGTTTATTGAACTGAATTTACTTGGGACAACTGTTGCTAGTACATACTATTAAGGGGATAGTACTGGGGAGAAAATAAATAGCACTGGGTGGATACTTTCTGCTTGTTTGTGTGCTTAAATGTAATTCAAATTCAATACTGTGCATAAAGTGTAAGGCTTAGAAAAGTTATCTGACACATAGAATACTTTACCTCCTTATTATTCAGGGTATGCAAATTTCTAAATCATTACAAGAATCATTATGCTCATGATTACTGATGTTTATTATTTTCCAAATAATTTAAGATCGTTCTAACCCTTGCTCAATGTGAAAATAGTTTATTTTTTGTTTAATTCTAAACCACTCACCCTTCCATTCTTATCGTCATGTTGTCTTAACTCAGTCAGATGCTACTTGCTCTGTTCATGGGTAAAATGAAATGCCACCTTCCTTGTGGCTCTATGTCATGAGATAACTGCTTAGAAGACAACTGGGGAGTGAATCCAGTTAGTAATATAACTGCAGAGTACGCAGGTTGCAAGGGCTGACAGAGCAGTAATGTAAACCAAGCAAGGGATCATGGGTAGCTGTGGTTCAAGAAATGAGAGAAAATTGGAAACCCAAGTGAGTGTGGCTGGGCCTGGGGAGAAGATTGTGTGGCCAGTAGCCACGCAACACTCCAGATGTGTGTGGGGGCTGCCTTAGCAGAAGCAGCTCACCCTTGTCACGTTCAACATGGCGTCCTGGTCCATCAGCCTAAAACCACTGCTATTTAGGTCATATAAGTTTTTCTATTTACTTCATAAAGACAAGTAGCTATCTATAATATCCTATGTTCTTTGGGAATCAGTACATTTTTAATAAATGAAGTCCTATTTTAAAAGAAATGGGAATCAAAATGGTAGATTTTATACAAGAAAAATAAATAGAAGTTTTCATCATTTTCCCTCCTTATAATCTGTCCTCAGAGTTCAGTGTGCTGACAGTGTCTGTCCAGGCCCCTGACTAAAGGCTAAAGAAAAGCTTTAAACCTGGGAACTCAATGCTCAACAGCTTCTGAAAATATGTTCTCAGACTTGTGGACAAATTTACTTCTGGAAATTCTAAGTTGCCAGGGTGAAATTATCAGAAGTACAATAACCAAAGCTGCAGACTCATATTTTCAGTTATTCATTTACTTTTGATCATAACACTATTCAGGAAAGCAATTTATAATCTCTCTTTTACAGATGAAGAGTCTAACATCTGGAGAAAGTCTAACATTTTAAGAGGTTTAACTGGATGATGAAGCACACGGGGCACTAAACATGAACATCTCCTTAAAATGCCTGGTACAAACCTAGTGAGACCCTCTGCAATTCAGCAAGACCCTGTTTCAAAATAAAAATGATAAAGGGCTGGGGGTGGAGCTCAGAGGTAGAATGCCCCTGGGTTCCATCCCCAGTGCTTCAAAAGTAATAATAAACAAACAAATGAATAAATAAATAAGTTCTAGTACAAGAAAGAAAAAAAACAGCAACCTGGGTTGGAAGCTTGTGTTCAGGCTGACTGTCCAGGATCTGCTTCAAAACACACACTTTAAACTGTATCTCCTTTATTCTCACACCTCTTTCTCTCCTACGTTTTCCTGAGACTTCAGTACTATATCTCTTAATATTTATTGCAAACTGTCATATGATTTAGAATTCAATCTGACACTGGATTCCCCCAAAATGCAATTATGATGGTCTTGGTTTGACCTGAGCTCAGCGCCTCACAGATATTTGGGGTCATAAATCAGCAAAGCCTCTTGCTATAGGATGTCCACAATTGCCACCCTCCTCACCCAGTGGAGCACATGGAATGACTCCTTCATTCCTTCTCATAGCCACTCAATATGTTCAAGAGCATGCACTACATCTCTCAGATGAAGCCGCAGAGGGTCTTCAAGAATCTCACTGGACGGCAGTGGGCAGGGCTGATACTTGTGCCACCTCTGCCCCACCATCCTGCAGACCACACAATTCAACTCACCTGCTGCACATCCATGCATGCTTCAGAAGACGTTTACAAATGAAAAGATGATTTATGACCTGGTGATTCTCCTACCAGAGACAATGCTGCGTACTACAAAGTCCAATGTATTACTCTAAAATATTACTGTTGGGTCAAAAGTCATTGGCTTTCCTGACTAGCACTCTAAAATCTGTATTGGTGCATTATAATTCCTAGTGATCTATTATATATGTGCACAGAGCATAATTTTGTCTGTTCCCCCCTCATACCTTCCCTTTTCCTCTTGTCCTCCTTACCTGATTTGCTTCTATTTCTCTTCTCTTCTCTCATTTCATTTTATGGGGTTTCTTTTGCCATCCTCCAACCTACTGGTTTTGCTTCTATTCTCTTGTGATCCTTTTTTTTTTTTTTTGGTCTCTCTAGCTTCCACATATGAGAGAAAACAGATGACCTCTTCTGAGTGTAACTGAACTGCCTGAGCACGACGTTCTCCAGTTCCATCTACCTTCCTATATGTGGCACAGTTTTCTTGCTCTTTATGGATTAGTAAGTTTCCAGTTTTTCTGATTTAATTACTTTATTACAACTATCATAGCCATTAAAATACCAAATTTACTAGTGTATAATCATCAGACACTATAAATCACTAGTTGATACATACATGGAGAATGATCACAATAGTCTAAAAGAGAGGGATGTTTCACTTTATAATAGTATTATTTTACAAAAAATGTTGGAGGCTTTTTGAGGCTCCTGGGATTTCTGGTGAGAAAGGATAGATAGATAGATAGATAGATAGATAGATAGATAGATAGATAGATAGGGTTGGGTGCATTAAAATTTTACATCATGTGAGGGTACAGAGTGTTAGAAAAGTACACGTAAACAACTCTTGCTCTCCCCACCAGGTCTGCCCTTACCCTCACCTTGTAAGTCTTTGAGATTGGAATTGGCAATTCCGTAAACATCCATGGGATTATTTCTACTGTACATTCTTTATGACTTCATATCCCCATTTTCTTAATTCCCCTCAGTCACTCCCCTAGAGTCTCTGCTCATCTATCTGACGTTGCTCTTATTTCCGAATATCTCTCTAGCTTCCACCCACAGAGAGAACATACATCTGCTTGTTCTCTGGGACTGGGTGTATTCAGTGTAACATTCTAGAGTTCCCTCCATTTTCCTACAAATGATGTAGTTTTGCTCTTCTTTACACATCACATTTTCTTTATCCATTCATCTTTTGATGGGCACTTCTGCTGGTGCCATTACTTGGATACAATACACTATGGTGCTATAAACATGAGTATGCATGTATCACTATAGTATGCTGACTTTTTCATCAAAAATACAAAATCATAATTGCTGAAGAGAATACAGGAAGAAGAAACACTACTTATATACTGTTGGTAGGACTATAAATTAGTACAACCACTACAAAGATCAGTAAGTAGATTCCTTAAAACGACTTGGAATGGAACCATCAGATGACCCAGCTAGAGCAGTCGATGGTTTATATCTCAAAAAATCAAATTTACTATCATTCCAAACACATGCTTTCTGTTAATATTTGGATGTATCTGCCTTATCTTTTTATGAAATCAAGATACTTTGACTTCTCAAAAGTTGCTCATTATTATGAGAACAACACAAAATCAATTATGTAAAATCATTCCTTAATCAATTGTTTTATTACTAAACCAGGCTTTCTTGATTTCACTCTGCTCAAGAGAGCAGCATAAATTAGTACATCATTATTGTAATTATACACTTACCTCATAATAAAAGCATAAAATATAAAGAAGAAAAATAAAATATCACATCACTTGGGTATTTGGGATATGAAATGAATTGGATGTTGAAGCACTGACACAAAACAGGTTTTTCTCCTGTAAACTGTTCTCTTTCTAACATTGGGTTTTGTTTTTAATTTGAATTTAGAAAGGCCCATTTAGAAAACATAATTACCATTATTCCCATAAAAACTTGCTATTTTTGGTTAATTGAAAAATTAAAATAAATTGAATTAGTCTTCAGGAGTTGGTGTTACAAAAATAGGCTCACTCATGCAAAAAATTTATATTCCATTGTGTGAAATAATACATTTTCAGAAGTGGGAAAATGAATATGATATATAAGATCTTGTTGAAATTTTGCTTCTATTACAGAAATATTTAAGAACAAATATATGTTCAATTTTTTCATTTTTAACATCCCATATAATTATAAAAATTACATATGTATGTAGAGATGTATAGATTCATGCCATAACTTATGTATTAATGTCAAATGACTTGGGATTTTTTTTTAGATTTAACAGCTTTTAATTTTATTTGACATTCCTTCGGCTTTCTACCTTTTTCTATGACCTTTCCAAATTTTATACATTTTGAGTACATGCATAAACCATAAAAATATATCTGGATGTTGGGATTAAGATTTTAGGCAATTTGCTATTACGATAGCAATTTTTGTCAGGCAAATACCTGAACAATTTGGATATGCTTATTTTTTTCTCAGGCAACAGAACTTAGGCAATTCATCTTGTCTCTTCTAAAGTGAAAGTATTTATTTGTTACCACAGTACAGATGATCTTTAGTTTCAGAAGATGCTGAATTATGCCACAACAAAATGACTTAAGCTGTGAGCTGAGGAGGTAAGTTAAAGATTTCTGTGCACACTCTAGCCTGGCCATCAGGGATCTAAGAGCCACTGTTTGCTGATGCTCAGAAGGAAACTGATGAATTTTTCTACTGCTAACTACTTCCTTTGTCACCACAGTGCATCACCGATCCATGTGTTCGACTGTATTGGGGCCGGCTGCCAGGTCTCTGGAGAAATAAGACTCTTTCCATACTCGATCACTAATTTTTATTTGTCTACGTGTGTGTGTGTGTGTGTGTGTGTGTGTGTGTGTGTGTGTGGCCCTGGAGATTGAACCCAGGGGCATTCTACCTATGAGCTACACCCACAACCCTATCTTATTTTTTATTTTGAAAGAAGGTCTCAGCTCTCGAGGGCCTCACTAAGCTGCTAAAGCTGGCCTCAAACCTGCAATCCACTTGTTCTCAGCCTCCCAAGTACAAGTATTACAAGCATACATCACTACACCTAACTACTTGATCACTATTGATCTTATTTCAGGACCAGCAAGAGATCTTACATCTTGATCTATTGGCCTGAGTTGGGAGAAAGGGATCATTGCCAGTTGTACTAAAGTTGTTATATGAGCTATGTACACATACACAGACACACCTACACACACACACACACACACACACACACACACACACACACAAACAGCCCAATGCCCACTCTTCTGACCAAGAAAAATTGTTTTTAATAGAAAATTTGAAATTGCATTTCTTAAACAAATTAAGGATTTTGAACAGATTCTTAGCAGAGGATCTTGTGTCCATAGTACCTTTGATATAATCCCCAGTTTTATTAATCCACAGCTATATTTTCCCACTCAGTCCTCTTAGAAGGATATAGGTAAGCAAGATGGTAGAGAATCCTTGGACATCTAAAATCTGGAGAAGTTACCCATTCATCAGCCAAATCAATAATTACTCCATTCATATCAGAAGGGGTGTCCCAGCGAGGCCAGTGTTTATCCTTCTATTTCTCTCTACTATGGCGGTTCATATTTCTCTTTCTGAGTGCTTCTGTGTCCTTTGATGGCACCAGCATTTGGCACGTGAAGTGACCCTTACTGAGCAAAATTGTACTGGGTTAGGGTAGGGAGGGGAGCAGAGAATAGGTCTCTACCCAGCACCATCACTGGGTTCCCTACAAAGACAAGGATTTGTTTCACTACACAGAAGTGTTTGGCTTAACCACTATGGAAGGATTCAGCAAAACTTAAAATCCTACATTCTAATGAAAAATGCATGCCATTTCACATCTCTTAAGGGGATTTCCTGTTTGCTGAATCTGCTCATTTCATCTGCCTTCCCTTTGTTCTCACATCCTGTGAGTCATGAAATTCTGTCATTTGCCTTCTAAATATCCACCGCTCCATCTCCTCGCCACCCCCACTGCCGGTGCCTTAGTTCTATAATTCCTATTTGGGATTACCACATTGTCATGAGCATCATATACAACCCTGAAAATTAAAGCAACTAGATTAGAGCCCTTGTCCTAAAGAAGATCACAAGATAAGTCACATTTTAGGGTTTTCCCCTGGCCTAGGACTTTCTTTTCTCAAAACTGATCTCTTGGGCCAAAAACTGATCTCTTGGGCCAAAAGGAGGGAGGGCACTGACACGTTTATTCAACCACTCACTTGTTCATTGATTGGTCTTCATACTATTTTTTTTTTTTTCTGTACTGGGGATGGAACCCAGGGCACTCTACCTCAGAGCTTACCCCAGCCCTATTTTTCATTCATCTTTATTATGAAGCAGGGTCTCAGCAAGTTGCAAGGGACCTCACCTTGTAGCTGAGGCTGTCCAAGAACCTCTATCCTCCGGTCTCAGCCTCTTGAATGCTAGTATGCACCACCACACCCAGGTTCTTTTTACTATTTTTGTTTTGTCGGGAGATATTTCACAATTAAGACACATACACATATGTGTGTGTTTATACATACACACACACACACACACACATATATAATACACTTCATATCTGTGTACAAATTGATATTTATAGAGGATCGATTCTAAAATCAGAATTGCCATATTCAAAAAGCATGTGCATTTTTTATTCTGATAGAGAAATCTTGTTGACTTCTAAAAATATATTAACCAGTCACAGTCACAGTTAGTAGCAAATTAAAATCTTCTCTTTTCCTCTTTTTTCAGATTGGATATAATGAATGTTTTCATTTCAGGTACGTATTTCTCTTTCTTTTTAATATTCAAGATATATTAAAATAATTTTATATCATAAATTACATATACTTTAGATAAAATATTATAGAGTTTTCTGCTACGTGGTTTGAAAATGTGATTTTTCAAATTTCTATCTTGTCTACTCCTCGTTGATATTTTGGTGGTCAATTTAGCTGTAGATATTGTTCATCTATGTCAGATAAGACTATTGGTGGTCAACAGGGGAAGATAGAAACTAAATAAGTAGTGATAAGTATGAAGCCTTTAATCAAAGAGAAACCAAATATACCTATTCTGAGCTGCCTTAAAAGTATTTATTCAGAAAATTAGTATTACTTCTTATTCTTTGATACCTAAGTATCAATAAAATAGTTGATAATAGAGAATAGTTGATAATAGAGAAAAAATGTTCTAGACAGGAACACACACACACACACACACACACACACACACACACACACACATATATAGAAAACATATAGGTCCAGAGTCCCTAAATGTGATAGAGCATATGAGGTTCTGGGAGATCCAAAGAACTGCAGAATGTCTCCTGGAGAACAAAGGACATGAAGTGGGAGTTCCGAAAGAGGGTCAGTGGTGAGAAACCCTGTGAAGAAAATTGGATGTGCGATCATTAGGTGGTTATGGTCAGTGTAAAATTTTTTGCTTTCCAAAACCACACTGAGATCCCATCTAACCTCAATTAGAATGATAATAATCAAGAAGTCAAACACCAATTAATGCTGGTGAGAGTTCAGGGAAATAGGAACTCTTCTACACTGTGGGCGGGATTGTGGAGACTCCTCAGAAAACTTGGAATGGATCCACCATATGATCTAGCAGTACCACTCCTGGGTATCTTTCCAAAGGGACTGAAATCAGAATATTACAGTGAATCATGCTCATCTATGTTTATAGCAGCACAATTCACACAACCAACCTGGGTGCTCATCCACCGATGAATGGATTACAACGTTATGGGATATACATAAAACAGAATTCTACTCATCCATTAAGAAGAACAGATTATCATTTTCAGCAAAAAATGGACAGACATGAAGAATATTATGTTGAGAGTAGCCAGTCACAGAAAGTGAAGGATCATATGTTTGGTTTCATATGCAGAAGCTAATGAGTAATCAAGATACAATGAAAACTTTAGATAATGGAGGAGAAACCCCAGTGGGGTGACAGAGGAGGCTTAGGAGAGAGTGGTGGGGAGGGAGAAGTAATGAAGAAAATGCTTCCATTGACATTGTATACATCTGGGATGTTCCCAAGACCCATCTCAACATCATGTATGGAGAAGGGGAGGGAATGGGAAGGGGAAGGGAGTCGGGGGAAGGTTCACCAAGTGCATATGCATGTCCCTATCACTCTAAACTACAAAGCACCCAAGGTAATAAAAAACCATCAGCTTGTTCTAAGAACATGTTGAGATAATCAGGTGCAATTTTGTTAAAGATTACCTAGGCATCAAAGTGAGGATCAGAGGAATGAAGGCTGAACTGAAAGCAAAGAGATGGTCTGGGCAGGTATTACAGTGCAGGTGGTAGCAGTTGGGCTGAAGAGAAGCAGATATATTCCAGTGACAGGTAAAAGATATAATTAACAGAAACCAATATGGGAGGTGTAGAAGAGCTAGGTATTCATGAAATACCTATTTTATCGACGGGGGAAATTTCACACAATTTATTGAATCAGAGAACAATGGAAGAGGTGTAGATTTCAAAGAAAAGAGGGTTTTAAAGAGAACAATAGTGTCAATTGCTGACAAGCATTTCATGAAAGTAAAGGGCAAGAAATGGTTCATTTGCAGGATTTTATCAATGCACTCTCTGGGCAGGCATTAAGATAAAACACCAAACCCCACTCATATGTGCAATTAAAACCTACTCATTGAAAATTTAAAAAATAATGCAAAGAAAAGGTTCCATTAGACTCACCCTAAAAGACATTTTTAGTGAAGGTGTTAAGAACAATTTAAAATTTTCAGTTTCTTGGGTTTTATTCACCAAAAGGCTCAACTCCTTCCTCACTCTGCTGATATAGATCTGACTTCCAGATTCGTCTAACGTAAGTATCTCCCCGGGCTTAAGGATAAAGCTGCGACGATGCTTGCTTGAGTCATTCTTGATTTTCACACCTATTGTGTTTCTACTTCAAAATTTATGATTTGTGCAAAAATGGCCAAGGATACTAATATAGCTAAAAAATAATGTGTTCTTCTCCATAAGGAAGACCATCTGCTTCTACCAGTTGGATATGTATTATAAAAAGCCAAAGTCAGGCTACTGAGAAGAGAATGGCTTAGAGCCTTCCTACCATTTGCAGCCTCAGTTATTTGGGGATAGTTGTAATGATGAGTTGCCTGCTGGGAACGAAGTTCTAATCATGTAATTTCTGGGGGAGCACAATGCAATGACCACTCAGGCCCAGGATTTAATGAAGTGATGTGAGGATTGCAATTATGGTAAATGACAAGCCGTGTACAGTGGCAACTGTCTGTGACCCCAGTATCTTTTGCTGTTGTGTTAGTATCATGTTCTATCAAACACAGTGCTCTATGTATTATTTTTCCCCCTTTTTTTGTGGCACTGGAGATGGAACCCAGGGCTATTCTACCTCTGAGCTACACCTCCAGCCCTATTTCCTTTATTCTTTATTTTTTTTAAACAGGGTCTCACTGAGTTGCAAAGGGCCTCACTAAGTAGCTGAGGCTGTATGAGAACCATGATCCTCCTGTCTCAGCCTCCCAAATGCTGGGGTTACAAGCATGTCCTACCACACCTGGCTTGTTCTATTTATTCAAACACTGTAGTCTCAGGAATATCATAAGAAATATTAATATAAGCAAAAATGCCTGAGTCTTACCCCACTATTAGAATAATAGTATAGAATATCATCTTCTTTTACTTTAGAAACCTTGACTTGTCTGCTTCAAGTTTTGTAAAGCTGTTATTAATTATACTTATTCTGCTATATTATGGTGAAACACTCGAGTAATTATGCAGTTGCAATTTGTGTGTTCATACATGCATGCGTGGGACTAGATTGACACCAGGAGCATTCTGACTCTGAGCTATACCTTCAGCTCAATTGGTTTTTTATTTTCAATTTATTTTATTTATTTTTTGTGGTACTGGGGATTGATCCCAGAGGAATACCCCCAGCCCATTCTTTATTATTTATTTTAAAACAGGGTCTCACTAAGTTGTGAAGTGCCTCACTAAGTAGCTGAGGCTGGCCACGAACCTGCAATCCTCCTATATCAGCCTTCCTAATACTGGGATTAGAAGCATGCACTACCATTTCTGGAAGAGCTATTTTATGTTTTATTTTGAAACAAGGTCTCACTAAGTTGTGGAGGGCCTTGCTAACTTGCTGAGGCTGGCCTCAAATCTGTGATCTTCCTGTCTCAGTGTCCAAAACACTAGAGTTACAGACTTGCTTCACCATGACTGCCTTATGGTTACAAATACGTTTTTGTAAAAGACACAGAAGTATCTGTTCCTCTCCTCTACTTTCCAGACTGACAAAACTTATTGATCAGTATTGGACAATATAGCATATAATGGTAAATGTTTACTCTCGTGCATGTCATCTAAATATAACATACTTTATCATTTTGGAAAACAATCTGTAAATCACATGAAAGCTATCTCTTAATGTCTAAAAACTATTAATTCCACCAACTGGAAATATTGTACAGAAAAATCAAATGTGCTTGTGTGCATGTTTGTGGTTGCAATGTGAGTCATATTAAGAAAATCAAAAGTTTATACAGTAGAAAAATTATAAAATAATCATACACCCATATTCTATGTGGTAGAAGCTGATTAGATAAGAACCAAGTCTGTTTTCTCTTAAACTTGTGTCTACATTTTCTGTCTCCCTCGTAGGTGAGGGTGTATGTTGCCCAGCTTCAGCTGATTAAGAGGATGAAAGTGGCTGGGCGTGGTGGCGTACGCTTGTAATCCCTGTGCTTGGGAGGCATAGACAGGAGGATTGCGCAGGTTCGAAGCCAGCCATGCTGGCTTAAGAGACCCTGTCTCCAAATTTTTTAAAAAAAGTATAAAATAGGTCTGGGAGTGTAGCCTGGAGGTAGAAGGGCTTCCAGGAACCCTAGTACCACCAAAAAAAAAAAAAAAAAGAAGGAAAAAGAGGATGGAAGTGGTGATGGACATCAGGCCAAGCTCTTCACTGTCCAATAGTGCATACCCCCTCAAGACTCAGTCCACAGCTTGATGAAAAAGATGCAAGCTTAACAGAGCCTTGGTGTCTACATCAAATCTCTAGTAGAGGATTCAGAAGAGAAGGGATTTTCTGTGATACGAAACAAGCCAATATTTCTTTAAGCTTCTAACATTTTCAGGATATGGCAGTTGGTGTTATCTTTCCACAAACACAGAAAAGATAAGCTGTCATTTTGGTGAATAAGGGTGTTGAAGTGAAATCTATGTAGGCTATTGAAAGGATAAAGTCTCAGAGAAATAAGTTCACTCTGATTCTATTGAAAGGTATGTAGATACATATGAATATTTATTAACCAATATGCATACATGCATAGATAGCTAAATGCATTCTAGAGTGTCTCAGAAGATATTTCTCATTCGTAATGATTCACAATAATTATTTTTATTTTGTGATACTGGGCTCTATCCCCAGCCTTATTTTCTTTTTTATTTGGAAACAGTATCTCACTATATTTCTGGGGCCTTGCTAGGTTGCTGAGGTCGTCCTCCAACCTGCAATCCTCCTCTTTCAGCCTCCCAAGTACTAATATCACAATATTAATGTTGCCATCACACCTGGAGGTTATAATTAATTTTAACTTTTTCTATGGCAAAGTGGAAGTTCACAGGCACATATTTTATTTAAAAACTTAAATCATAAATAACTTTAGACTACCTTTTATTTCATTTTAGTTAGATTATTCTCAGAATGGTCAAACATAAATATTACAATCAAAACGTATCTGTATATATTCTAGAGAAAGGACTGTGACAAGAAAATCTATGGGATTGTGAGTGATAGATAGTACTAAGACCCTAATCTGTTCAGCATGTTTAGACTCAAAGTAGCTTTTTAATTGGAGGGAGCTCAACTTAATAAATATTCCCTAGCACCATATTGTTATTACTACCTTTTGAACACTGTGAAAAATAAGCATATACATTTTGAAGCCTATACATGGATTTTTGAAGATTTTATCTCTTGTTTTGGTGAGTAAAATAACTTAGAGATCAAACTCTCAGAAAGGAATTGGCAAGAAACAGATTAGATTGTTTGCAGAGAGAGGGTCAGAGAAATCAGTCAATAACAATTTTCAAGTGGATGAATAAATTCGAAGTGATGACCTAATTTGGCAAAATAAGCTTGTCATTCTCTTTGTTCACATATAAATTATGTATTTGTGGAAAAACACTTGAATAATTCATATACATCTATCTACCGTGTCATGTCAATATTTATTCATTCTGCAAGTGTCTTTGTTTTTGTTTTTGGTACTGGGGATTGAACTCAAGGCCCTTCTATTTCCAAGCTATATCCCCAGACCATTTTACTTTTCTATTTTGAAATGGGGTCTCACTAACCTGTTGAAGGTCTCGCAAACTTGCTAAAGCTGGCCTTGAACCTGTGATCCTCCTGTCTCAACCTCCCAGGTACTGGGATAACAAGTGTATACATACACACACACACACACACACACACACACACACACACACACACATTTTTTTTTCACCTCTGAATGTACCAGGCACTGATTTGATTTCTTGAGCCAGACCAACGACCAAGACAAATGATGTCTGAATTATAAAATCAAAATCATGAGAGCACATCTGGCAGAGGTAATATAGTTATACATCTTCCAACTAGGAAAAGAAGACGGGAAACCTTGTTTGATAGTGCTGGGTTGTAGAGCAAAATAAAATTTAAAATCAAATAAAGGAACTGCAAAGCACTTTGTAGGGTGATTTCCCAACTATTGTTAGTTACTGTGCTTGCACCTTCCTGCTGCTTTATGTCTGAGACCTGGTGAGCCTTGACAAGAATAACAAACTGGTTGTTGTTTCATGGAATCTGTATGCAAAGCTTATGTTAATTTTTCCATTTGCTGTTTTAGATGTGAAAGGACATTACCCTCTGTAGGGTTACTGGGAGACACTGACAATGGATGGGTTAAGTAGAACAAAAGACTTGAGCTCCTTCTATAAAAGGAAGCAATCACGTAATGTAATTACCCAAGAGCCAAACAGGGTTCTGAAGCTTATACACCTGTTTTTGACTAAGCGGGGAAGAAAGGCGACGAATTTTAAGGGAGCAGTAAATTAATTTTGGAGGAATTGTATGGCTTTAAGAAACATAGAGTGGCCGGGGATGAAATCTATGGGTCTCACAGAGCAGAAAATGGATTGTAAACGATTCTTCTTAGAGAACTGGATGGGCAGAAATTAAAAGACAATGGTGCATGGCACAAGTCTTGGCAGATGTGTCAGCAGACCTTAATCTTTTTCCCCATGGTGTGAGCTTAGTGAATGGAAACTTAGGAAGGAGTAAATATTTTCTTCTTTTGTTGTGTGTGTGATACTAGGGATATAACCCTGTGACATTCTACCTCTGAGCTATGCCTCCAGCCCTGTTTTTTATTCTTTATTTTGAAGCAGGGTCTCACTGAGTTGCACAGGGCCTCACTAAGTAGCTGAGGTTATCCACAACCTCCTGTCTCAGCCTCCCCAATGCTGGGATTACAAGTGTGCACCACCACGTCTGGCTCAAATACTTTTTTCTTTAGCAGGCCCAAATTTTAAGCAGACAAGGAAATACCTGCTTCTTTTTAGATTCTTTTAATCTAATGTAACCCAACTCATGAATATTAGGACTATGTGTTTTAATTCTTTGAGCTATATTACTGGGATTTGGATCCAGCAACAAAGGCAGTAGAGGACACAGAGATCAGTTCACATAGATACAGTCATTCAATCCTTGACAAAGGTACCCAAAACATATATTAGTATAAAGACGGTCTTTTGACAAATGGTACTGAAGAAACTGAATATCCGTGTCCACAAGAATAAAGCCAGACCCCTAATTGGATCAAAGACATGGGAACTTGAGCAGAACCTTACAACTGCTAGAAGGGAACATGGGGCCAGCACTTTATCATATAGTTACAGGCATCAACTTCCTTAGCAAGACCCCTTAAATATCAGAAAGTAAGAGGAATAAATAGGATGGCATCAATTGAAAAATCTTCAGCAGGGCAATAGGATCATGAAAAGAGAGACTGCAGAACGGGAATAAAAATGTTGCCAGTTACTCTTTTGACGGAGGGTCTAAATACAGAACATGTAAAGAATTAAAAAACTCTACACCAAAAAATAAAATAACCCAATCAAGAAACAGATAAACACTTTTTAAAAGAAAAATATAACTGTCTGCCAAATCTATGAGAAAAATTCCAACATCTTTATCCACCAGAGAATACAGATCAAAACTACATTGAGATTTCATCTAACTTTACGTAGAAGAGCAGTTATGGAGACTACAAATAATAACAAATGCTGGCAAGGATGTGGGGAATAAGGAATATTTATAATTTCTTCGTGTGAGTGTAAATTAGCACAACTACTATGGAGATCAGTATGGCATTTCCACCATATTATCCAGCTATGCCACCCCAGAAATTTATCCTAAAGAAGTAAAGCCATCACTCTAGAGTAATACGGGAACATCTATGTTTATAGAAGCATCAGTCACAATAGCCAAGTTGTGGAACCAACCTAGATGTCCATAAATACATTATTGTATAAAGAAAATGTGGTACAGAGACACGATAGAGTTATGCTCAGCCATAAAAAGAACAAAATTACGTTGCTTTCGGGAAAATGGATGGACTGGAGAACATCATGCTAAGAATCAGAAAGTCAAGGGTCATATGTTTTCCTTCATGTGTGGAAGTTAGAATAAATGAAAGCAAAGAGACCTCATTAAAAGAGAAGAGAGATCAATAGACTAGAAGAAGGAGTTGAAAGGTGGGATGAGAAGGAAAAGAGGAGGATATTGGGTCAGAAAGTAAGTCAAATTATGCTTTGTGCATGTCCCAAGAATATAAAAACGAATCTATTGTGCATAAATATGAGGCAAAAACAAAAATAAATAAGATAGTCATTGGACCAGGGTACCGTGTTTTCAGATGATCTTTTATGCAATCTTTTAAAAAGGGAACCTCCATCTTCCTTAAACTCAACTATAATTGCATTAAGGAATAAAGAGAGTGCACAAATATGTATATATGAATTGGTTATTTAATTAACACTCTGTTGCTGGCAAGATAACAAAGGAAAAGAATTTTAATCATGGTAAACTAACAGGGAATTAAGTTTTAATATCATTTGTACTTTCAAAGAAAATTCATTGCAATTTATTTTTAATTAATGTGCCATTTTTAATAAGTATTGCCCTGAAGAATAAAGTACATTAATTCTCTCTTAAAGTTAATTAAATAATTCTAATATTTCAAAAGCCCCAGTTTTTTTTTCCATTGAAGTCTAAAGTACTAGATATTGTCTTCATAGCTTCTGACCTATGAAATTATAAATGCCAAACTATGGAACCAGCCAAGATGTCCATCAACAGATGGGTGGACTACAAAACTATCGGATATGTACACAATGAAATTCTACTCAGCCATAAAGAAAAACACAATTACCTTATTTCCAGGGAAATACATGGAACTGGAGAACATCATCTTAAGTGATAATCACAGAAAATAAGAAATTGGATGTTCTCCCTAATATGCGGAAGCTAGGGAGAAAATGGGGTATTGGAGGAACTCTTGATGAAGGAGACACTAGATACTATAGATGATCAAATAAGGAAGCCTAACTGAGGGGATGGGACGGGGAAAGAGGGACATTCTCAAAAGCACATGATGGACTTTAACAAACATATCAATGTCAGTCACTAAGCCAAACATGAGAAGGAAGGATGGAGAAGGAATGGGGTGGGAAAGTGGTAAGGACTAATTGGATGATGTGTGTATGTATTTCTCCACCATCTTGTACCCCATTAATAAGTATGAATACAATGCACCAATATAAAAATAAATAAGTAAAAATAAAAAACAATCATTTTGGTCCTTTTATAAAAAATCAGGTTTTGTTTATTTAAATTCAATCTGAAGTTTCTCGCTGGACAAACATTAGCTTCAATGTGGAATAAAATAGACAGCAAAATATAAAGTCTTTGAGATAAAAATGTGCAGGAGTATTTAGAAAACATGTATAAACAACACATTTTCACTCACAAGTAGTTCGTGTTCTTTCAAAAGTTCAGTGTTTACTTGTAAAATGATTATTTTTTTTATTTTAGAATACAATTTGCTTGATCAATCATCTTGTCTCCCACGCATCAATCTGATGGTTAAAATATTATCAAAGTACATTTATAAATAATGCAGTGTAAGCACCATTCATTGCTGAATCTATATTTTAATTTTCATAACAGTCAGCTATATAACTTTTCTGCCACATTCTGATATGATTTATATTATTTGAATGGCTTAGTAGACCAGATAGATTATACTTTCCTTTGTGTTATGAGTGCATAGCTTATGACTTCATTAAATAGGATAAAAGGTCATATTTGAATCATAAAAAGAAAATTGAAATGTAGTAATACTGAGTTAAATTTTAGCCAAATGTTTTTACAATATTCAGTAAGCAGTCAAAATATTTTTGTTTAAACATACAAGATTTTTAATATATATCCAATGTATGCATTAAAATTATCCTTGTTATTTAATCATGATATTTTCTGTAATCTTTGAGTACAGTCATTTTTAGTATTATACAAAAGATTTAAAAGATAATGTCATATTACCAAGCCAAACCAAAACAAAATATAGAAAATACTATAATCTTTGGGTAAAAACTAAAATTTTGGCTGCTTTTCTTTAAACAAAAAGCATAAAATTTTTATTAATTTCTCCTAAATCAATGAGAAGATAATCTGTTTTACATTATTTTGTTAATAAATAATGGTTATAAAATAAGTTTAAAGTCATTTAGCTTCCTATTGAGTACAGTATGAACTTTCATTCTTTTAATATTATTAAGAAGCTGAAATTTTTAAAAAATAGAAATAAACTGATTATTTATAATTTGAGAAAAATATTGTCCAATACACTTATAAAAAATACAATTGATGTTTAATATAAGGTTTGGAAAATAACTGAAGAAATACATCTTAATAATTTTTATGTAGATTTATATTTATAATCCTTTTTATATCTTTATATTCCTAATAATTATTTCAACTTCTTTGCTTGTGATTCATTGCCTATAGCACCAATTCCCAACAGTATTGATTGCAAACTATATAACTGAATAATTTCTTGTAGTCACAGGAGGATAATAAGATATGAAACCAATTTAATAATGTATGATTAAGTCAATATATTCAAAATACAGTGTGTGTATAATTTTATTGAGATATTTTATGATCCTTATTTCATATATCTTCTAACCCAACACTGTTTTATACCCAATAACCCAATTTGGATTTGCCACATTTTAAGTGTCACAATTACATTAGGCTATAAAAGAACAGTTAGGTTGTAACAGAAATCCATGATATGAATATTCTATATAAAAATATTATGTATTCTTTAGTTTTCTATTCTGCTCAAGATGCATGTTTCTCTCAAATAACCAACATATGCTGTTCTAGATTCTCTCCCAAATTTATATTTATACAGAATCTGTTACATTTTGCAAACTTAAGAACTTTCCCTCCATATATTTTTTCAATGGGTTTAACTTCCTCCACAAATTGTTTTCCTTTAATATGTAGGTTTTTTAAATGTATGCTTGAAATAAACTTTTTTATTTATAAATATTTAAGTCTTTTGTGCATTATTTGCTATGCAGTTTGCTGGATTTTTAAGAAGTTGGAAACTATTATATTTTGAGTAGGTATTTGCATATAAAATAAACCTATGTGATAACAGAAATGATATGATGGTGAGGCTGGTCATAGGCTACAGGAACAGGAGTTTAGGAGGGCCTCAGGAAAAGCTAAAGGGAAGGTAACATTTTATTTTATTTTATTTTATTTTTTAATTTTATTTATTTCTTGGTGGTACTGAGGTTCCTGTAAACCCTTCTACCTCCGGGATACACTCCTAGACCTATTTTTATACTTTTTTTATTTGGAGACAGAGTCTCTTAAGCCAGCGTGGCTGGCTTTGAACCTGCACAATCCTCCTGTCTCCGCCTCCGAAAAGCAGGGATTACAAGTGTGCGCCAGCATGCCCGGCAAAGGTAACATTTTATTTATTTTTTACTTATTTTTATTTATTTTTATTTTTCACTTTATTTTTTTGTGGTACTGGGGTTCCTGGAAGCCCTTCTACCTCCGGGCTACACTCCCAGACCTATTTTTATTCTTGGAAACAGGGTCTCTCAAGCCAGTGGGCTGGTTTCAACCTGCGTGATCCTCCTGTCTCCGCCTCCCAAGGGCGGGGATTACAAGCGTGAGCCACCACGCCCGGCCAAAGGTAACATTTTAGATGGCCCTTGAATGCAAAATTAAGCATGTGTAGACAAAACAGTGAAAAGTCCATTATAGGCAGTGCACAGTAGTAATTACTGTGCACGTACCAGCCATTCTTCTGATGATTTTATCTCATTTAATGATCAAAACCCTCTCACCTAGGTGAAGTATTGAGGCAGAATTGAAGAGACTTAAAAAGCAGTTAGAGCCAGGCGGGGTGGCACACGCTTGTAATCTCCACTCTTAGGAGGTGGAGAAGGAGGATCCTGCAGATTCGAAGCCAGCCCTGCTGGCTTAAGAGACCCTGTTTCCAAATAAAAAATATATATATAAAAATAGGTCTGGGAGTGTAGCCCGGAGGTAGAAGGGCTTCCAGGAACCCCAGTACCACACACACAATAAATAAATAAATAAATAAATAAATAGCAGTTAGAAAATATAATTTTAATATAAAGTCTTAATCTAAAGTTACTTTTACTCCCCAAGCCTGGTTTAAAGTTACCTTTAATCTTTCAGAGCTGTCTCTCCCCAAGTTCATAGGAAATATGTAAGTCTTAAAAGTAAATAAAAAGGGGGTATAATTACCCTGTATACTGTTAACAAGATATATTATCTTCAGAAACATATTATTTACTGGCATCTTCCAGTCTATCTACTAATCAAATGAAGAAGAGCATGATTAGCCAAAGGACCCCATAATTGACCAGACCACCAGACTAATGTTGCCCTCACATGTTTTCCTGCACCCACACTTCAGAGAGTTTCCTTCCAAAAAAGAGCTGTAAATCTCCCAAATGCACGGCTCACTCTGGAGAGAGCCTGCATTCTTCCATGATCCATGCGACCTTCCTTGCCAGAAAATACATGGACAAATTTGGAGAAACAAGAAAACAAAGGAAAAAATTTACCTAAGTGCCCAAGATGAAAGGACTCCTCCTCGTTTAAAAATTAACAAAACCAACAATAAAAAATGCTGTCAAGAGTATGAGGAAATAGAAGCTTCCTTTTTTCAGCTCTTCTTTTTTTGTTCATATGTTTATTCCAGTACAGTATGTAGTGTATAGTCTTATAGCCATTATGTGTTATTTGTATCAAAGTTATTTGCAGGTGAAGTTTAATTTTTTGATTTGGTATTTTTCACTTGGGATAGGGTTTATAAACTCATAAACACTCCTGGTAGAATTGTAAAATTATTATCAACCACTCTGGAGATGAGTATAGAAGTTCCACAGATCACTAGGGATGGACTCCCCATATGCTGTACCACTGTTCAGCATCTTTCCAAAGGCACTAATGTCAGATACTGCAAGGATACATGCATGCCCATGTTTATAGCGGTATAATTCACAATAGTCAAACTATGGAAGCAAAAAATATTCAACAGATGAATGGATGAAAAGCATGTGGCGTATACTCACAATGGAATTTTACTCCACCATAAAGAACAAAATCATGTAATTTGCAGGAAAATAGAAATAGAAAATATTGTGCTGAGTGTGATTGGTCAGTCTCTGATAGCCTAGGGTTTTAGGGTTTCTCTCATAGCTAAATTCTAGAGAGGAACAAGGAGAAAAGTCGTCTTAAATTAAATGAGGAGAGATGCCAGCAGAGTTGTGGAATGAGGTCTGGGGCGGAGAATGAAGCTTGAAGAAGAAAACAGATTGAATAACATTATTTTCCAATATGAAGGTATCAGTACCAATCTTACTAACATGCACTGAGAGGGAGGAAGTCGGAGTCGGGTGGGAGGCTGAGGAAAATACTCCAAGAGATGTGCGCATGTATGAATGAATCACTTTGAACCTCACTATGGTGTGTAAGTACAAGACACCAATAAAAATTATTGTAAAAATATACTTAGCGAGGTCCTTCGCAACCCAGTGAGATCAAAAATAAAAAGACTAAAAACAAATAGGGCTGGGGTGTAGCTTGGAGGCAGAATGTCCCTGGGTTTCATCCCTGGTGCCACAAAAAAATGATTGTAAAAATAATAAAATTGAAGTTTATTATTTTACAACTTCAAGCAGGAACTGATCTGAAGCAAACTTTTTCCATTGCTGATGATGTTTTCTTTCCAAATCCGAGTCATCTGTCTACAGTTATAGGAAAATGATTTTGACATTGGACACACAAGGACTCCTCAGTCTACATGTATTTCAAAGTTTGTGCTTTTTCAAAGAAGTTGTCTGATTTCATTAGCAAAGCCCAACGAGTGCCCGAAAGATCAATGATTTTTATCCTTCACGATTACTAATTCCATTTGCTTAGTAAAATATGATGCCAAATTAATAGCTCATAACTTCCTCAAATGCAATGTATGAAATTCATTAGCTCTTCATCTCTGCTCCCTGGTGGCTGAGCTCCCCTCAAGCTGATAGGGCTACACGAGTTTTAATGGACTGTGGCACTAATATTTATAGTCCTGACATTAATTTCAATAGCAATTTTTCATAAATCCTCCAAAAGTCTGAGTTTCTCAAACATGCTCAGTATTTTAATTAGTATTGTGTAAAGTCAGCTGCTCATTTTACATAGGGAGGATTTACATGAAAAGGTATTTAATTGAAGAGCTACTCACAGATGACCCCACTCTATTTCCACTGCCTCTCAAAAAAAAAATATCAAGAGATGAAAATACCATTTGGAATACTGCACTAGAAAAACTTAACCCTTTTGAGATATATTTTATCATCTAAAGTTCATTTTTCTTTTTAGCATCCAGACAAGAGTATACATTTTCAAATATCCATTTTCACACATATGCATGAAATGGAATCCTGTTATCCTGTAATTGAAGGAGAATGTAGCCAGGGAACATGAGAATATTCTGTGGTACTCTCTGGGAGATTTGAGAATCTAAAGATCATTCCATAAAGAGGAAAAAGTTGAGAAAAACTCGCATAAATATTTTATTGATGATCTAAATTTTTTTTCATGCAGCAGATTAGGTACACTTTACTAACTTTGGTGATTCTCTGCACTGATATTTTATATTTTCAGTTTTTATTGTTTTAATGTGTCTGAAGAAAGTGGAAAGTCAAGGTAAACAAGGATCAAGATGGAAGAATCATCATGTCAATCAATTATCTACATGGGAAATAAAGTCCCCTATGCATAATTTTGAATGGATTTTCTCTTTGGTTATAGAAAAGAAGCTGCTTATAAGTATGTGTCTAGCATAATATTCTTTAAGATTCTGCAAGAGGGAACTGATAATCAGTGGCTTGCCTAGTGAGTGACCCCAGAGAAGGAAGCACCGCAGTAAAGACAGCCTCAGGAAGCTGGTTATAATGTGAACCACAAGAGCACAAGCTTGGCACAGGAAATTCTAGGAAACAGGCATCATTGTTTGAAAGTGTTTCTCCAAATTTCATTGGTTGAAAGGTAATGCCTCATGAGATGGCAGCCTTGAAGAGGTGATCAGGACATGGGGCCTCCTTCTCTTAAAAGGAACCAAGCCCCTTATGAAAGGGGGCTTTCCTACCCTTGTGTCTTCATCTGCCATTCAAAGACACCCAGACTGGACCATCCCCAAGAAAATGGCTTCATCAGATACTTGTGCACTGACCTTAGACTTCCTAACTTTCATATCTATGAGAAATGATTTGTTGTTCTCTAAAACCACCCATTTTCAGCTACTTTGTTATAACAGCACAAACAAGTATATGACAACCTGCCTTTAGATGGGTTCCATGTCCAGAAATCTATCTCTGCCATTTATAATTTGTCCTGTGCATGAGGTAGTGTAGCATCCGGCAGTACGTTAGGACGTGAGCTGAGTGCCTCTGACTCTGGGGCTTCTCCATCATCACACGATACATCTGTTCCTCCATGCCTTGATTCCTGAGTATCGCCTTGTTTTTTCAGTGCTCTGAAAAGGTCCTTTCCTCGCTCATTCCTATCACTGTGCTTCTATTTTTCTCCAGTCATTTAAGGGACCATCCTAGCATTGTGGCACTAAACCTAGGAATCCTTGATAGGAAATTAAATTCTCTGTCATGAGGATGTGCCCTCATTTCAACAAACACACTTATCAAGTCTTTGATTTTATCTCTACCCTTGAACCAATATACTCCACACACATTCCTAGGATCTCAGTTCCTGCTGGTACATATTAGCTGGGTCCTGCAGTGATTTTGGACACACACACACACACACACACACACACACACACACACACATAAATAACACATACATATAAATACTGGGTATATACATACTGGGTATGTGGGTATGGACTCCAAGGGTGTTCTACCTCCAGGGTACAACCCCAGCCCTATTTTTTTTTTTTATTCTTCATTTTGAAAACAGGTCTCACTGAGTTGCAGAGGGCCTCACTAAGTAGCTGAGGCTGTCTGTGCACCACGGTCCTCCTGTCTCAACCTCCCAAATGCTGGGATTACAAGCAGGAGCCACCACATCCAGCTCTGGAAATATTTTTATTCCTTGGAAAGAAGAGTACTTCTGCTATTAGGTGATGAAGCAACGTTTGTTACTGGTCCAGATTAAATGGAAGGAGATGCTGGTATCCATGTGACTTGGATGAACTGTCCACGGTCCACAGGTAAGTGGAGGTAGTCAGCACTAGAGAAAGAAGGAGATCAGTCCGGAACTAGGAAACAACCTAGGCATAAAATGTTACCAAGCATCTGTGTGCTGAGGTTCCCATGCTAAGTGCCATGCTGTGAACTTTCTTAATAGAAAGGCTTGTGCCGAATATCTTACAGGCATCTTTCTTATACAGAAATAGGTGCGAAAGCCCACTAGTAAGCTCCAGAATTCAAATACTAACAATCAGAGTATTCATAGCATATAATTTATATCTTGACTACAATTGAATGTTAACATTTGTAGATTCATTTGAGTCCATTTCATGATCCTTAAATTGTATGAGAGTTAATTGAACTAGGCATTGCAGGGCATGCCTGTAATCACAGCAGTAGGAAGGCTGAGACCGTAGGATCACAGGTCTGTGTTCAGCCTCCCAGCTTAGTGAGACCTCGCAGGTGTACCTCAATGGTACAACATCCATGAATTCAATCCTCAGTAGCCCCCCACACACAGAAAAAGAAGGTTAAATGTAATGCCAATCAGCATCTATTTTGTAACCAAAAAGGTGTGTTTCAAGTTTGTTGAGCAATTGCATCATTAGTATTTATTTAGTCCTTTTTATTATATGCAGGAACTACATTTCGGATATGATAGGACATTTACACTATTATTTGACAGTACAGAAAACGAGATCACAATGGAGCGATTCTTGAATTCTCTTTTATAAGATTTTTTTCCTATCAATTCCTTTGATTAAGAAAAATATTTAACATTGAAATTTGGAGAATTTCTGACTTATTTTTGGTGGTACTGGCGTTCCTGGAAGCCCTTCTACCTCCAGGCCACACTCCCAGACCTATTTTATTTATGGAATTACAGTCTCTCAAGCCAATGTGGCTGGCTTCCAACCTGCGCGATCCTCCTGTCTCCACCTCCCAAGCACGGGGATTGCAAGCGTGTGTCACCATGCCCGGCTGAATTTCTGATTTTTAAATAGACTTTTACAAACACAAATTAAGTGAGGAGCCCCTAGATAAAATCTTGAGAATGCTTTTTTTGTTTTTTTTTTGTTGTTGTTGTTGTTTTTATATATAAATTGATACTGATGCTTCTGTCAAAATTTTAACTCATCCTCAAAAGGAAAAAAGAGATGCCTAATAAATTGTCAATTCAATGATATGATGCATTGTATTGTGAGTTTTCAAACAAAACTTCTGACTTATTAAAATTACACTTATAATAAAATCTACATCTCATGTGCTTTAGTGCATTACTCAAATGTTTGTATAAAAGCAACTTTTCTCACTTGTTCATGGCCAGAATTATGTACACATTAGCATCTACTTGATAACCTGTGTGTCTCTGCTTGTATGAATGGGTTTAACCTGCCCATATATCTCACTTGGAATAATTCTGCTGCTGCTGACAGGGGAAAGAGTAGAGAATTCACACATTTATCATTCTCTGTGCTTCTTTTGACACCTGCAAGGATGCCTGACGATCCCCAGTGCTCAAAAACAATTACAATGAGAAGCTATGTGGAGAGAATTTCTGAAGTGCAATTCCTAGGAGACGGAGACTGGAGAGGATGTGCTGAAAGGTCAGAGCAGAGCCATCCGCGAAGGGAGACAATGAGAGTGAGCTCTGCTACAGGCGCCTGAGGACCTCCTACCCATCGCAGACTGAGCAGCATGCACAAGGCACATTACTGTTACATTTAGAACCACATAGCTTCTCATATCTGCAAATTCTGTGCAGAAATCAGCAAACGTCAGGAGAGAAAGAAATGCCTCTCTGAAATAACTGGACTGCCGTGGCTCCACTAAGACCATCAGCACTGTGCTCTTTGAGAGATGAACTAGATTCCAGTGCAACAGAACTGTGTCTTCATGGGCGTAAATGTCAAGAAGTATTGCCTCTGATTTTATCATCGTCGGTATGAGATGATATTTTAATAATGTGATGACATACCAGAGCAAAAGAGTTTGCAAATCCTAAAACTTCCAATCAGATAAGATTATTTTAATACTCTTGAATGCTATGATAAAAATGACTCTCCTCTCTCTCTCTCTCCCTCTCTCTCTTGTTCTCCCTTTCTTTTCTTTCTTTCTTTTCTCCCTTTCTCCCTTTCTCCCTTTCTTTTTCTTTTCTTTCTTTCTTTCTTTCTTTCCTTCTTTCCTTCTTTCTTTCATCTTGGTACTATGGATTGAATCCAGAAGCATTCTAACTCTGAGCCACACCTCAGTCTCTTCTTATATTTTCCATTTTGAAACAGAATATCACAAAGTTGTTTAGAGTCTCATTAAGTTGCTGAGAGCCCTACTAACTTGCTGAGGCTGACATCAAACCCGCAATCCTCCTGTGTCGGCCCCCCAACTACCAGGATTATAGGTGTGTGCTACCATGACGGGCTACAGATGCTTTTAAATGATAAAGTTGCATGTTTATTTTGGAAGAAGCTCCATAATGCTCAAAATACAAATACAAATAGACTTGCATCCGTTATTCACCTATTTCCAGGTTTGTAAAAATCTTCAAACTTTCAGTTATGAGTAACTATTGTCATATTCTTATAAAAGCTCACCACTAAAACCCAGAAAAAATAGACTGGCTTTGTGTCTGCAAAGACTTATAGAATATCTGTGATTCAATAAACTAAACAAAAGGAAACATCCAGTGTGATGATAGAATCCACCTGCAAGTCAAATGACTGAACATTATACTTTCTCTGTATATTTTTCTATTGGTAACAAAGTCCCAAATCTACTTTTGCTCAAAACACATTTACAGGTCCTATCAAGTCATGCTGTAATCATACAAATAAAATTTACTCACACCACTATAATTAAACCAAACTACCAAAATTATTCCTATTTTCAGTCTGCAGTACAAAAGTGCAAAAGGGCCTAATAGGTCTTACTAAACCCCCTTTTGTTCTCTTGAGTGCAATAAAGAAGGGAGCTTACCGTAGAAAGAAAATTGTTCTGGAATTATATAATTGTATAAATCATCCACTCTTAGCCCTCTGCCATGGACACTTAAAAAATAGAACATGTTTCTGGAATTAGTATGTTTTTGAAAGCAGTACAAATAGAAGGAATTCCAGTTACAGCAATGCACTGAAACACAAAACATAATATAAAGTAAAAACAAAAATCAAAATGCAAGTTTATGCTGTGTTCTTACTTGATTTATAAGTGAAATTTTATCTCATGAATATTGCTTGGTCATGCCCCATCCCTCGAAAATGGGCTGCGGCATTAACTATTTTTCTATGTTTTGTTTCACTGTTATAGTTAAATACCAGAAAGACTTCTTTTGACATTGTTTTTCATAGTTAGGAGATTGTGCCTGAGCCTATACTTAATTCTTTTCTAAATAATTACATGACAGTACTTTAGAAAATAAAGGAGGAGTCATTTGAAATTGTTATATTTATGATAACATAAAAAACAAAAGATTTGTATGTTTTCAAATATTTCTGTGAATTGTGTTGTATGCCTGAATCCTATCATTAATTATTAAAATAGTATGATTTCAATATCATATACCAGCCAGGCGTGGTGGCGCAAGCTTGTAATGCCCACGCTTGGGAGGCAGAGACAGGAGGATCATGCAGGTTTGAAGCTAGTCTCGCGCGCTGGCTTAGGAGACCCTGTTTCCAAATAAAAATGTAAAAATAGGTCTGGGAGTGTAGCCCGGAGGTGGAAGGGCTTCCAGGAACCCCAGTACCACCAATATATATATATATATATATATATATATATATATATATATATATATACACACACACACACACACACACACATATATATAGTGAGAAGGAAACTCTCTAAAGCACAGGATGTACTTAAACATACCGATGTCGACCACTAAGCCAAGCATGGGGAGGAGGGATGGGAACTGGGTAGGGGCTAACTGGGCGATGCATGCATGCGTGTTGTCTACACAAGTCTTTTTTACCCCATTATGATTATGAATATAATGAACCAATAAAAATTTTTAAAAAGGAGAAAAAACGTATCATGTATGAGAAAGAGAAGAAGTAGAAAGGGGGCTGGAAAAAGCTCACCAAGTGCTGCACCTTGGAATGTTTCCATCACTCTGAACCTTATTATGATGCGGGACTGCGAAGCGGCAATAAAAGTATATTTAAAACAGTACGACGATTTCCATCTTTGTCATTATCTTCAGAAAATAATCCCCTTTATGGACGCTGCGTCATGCGCATTACATACGGACCCATATGTCATTTGAACATGTCAAACGTGTTTGGACGGTGGTTTGCTTCCCTGTCTTCCTTTCCTCTGATAAGTCAAGCTCTTCTGGATGCTACTTTGCAATTCTTTTTATTTGGGCATGTGTCAGAGATTTTTGGGATGTTTAATTTGGATCTCTGGCTCGTGGACTATGCACATCTTTCACTTTATTTAAAAAGAGAGCCCGCATAGCATTTAGAGTTTGAGATACCTCTACCATTGTGAATGGCTAATATTCATGCAAATGTTGCTATAAATGTATTTACGGGACCCAGAGAATGATATCCCAAATGTATCAAGTAAGCCAAAGAGAAAAATAACATTTCTCAGAGTATTTTTTCACACCACCTGGGAAATAAGCCTGCCAAGCACAAGGATGCAGGATAAAATAAATATGTATCTCTCAACCAGGAGTATAAATGATCTTTCATGAAGGTAGAAACTTCAAAGGATATACTTCTCGGCTAAAGACATATCACCTAGCAATTTAAAAATAAGGTATATACTATCTTGAGCTAGACTAGGAAAGACACTATTTTGCAAAGTAGCATCTGATCAGCTATTCAAAAGCCATTGAATATTTTCTAGCATCTGCCTGACTCCTTGAAAGTGGAAATGGTATGCTCACAGAGAAGAATTTGTCTTGGGATGGTTATATAATGTTACCTTAGTGTTAAAGTATAAAGTCGTGAGCACACTCAATGAAAGGTTTCAGAAAATGCGCTGCAAAACGTTCCTGGTTTTTGAAAAATAATAGAGCATTTGGAGGAAATTTTAGAGACAATTTACTTTAAAAAAGGTAAGTTAAAGATTTTTTATTAAGCACAATTTTTAATGTAGTTAGCTACTGCAGGATTCCAGACTCTATTTTCCTTTTCATCTAAGTCTTGTTCTACCATTTCACATCCAGATTCTGATGTAGCAATCCCTTTAGCAGTGACTTTAATAATTTTAGTCAATAACTTTAAGTCACTGCCTTATTCATTTGTTTTATTCCTACCATCGTTTACATATTAAAAGTCTAGTAAAAAGTCACACAGTACCTAAAATTAACACAAAATGGTGTCATTAAACCATCTTTTCAGAGGTAGACTTTTCTGTGTGTTTGTAGTACTCAGTACTGAATCCAGGGATGCTCTAAACAGGACTACACTCTCAGCACTTTTCATTTTTTATTTCGAACAAGTTCTCACTAAATCACTGCACACTAGTATTAAACCTTTAATCCTTCTGTTTTAGCCTCCCCAGTACTGAGATTTCTGTGCCCAGCTCACAAGTAGGCAATTTGAATCAGAAATGTGCAGGTACCTATACTTAAAAATTGATTCTTATTTGTCTTGTGGGTGAGTACAGTTGAAGAATATATTATCAGAACAATGTAAAACTTAAAAAGTTTAAGATAGAACATTGTTAAAAAGGTTGAACTGATATTAATATTCATTGTGCTACAATAAAAATATTATTGCGTATTATGCTAAGATATTAATATTTTGGTTTCTTTAATATGTCTAAATTTATGATTAGCGAATGTGTATTCTCATCCTGAAGGATGAGAATAGGACTTGGAAAATGGTTTTATATTTATATAAGTCAAAGGAATATATAGAGATATTCACTTAGGAGTTTGAAGGGCCTTATAGAAGTAATGTGCATTGTGAATTTTCATAAATGTCTCATTAACCAGCCTTTTTCATTATAGAAACTTTATTTTCCTAATAAGGACTGCAGTAAAGAATAACAAGAAAATTTTTTTTTGCAGTACTGGAAATGGAACCCAGGGGTATTCTACCTCTAAGATACACCCGCAGCCCTATTTTTTATTCTTTATTTTGAAACAAGGTCTCACTGAATTGCAAAGGGCCTCACTAAGTAGCTGAGACTATCTGCAAACCGTGATCCTCCTGTCTAAGCCTCCCAAATGCTGGTATTATAAGTGTGTGCCACCACACACCAGGGACGATTAAGGGATGGAGGTGGAGAATGGAGGACATTTGATGAAGAAAACAGTTCAAATAATGACATCTATGTATTTAAAATTAGCAATACCAATCTCAGTAATATTTACAGGGAGGGAGAGGTAGTGAGTTAAGATTTGGAAAGAAATACATCAGACATTCTCAGAAAAAATGCTTCACCAAAACAGGATGTATCACAGTGGTAAAGTGCCCCTAGGTTCAATACTCAGTATCAAAAAGAAAATAAGAAAACTGGGAAATTTCCAAGGATTCGGTGTTATCTCATCATTTTACAATGGCCAATCTTTCTTGCTTTTTCTAACTCAAGGTGGCAATTTTACAGGCTCTGGATCTACACGGCAAGTTCTTCAAGCTTCAGAAACATTTGGGACAAAGCTACAAGACTGGCTTTCAGATGTGAATCCAGAAAGTCATGACATAATCTTAGTGTTTGATAATCATCGTGGATATAAACTGAGTCCGCATTACAAACACGTTCCTGATCCCGTGAACCAAGGAAGAGGCCTAGTGTGGCTTCCTCATCTCAAACTATTTCTTGAGTTCTAAATATATTAAAAATATTTTGTAGCATTAAAGAAAATTTTCTCTCATACAGCCTCAGCCAAGTTACAGTCATTGGTAGATATATATCGTCCTAAATTTTCAGGAGTGTATGTGTGTTATAGTTAGATAAAAATTCCCCTGAAAAGCTCATATTTTCAGAGTTGATGTAAGTAAGTCATGAGGGTTGTACTCTCATCAGGAAAGAAATTCATTGTAATGAATGTACTAGGTGGTCATGTAGGCAGGTGGAGTGTGGCTAGAGATGGAGCCCCAGGAGTTTGTGTCTTTGCATCTTATTTTCTTGCTCTCTTGCTTACAGCCTCTATGAAGTGAGAGCAGAATCCTCATTTTTTTATTGCTCTTCTTGTCCCCATTCCTTGAGTTTCACAGACTCCAGGCTAGCATAAACTGAGCCCCGGATCTCCAAATGCTGTGAGAAAATATATCCTCTTTTCTCTAAGTTGTAGGGTCAGTTGTTTTGGATTACATCAATGAGAATGTTGACTGTAGCAGATGGCTTTGATGTCGATTGATGACAAGTAGCCTCTCACGTGAAGGACAATGGGGTCAGTGTGGAAGCTGGGGAGGATTGGGAGGAGAGGGCTGTCTCTACTCCGATTGTCCTTCCACTAGCATCTTGCTTTTATTAAGGCTATAACCAAAACATTATAAGGTATTATTAATCACAGGAAATAACAAAGAAATAATGGGGTGAGTCAGGGAAAAGCACCGAGGTAGTCACAGATGAATTAGGCAAGGAAAGGGTAAATAAACTGTCAGGGTCTTTGCTTATTGGTCAGGGTTCCTGGTTATAGGTCCCATTTGGTCCTTGCAAACTTGTCTGCGTGCAAACAATTCTCACGTGGGTGGGCAGTTTGTGTTCCTCCCAAGGAGAACCGAGGTGACCTCAAAGCGGATGATTAACAATGCTCCCAACAGTTGACTCTGATGGTGTTAGCAACATAAAGTGATATAAGTTTGGACTAGCTGATGCCTAGGGCCCTTCTACTTATGCAATTCCATTTGTTCTCTCTCTACATTAAATACAAACACCACAGTGTGGCATGTTATACAAATTCCAATTGGCATCAAGCTTCACCAATATTCTAACATTATGCAACAATAAATTCTTCTGGTCTTTGATTAGTTGGTTGGAAGAAAACCAGAACCAAATAATGTAACAGGGTTTTGAGATGGATTATTTAGTCTGAGATCATAATTTCATCCCTTTATTAACCATGTAACACTGACTCAGCCACTTAACTAATCCAGTCCACAATCTTGTTATTTACAAATTGAAATAATATTATCTATACAAAACCTTCATGGAGTTAAGTAAAACAAGAGGAAAATGCATGTTGGAGTGTTTGTAGAATTAGAGAGCTGAAAAAAATGATGATTAAGTATTCACTCAATCCTGTGTGTGCTTGGCCTTCATTTCTTTCTTGGAATTTCAAGCCTTGATAACTTGAATAATAAATAAGAAATGCTGCTGAGGATTAAGGAGAGACGTTAACTGGGGAGCATAAAGAATTCTTAAAGTTGATTATTTAAAAAGTGATTGTGAAAGAACTTTTGATTGGATGAGTTAGATGGAACAAAAACCAGATTGTCAATGTTGTATATAAAAACACCCCACAGGATTTGTTCTTTCTTAGGTACAAGCCTCAGTAGGACCATACCCTTAGCCATAATGGCCTGTCTCCCCACCTGAGATTCCAGAGAGGCTTAATAAAGAAAAGATCATAAGGAAGATCAAGCTCTGGTGCCACACGTCACCACCCACCAGTGCTGGAAACCTGATGATTCTGAGGAAGTCCAGACGTCCGGCCCTGCTGTGCTCCCCTACTCAACCCCTCCCAGGTGTCTCCTATAAAAGAATAATTGTGAAGACCCCAAAGTTGCTCTTTTCATCTTGAAATGGCTCACATTATACCCTGAATGTGTATCTTCCTCTTTCCTAAATAAACCTCTGTCTGTCTCTGAAAAAAAAAAAAAAAAAAGGATGTGGCATCTAAGAGAGCACAAAGTTGCTAATCTATTTATAGCCAAAGTGAAGGTATAGAGAAATTTGCCAGACTTCATCCATATTGGGACGGTCCAGTATAGGTGTTAATTTGACTGGATTGAAGGATATCAGAGGGCCGGTAAAGAATGATTTCTGGGTATGTATGTCAAATAGTCTGGAAAATGCTGGCATCAGTCTGTGGACTGAGCAGAGAAGACCCTTCTTCAATGTCAACGGAAACCATCCAACTGGCTGAGGGTCAAGAAGGAATAAAAACGCAGAAGAAATGTATATTTACTTGCTATCTCTTCTGGACCTGGAACATTTTCTATCTCCTGCTCTTAAAAAGAAGAATTCCAGGAGCTCTGGAATTTGACTAGTAAATTTTCTATTTCTGAGGTCTTCAGAATTTAACTGGGTTATACGCCTAGCCTTCCTGTTCTCCAGCTTGCAAAGATCCAATTCTTTAATTTTTTTTTTTTTGGCAATACTGTGGGTGAAACCCAGGGGCTTTCTACCTCCGGGCTATACTCCCAGACCTATTTTATATTTTTATTTGGAAAAAGGGTCTCACTAAATTACTGAGAGCCTCACTAAGTAGCTGAGGCTGGCTTCGAACCTGTGCAATCCTCCTGTCTCAGCTTCCCAAGTGCTGGGATTACAAGCGTGCGCCACCACGCCCGTCCAACAAAGATCCAACTCTAAGACATCTCAACCCCTACATGCACATGAGCTAATTTTTTAAATATAATATCTATCATCTGTCATCTAAATAATGTATCATTTCTCTCTCTCTCTATATATATATATACAAACATACATTTAGCCACCCATTCATTCATCTTATTAATTCTTTTTCTGGGGTACCTTGACTATTTCACAGATTAAAATTGAGTATGAATTACCTGTTATACGTCAGAAAATTATCTGAACTCACTAAGCAAAAACTTGCTATAGAGTGGGACAAAAGATTCCTTAACTAGGTTTTATGGTAAACATTAAATGGAAAACATCCTCTTTTTCTGGTTCAGAATCTACTTTATCATTTTCTTGGCTTTTAAAAATATCGTATTGGTGCATTATACATATTGGTGCATTATAATTATGTATATAATTATACATCATAGTGAGATTCAAAATAACACATTCATTCATGCACACTTAGTTAATCCCTTCCTACTCACATTCATGACTAAAGTTTTGTACATTTCCAATCCAGTTTCATTTATCTAATATAAACATTAAATCATGCAGACGGATAAAATTGAAATAAAAATTATTAAAATGAGTTGGGCGTGGTGGTGCACGCTTGTAATCCCCGCGCTTGGGAGGCTGAGATAAGAGGATCGTGTAGGTTTGAAGCCAGCCGCGCCGGCTTAAGAGACCCGCTTTCCAAATAAAAACGTATAAAAATAGGTCTGGGAATGTAGCCTGGAAGTAGAAGGGTTTCTAGAAACCCCAGTACCACCAAAATATATATATATATATATTAAAATGATAAACTTAAAATGAAGAAACTTCTACATAAAGTGTTAAAAAGCCAGCATTATTTATCCAGAAAGATTAAAACATAGTGACCATATATGGAAAATATTTTTAAATGCATCTGTATTGAACATGTACAGATGTTTTTTTTTTCTTGTCATCATTCCCTAAAGACTACAACATAATGATCATTTATATTGGATTAGGTATTATAAGTATTTCAGAGATTACTTATTTTTAGTTATTTGTTTTATATTCTGTCCTGGGGATTGAACCTGGGGTGTTCTACTTCTGAGCTTTATCTACATCCCTTTTAATTTTGAAACAGGATCTTGCTAAATGCTAAGGCTGGCTTCCAATCTGCAATCTTCCTGTCTTAGCCTCTCAAATACTGAGGTTACAGGTAAGCACCGTCACACCTAATGTCTAATAATGTTTTAAAGGATATGGGGAGATGGACATGGGTCACATGCAAACAGTACATTATTTTATAGGAGGGATTTGAGAACTGAGGGATTTTGGTATCCAAAGACATTCTAAAACTCACCCCCCACACATACTGAGAGCCAACTCTCTTATGGCCATTTTGCTGATACATATAAGGATTTGGAAATGTTTAGAAAACCTAATCCATAAAAGGTTTACATAGTTATGGCACATACCTCTGGTTTTAAATAATGTCATCTAAATGCCAGATATAAAGGCATTTATCTATTGGTGCAGATAAGAATGAAGAAAATGGTGTTTATAAAAGACTGACTCTCTAGCACATACCTTGGTTCCTTACATCCCTATGGTGAAGGAAGCAGATGTCCTTGTCATTCGCACGACTATAATTCTGCCTCGAATTCCTCCAGAGACATCTAGCTTTACAACCTGAACCTTTGTTTTCATGATGGTAGAGAAACCAGCCTTAGTTGTTTCAGTCTTTATAATAGAGTTCAACTCAGACTTCGGAAAACAGAGAACCTTTCGGTGGTAATCAGGACATAAATTTTAGTTCCAACATTTCCAGTTTGCATGTTAAGATATTTGATAGGGACTATAACAAGATAAAGTCAGGCCTAAGGCAGATCTCAGACTAGTGATTAGGAATACATGCAGTGAAAACCTAAAATAGGGTAATTTAGAAGAATTTGTTGAGACAAAGTATTTCTTCTCAGAAATAATTCTTATCTGAAATGTACATTAGAATCTTGTATTCTCTGGTTGAGGTACAATGATTTACTGAATTTTTTATTTTTAAATAAAGTCCTATTAAATTTAGACATTTTACACTAAATAAACCAAATAATCAAAAACTGAATAATTTACCTAAATAGACATTTCACAAAAGAAGACATACAAATGGCCAAAAATACTGAAAAAAAAAATGTTCAACATCATTAACAATCAGGGGGATGTAAATCAAATCTACACTGAGAGACACCTGACCCAGAATGGCAATCATCAAGAAGTCAAATAACAATAAAGCTGGTGAGGATGTGCGTAATTGAAACTCTTTTACACTTAGTTGGATTGCCATTAGTGCAGCTGCTACGGAGATTAATGTGTATATTCCTCAGAAAACTGGGACTGGATCTGCCATACGATCCAGCTATACCATTCTTTCCAAAGGGACTGAAATCAGAGAATTATGGTGATATATGTATACCCATATTCATAGCAGCACAATTTCCAATAGTCAAATCATGGAATCAACCTAAATGCCCATTAACAGATGAATGGATTACAAATTTATGGGATATACACAATAAAACTCTATTCAACAATAAAGAACAAAATTATGTCGTTTGCAGAAAAAATGGATGGGCCTGGAGAATATTATGTTAAGTGAGATTAGCCAATCACAGAAAGTAGAATGGTCATATGTTTTATCTCATATGCAAAAGCCAAGGATTTCAGAGAGACTTCAAATAAGGGAGGTGATACTCCAGTGTACCCAAGGGAGGTCGTCTAGGGGAAAAAAGTGTGGAGAAGGAGGATCAAGGGTGAGAATAACAATGTCGATCCCAATACTCTCTATGGGGAAGAGGTGGATAGAGAGGGAGCTGAGAGGAAAGTGCTATATACGTGTATGTCTGTATCACTATGATTCACATTAGGATGTGAGACTATACTGCACCCATAAAAGGATAAAAAATGTTTAAAGGCTTCAACACTACCTTGCTTTCTATATGGTAGTAAAATGAGTGGAGGGTAAGATTTATAGGCAGCATGCATGGCCACATATGTGCAAATATGTGTATATACACAAAGACACACATATGTATATATGTATTTTATTTTTCTTTAAACAATTCTTTGAGGGTCTTTTCTTGAGTTCACAGCCAATATGTCATCTCCTCAGAGATGCTTCCCTAATAAGAATTAAAAAAAAAGTTCCCTTCAGGTCACTACATGTCATTCCATCTCTATTATCCTTAGAACGCTTGCCACTGTTTTTGTCCACGTTTCATTCAAGAACTTTGACTGAACACCTACTACGTGCATTGTTGTAATTACTAAGCCTCCGTTGCTAAGCAGAATGGCACAATGATGCCTGTCCTGATAAGCTAAGCTTCTCTTTATATGTAAATGTGACTGTGCCAATTATTTCTGACACAGAATTTAAGCTCCATGATGGCAAACACCTAGTATGTCCTTAGCACTGGCTCCATCTTTGGTCCCCAGGAGGGGGTTACTTACTCTATAATAGGCACTAATTAAACATTTTGCCGCAAATTTTCTTAAAGTTGCATTTTTAAGGTCATCCTCATGATTAATTTATTCATCCACTCAATGCATGAAACCATTGAATTCCCCCTAGAGACTTCCTATGTCTTAGTGATTATGCTAATCCCTAGACATGCAAGTAAACCCAAGGAAAAAGTAGAAAATGTAACTAATCAATGAAGAAAAGTATGTGACCAAATGATTGCACTGCTATATTAAATGCAAATACTAAAGATAAATAAAAATTATACTCAGAACAAAGATGATGTAACTTTTCACCAGCTAAGGAGGTCAAGGCTGACTTTTCAAAAGCGACACCTGCTTTGGTATACACGGACACAAGAGGGGGAGAGCTCTGTGATAAAAGATGGCTTGGTGGCCCAGAGGACAACAGAATTTATTACTATGGCTTTCTAGAAGTTTCACCTCCATAAAAGTCCACGGGAGACAGCAGAACTGATGAAAACAGAGCCTAGTTCTGTCTCTAATGAAGTAAGACTCAGAACCCTTCAAACCATTAGAATGCAGCACAGGCCCACGAAACTATCAATCCTAAACCCAAATCAAGCAGGAGCCTGGGATCCAAAAATAGTATTTCTCAGATATTAAGGAAAATACAGATTTGCCTGATAGGAAATGGCATAAATCCATAAAAACCTGCCAAAGTCCTATAAATTAGCAATAAAAAGAAGAACAAGGGCAGATCCTGATATACGTGAGGTCCAGTCTGTATAGACTACTCTAAACCAGATCGTGGAGGATGTTAGGACTTCTGAAACCTAAGGAGACACATTAGGGGTTGAAGGTAGAGTTCTAACCTGTAAGAAAGTGTAGCTGTAACTATAAGAACCGAACAGATTTTATGGGAGTGATCTCTCCAGAGAAAGGGGGTAGATTGGCTCAGAGCTGCTGCCTCCCTCAAGTTCTCCCAGGCCTGGTTCTCCGCTCAGAACTGAGCAAAGATCCGGAGTCAAAGACAGAAGTCACTAGGAAAGGAAGCAGACAAGAAAGAGTATAGGCACGCAGCCCAAAAATGCAGAAAATGTTCTTGAAAAATATTCTTTTCAAATTTTATATTGATCATAAACAGAGTGATTATAAAATAGTTGAAGAGAGAAATATAAAGCCATAGATAAAGACAAAATGAAGATATTACAGAGATGTGTTGGGGTAGGGCAGAGAATACTTAGGGCGTGATTAAGGTGTTAGCCTTGGAGATTGGAGACAAAATACTAGGGCATGGAGGTAATGTAGATTGAATACGTACAGCATTCCATGGACGATTGTGTGTCTTGGAAGGATAAAAAGATAACAACAAAGAGTCAAAATGACTGAGAAAGATAGAAGGAAGAAAATTTTTGTGGAACTATTCAAGTTTAGATAAAGGTACCCAGGCTGAATTTGATTTTTTTTAAAAATAGAGGTCAGAAAAATCTAAGATACAGGGAATAAAGAGGGAACTATTTGACTTCTTTAGCTATGATCCACACAGTGATGGTGGTTTAATGTATTGCTGTTTTATTTCTTCAACTTTCTCTTGACTTGTTTTGGACATTATTTATACAGACAGATCCAATTTATTTATTTGTCCCTAAGCTGACAGCCACAGATCAGAGGACAGGGCACATGCTATTTGTTATATAAAGGACATGAAACTAGGAAAGTCTCTCAGAATCAGGTGAGAAGACACTGAAAAGTTGTTTTTAAAAATTAATGATTAAGCTTGGTTTAGTCATGCATAATTTTAATACCTCTAATTGAGAGGCTGAAATAGGAGGGTTTCAGATTTGAAGGCAGCCTCAGGAATTCAGTGAGGGAGGCTGACATCAACTTTGTGAGACCCTGTTGTTTCCAAATAAAAATAACATTGGGCTGGGTGTAGCTCAGAGATAGAATGCACAGAGGTTCAATATCTAGTACCATAGACACAAAAACTTAATGATTAAAAATTTAAAAAGTAAAAACTATTAACTTATTTCTTATAAAAACAAAGATTTTTTGTCTTTATTTGTTTTTATATATTTACTTATTTATTGTATTTAAAATATTTTTATTGGTAAATTGTAGTCATACATCTTAGTGGAGTACAAGATGGTAGAGGCATCCGTGCACACATCACCCAATTAATCCTTATCCAATTCCCACCCCAATTCCTCCTCTTTTCCTCCTTCTCATGTTTGGCTTAGTGATTAACTTTGAAATGTCTGTTAATGTATTTTTTATTTTTTTTAAGTTTCTCAATTCTTCTCTATTTATTTTTAAGGTTTTTTTATTGTTTAATTGGTGCATTGTAGTCATACATCTTAATGGGGTACAAGATGGAAGAGGCATACATGCACACGTCATTTATTTAGCCCTTTCCCATTTTCTCTCCCCATCCCTCCTTCTCATGTTTGGCTTCCTGATTGACTTTATACAAAGTTGAGATACTCAGGTATTTGTCCCCAAATATTTTGCCAATGACTTGCCACTTTATCTCAAAGCCTATCTTCAAAATTAGAATTACGTCAGAGCCTTAGTCTTTGGTCAACAAAATCAATTCAATGGCATTTAAACGAATGGCATTCTTCATCATTGAACCCAACATTTTATTTGGCATTATTTCCATACTTTATAATAATCATCCTTTCCTCAGTGGATCACTCCCTCCCAGTTCTGTTCCATCAGCTTCAGAAGACTGATGAACTACACAAATATGGAGACAAATGTGTGCGGTGATTTGATGATAAAAATATTTATGGTATTACACAGAGGAGAGGTATAATTAAGGACAGATAACTGTAATTGGAAATATCAAAGGAAGGCTTAGGAGTGCTGACTTTTCCCTGAATTGTTTTAGGTAATTGTAAGTTTCAGAATTTTAGTAATCCTAAAACCAATGGAGAATGGTCAGAAAAAAGCAGGGAGAGAGAAATGCAGGGGAGGAAACTGGTTGCAATGATATTTTTGGCCACGTCTCCTCACCCCCATGCCAGGAAAGAACAGAAATGTGGATTTATTGCTTTGCTGGTTTTAATAAGGACAAAGGGAGGAAATAAAGAAAAGATGGTACTGATATATTTGATAGGATTTTTACTACATTTACTTCCACCTGTTCATTTACTTACTTTATCATGACCACAGCATGTATACATTTCTTTGATAATATTGTTCTTTTACTTTGTTCCATGGAATACAGTGTTATTGATTTGTGTTATTATAGAAGCAGGCATTTAATAAAAATTCTAATCTCTTTCCAAATTATAGACATAGCTTCCAAAATAGACAAATGCAAATCCGTGGCCAAATTAACTGGCTCAGAGGTATACATTATTCCAATTTATACAATAATAAGAAGGATATTTTACCAAACATTAATTTCTATTTGAATTAAAAATATAATTTTCTAACTTCAAAGTTCCATAGGATAGAATAGACTTGAAAGTAAAATATTTATGCCAGGCGTGGTGGCACACGCTTGCAATCCCCGTGCTTGGGAGGCTGAGACAGGAGGATCGCACAGGTTCGAAGCCAGCCTCGGCTACCTGGTGAGGCTTTCAGCAACTTAGTGAGACCCTGTTTCCAAATAAAATATAAAATAGGTCTGGGAGTATAGCCCGGAGGTAGAAAGCCTCTGGGTTCCACCCCCAGTACCACCAAAAAAAAAAAAAAAAAAAAAAGGAATAGACTTGAAAGTAAAAGATTTACTTGTTAAAAAAACTATTACCTCTATTATTTTCTTCATATTTGAGGTTTGAGTTATTAAATATAATAAATTTGCTTCTAAAGAAAAATAAATTTTAGACATGTTTCCAGAAACGGAAGAAAAAGAAAAAGCCATACTTCAGATTTTTGTTTACTTTCTTTTGTGATTACTCATTTTTCTTTTTTAAACAATGTAATGTTTAGCCGGGCATGGTGGCGCACGCTTGTAATCCCAGCATTCGGGAGGCTGAGACCTGGAGGTTCGCGGTTCGCGGACAGCCTCAGATACTTAGTGAGGCCCCCTGCAACTCAGTAAGACCCAGTTTCAAAATAAAGAATAAAAAATAGGGCAGGGGGTGTAGCTTGGAGGTCGAATGCCCCTGGGTTCTATCCCCAGACCCCCCCCCCCCAAAAAAAATTAATGTTTAAAGTAGAATGTCTATTTTTCACCAAAAAAGCATTAGCCCTCATATATTTCAACATAAACTAAGTTATCAGTGCACAAACAACTATTGGAAATAAAAGATAATTTCCAGGGAGACAATCTTAGATTTAACCATTTTCTTACTGCTCTATAAATAAAAAATTTTAGAAGCAAGTGACAAAATATCAAACCCTACATGCTCTTGTGAATATTATCTATACACCCACACACATAGACACATACTTATGCACATAACTGCCTCCCAAATATTTACATCTTAATTTGGTAAGATGTTTAGTATGATAAATCTGGTTAAACAATCAGAAATAATTCCAGATGAGTAATACCATAAAATTTTAAAACTATATTATGTTTTCAACCTAGGCTAAATTGTTGTTTTAGGAAATGTGCAATTTTCTTGCCATTCATTAAGATCTTTCGTCCTGTCTTGAGATTTTTTTTTTTTCCCCAGTATACTTGAAGTACTCTGTATTTAAACACAGAGCTCCTGAAGCTTCCTGGGTTCATCACTTCTTAGCATCAGAGCAGCCATCAGCAAGGCTTTCTTGATAGGTAAAAAATGAAACAAGAAAGTCTGTTGGGTACTCATCCTACTCCAGGCTTCTCTGAGGATGCTGTTCCGATTCGGGTGGAGTAGTTTATGAAAACTAGGTTACACATAAGGGAGTAAGTCCCCACTGTGGAATGTTTAAAGATCATGGGAATAGAAGGAAATCCCATGAGGAGAGGCAATGGAATTAAGAAAATGGCATGGGAACACACAAAGAGAGAAAGGCGGGACCTCTGGCCAAGAGCCTTTGTTGAAGTCATAGGTCAACAGTAATGACACTCAGAAGCCATTCTCCTTGGGTAATTCAAATGTAACTGAGTCGGCATAGAATCAGAGGAAGGTATAAATTGGCGACACCACTTGAACACTAATCACTTGAACACATATCAATGTCTGATATTGCTGATGGGTGATGGCCAGGTAAAAGTTCAAAACAAGCAATATGGCAGTCATGGAAATGTTGAAGTAAGAAAAACCACAGTCTAAAGACCATGAGCATGGCCAATGGCTCTATATCTCTGTCTCTTCTCCTTCTAGCTCTCAGCTTTACCTGCATACAAAGAAGAGCCTTCAGTCTATGTGTTTGCCAACCACAGAGGTGGAAGCCGGCACAAGCCATCCATATTAGGCCTACAAGCCAACAAATTGAAATGGGAGTTTTCATTTGTTATTGTTTATTGTTGCCAAATCTCTTTAGGGTCAGGTTGCACCATATTTTACTTTCCCATTTTCCCTGACCACTAAACTACACACACACACACACACACACACACACACACACACACACACACACAGATTGCTAAGTGAGGGCATTTGAGGGAATCTGATGACAGATTAATACTTGAAATATGAATGGAAGACTTATAAGAAAGTTCATTTGCTTCTCAATTTTGAGTAAAATTAGCCCCAAATAAAGTTCTAATTGAAGGCAGATGTCCCAGAAATTACCAGGCTACACTGTCAGAAACCTACATCTGCTATGATCTAAAATGAATAAAATACTCCAGAAATATCACTAAATACAGAAAGAGAGAGGCATCTTTTAATATAGCCATCAGCTGGAGAATCATAAATATGATACTTAATGAAATCCTCACTCAATGCGGGAATCACAGATCTCATAGACAACATTTCAGCAAATACAAGACACGTATAAAAGTGCATTGCATATTTAAAGTTTTAGAAGTATTAGTAAAAGCAATTTTAAACTATGTTTCTGATATTCCCTTCTGAATTTATTCTTATCGGTATCAATGCTTGGGAGTATTTTCACAGATTAATTCCCCAAAGGGATTCAAGGGGAAAAATAATATGAGGTCTACCTCACAAAAAATCAAACTTTCAACAGTATTTTTAAGGTACAGAAGTTATGAAATATTTGATGTGAAAATGGTTTTAAACAACTCAGCATGAAATTGACTTATGAGGTCTCTTTGGTCTTGGCAACTGTGAATTTGTTCACAAAGTCATCCTTCGAAGGTACCAAATCCTTCTTCTATTCCCTGCAGTCCCTGCCCTGAGATACAGCAAAAAGATCACTTAACAGTCAACCATACCATTGGACAATATTTTATTCAGTGATTTTATTTATCCAGTTATAACTGACCATTTCACACTTCAGTATGTTTTAGCTAGAGCCAAGAGTATTCAGCAATCAAATGCTGTAAACAGCCCTGCAGGAAGTCTTTTTAGAACTAAATCTACTGACAGGATGAACACTGCATGGGAGTTAAGGCAGAGTTTCCCACTTGCACACCAGCAGAGTCCATAACATTTCTATCACAGTTAGATTACGGATGTTCCCACATTCTCCCCACTCCTATGTTGCCAGAAGAAAGTATTCAGTCCCACTGTATCTCCTGCATTGATCTCTATCCCTACCACTTTCTAGAAGAATCTTATGACAGGTAAATAGAAGACCTAAAGATTCCAGTTTGTAGCTCTCAACAGCAGGTATCCAATGGCATGCCCATGGAAGGTGGGCACAGTCTTTATATTGTGGGAGATGATAAACTTCCTAGGGTCTGGGCTCATTATTGGAGAAGGTCCTGCTCCTTAGCTGAGGGAAACCAAAATGGCAGCCTTAGCTATAGAATAAGAGGATAAACAAGGAAAAGAAAATAAAAAGCTATCCCTGTTTAAACACTAACTACTTCCCTCCCTAAAAGAACTACCCCTGAAGGCACTAAGAGGTTCTTTAAAAAGTTATATTATAAAATAATAATTCCCACACCATGCACACACCTGTAATCCCCGCATTTGGGAGGCAGAGACAAGAGGATCACTCAGGTTCGAAGCCAGCCGTGCTGGCTTAAGAGACCCTGTTTCCTGCGAGTGTAGCCTGGAGGTAGAAGAGTTTCATCTCCAGTAGTACTACTACTACTACTACTACTACTACTACTAATAATAATAATAATAATAATAAATTCCTTGGGGAAAATGTTAGTAGTACAGAGGAATTCCAGTAAGGAATTATAAAACAGAGGGATTTCAGGAAAGAACAATACACTATATAACAAGGTACATAGAAAAAGAAAACTATATCACCACACTAAAATGTCCGTGGCATAGTCACCCTCCTGTTACCACCCTGAAGGGTAATTACTATTGAAACTGAATATTATCAGTCCCTACTCATTTATTCAAAGTATGAACTTTTACTAAAAAGTATGTATTCCTACAATCTCATATTGTTTTTTTCCCATTTCAAACCTTGCATAAATAGCATATTATATGTAATCTCAAGCAATTTTCTTTTGAAAAGTATTCATACTTATTCAACGTGTGGTTGAATTTATTCATTTTCCTCAGTCAGAGCTTTTCTTCTGCAAATACAATGCAATCTACCTACTTTCCTGCGGATATAACCTAGATTGCTTATGATTCTTCTAATGTCTAGTGACACACCTATGAGCACTGTTGGGCTCATATCCTGGCATGTATGTATGATTTCTACTTTGTCATGCTAGACAATGTATATATCTCCAAGGCAGAGTTGCTAGGACTTCTCCCTCTGGCTGTAGATATGAATATTTGGCTAGACAATTTATTAATACTTGGTATGAGCATGCATTTTATTGTAAAACCAGTATTGAAAAGTTATTTATTTGGCATTACATTCTATTTTTCTGATGATTACAGAGACTGAACGGGTTTTCATGTTTCCTGCATGTTCTTGGTATGTTACATGTAGGATTTTAAGTTGATATTTTTTGCCCATTTGTTATTAATCTCTAATAATTTGAAAACATGGTCCAGAATTCAATATTTTCTGTGTTACAACTGTCTCTATTTCCTGTAGCATCTTAATAACTCTTCTCAACATAATTTAACATTTTAAAATTACATTTTTATGGTTAATCTTTTCATAAACTTAAAAATAAGTATTTCTTTAATTAAAAGAAACTCAGGCTTGTCAATCAGACAGGATGCTGGGTAGCCCAAGGAACCACAACAAAGCACTTTGGCTATTTCCTTGAAACTCACAAGGGAGGTTATTCCTTAATGATGTGGCCTAAATATTCCAACTGCTGGAATGGGGTCCTTGGAACAGCATGAGAACAGAGGGCTTCCGGGATGATCAGAACAACCCAGTATATAACAAGGTGCTTAAGGAGAAACGATGCCACCATACTAGAATGCCCATGGCATATTCATTCTCTTAAATGCAAGCTGTACTTGCTAGCATAAGAGATTCCCTGAGTTTGGTGAGTCCCTCTAGCAAGTTATTCAAATTCAGGAGAGGGGTTGCAGAAACTCAGATTTGTATTTAGTTAGTCAGGAGTTCTGGAGAACTGGACTTGTGACTGGTGTCTGAAATGAGGACCAGTACCGTGGGACTGAGAACTTGACCTCTCAGACCTCTTGATTTCTTTAGGCAGATGTTTCAGAACTGAAGTAGAGGCCATCATGCTGGTGACCACGGGAAAGCTGAGTGACTGCTGTGTGGGAAAACCACTCCACAGGTATGGTGTCAAAAGTTTTTGATGACGAGGGCAGAATTGAGAGCAGATAAAAGTTTTTTTTAAAAAAAAACGTATTCTAATAGCTTACAGTTTATTTTCTTTCTCTTTATACAGAATTCCCGAGAAAGAAAGAGATGCCTTGGTCCAAAACCATGCAAAAATGCTAATGGCAGTGGACTAGGTAACAGGAGAGTCTTAATGGAATGCTTTTAGCAGGATACACCTGTTCTTTCTTGGTTAGTTAATAGACTACTAAAAAGAAGATGGCCCTTATCTTTGGGCTTTCTTTATATAAGGTTTGCCCTGCTGCATCTGTTAGACCATTTGACATTATTTTGAAATAAAGTTTTGCTAATGGAAGAACAAAGGGGAGTTGTATTATTGATCTAAGATTTCTCCATTTTTTTATGTCTTACAATGCCAGAGTATCCTTTGCTTTCTTAGTAATATATTGGTATTAGTTAGATCTATGATTTCCGTGAGTCTGATTTGTTTGATACTTTCTGTTGCTTTCTAGTAAAGCTTTTAAACAGCTGCTTTCTACAACAAGGATTTGGACACAAAAGATAAGTTGATGTCTTACATATAAAGAGAATCAAAACACATTTGGGTTCATTTATTACAATACAAAAGTTCTCTACATCCCCTACCTCAGTTGGGCATTGTTTCCCACTGAATTCCTTTGTGTTATTATTCTGTCATCCTTAAGTTTATATTATATGAAATTGGTTTAGAAAGAAGACCAATGGCTCATCTGGTCCCAGTAGCACACTGAGGAGTGAAATTTGCTTTTGTTCAGATTAGAGAAGGTGTGGAGGGGGCACTTTTTCTTCTCTGCCTTCATTTCATTTACACACTGGCAAAGATGAGAGGAGAGGAAAGGAGGAAAGGAGAAAACACCGTCAGACTAACAGAGTGTGAAACACAGGAAGCAACCCTAGAAAAGTTATCCAAGGATTAAGAAAATTCAGAGAATGATTTATTTTGTAGGCAACAAGTAATATTTTTCAGAAAGATTTTGTCCAGTCATAAAGTCTTCTAAATCCTAGAGCAGGAAGCAATCATAAGCTTTCAACGAAAGAATAGTCTCAATTATTTTTTTTCTCTGAAAAGTTAGGTAGTATATTTTACCAAGGCAGCAACTGGTAGTTTAAAAGATGAATTCATTAAAGAATAAACTAAAATATAAGTCTTTGGGAAACTATCCCTATTATTCAGGATAATATATTCCAATTAATTTTAAATTATTTTTACCAGCGCACAAACTGTGATTCTTACACACACGTGTGCACACACACAATTTTACAGAGAAAGCGATGTCTGTTCAGCATTAGTGTATAGATTCTCACACATGAGTTTTACTATTTCCATAAGTGTAAGATTCACTTTCTCTTTCCCTAACTGTAAAATGAAGAAAGATTTTTTCTGCTTTCTTAGACTTCAGACAGTCTTCTGAATTGTTTTGCCCACCATACATGTTAATTAATACACAAATCTATACATCTATAATACACAGCATCTACCTGTCATCTCATTTCTCTGTATCTAGGACACAATTTTCATAATATACAAATGTTTTTTTACATATCATTGCCAGGTACTAAAAAGGTATATTAAACAAATGCTTTTACTTAGAGCTTGTACTTATTTATATGTTTAAGACTAAAGTTAAATTTTAACATGTTTTAATAAAATCAGGGTCTTTTCAACCTCTAGTTATGGTCATTAAATACTTCATAAAAGTAGTTAAATAAAAACATTATAAGGCCCCATTTTTTCACATAGTTTAAAACATCAACGCTGTAGGGCTGATAATGCTTATTATTAAGTATATACATAACTGTGTTAAAATGCCAAGAGATGATGGTCCTAGGAATGTTTTTACTCCAAGTAAATTTTAAGCTTGCCATCAACTCCTTTAAAAAACATAAAATCAAATGTAACTAATGGTTTATTTACACAAAAATAAGCTGGCATTTACTACTTATAAGAATCAACATGATTCAATTTGAGATTAAAAGAAACTTGCAAAAAATATTGATTGAATCATTCTTATATTCTTAAGAATATGAAATATATTATATGTGACTGAACATAAAACAGAAAAGGCATTTTTCAATTAGTAACATAAAGGATGATTGGAAAAAGTATTCATATATATATATATATATATATATATATATATCACTTAAAACAATGATGGGCCAATATCTTCATATATTAAAAATACAAAATATAACCTCATAGTTTGGTATTTTGAGGACTTGGTATACTGAGTTTGCATTTAATTTATTTATTGATTTTATGCCTACCTATTTGGCAGATTCTGAATTTTTATATCCCTCTCTGTGGACCCAAAATTAATCTGATTCTTTTATCTGGACACTCAATGCTATGGTTGAGTGGTTTAATCTCTGTCCCTGGGAACACAACCAAATTCATCTCCACTGAAATCTTGACTCCTCTGTGACTGAACTTTGCATCTGGGTTTCCATCTGTCAGACATTTCACTGAGTTGTCTTTATTCTTTTCTGGGAGGCTGTTTGAAAAGAGAAAAAAATAACAAAAAAAAAGGAAGAAGAAGAAGAGTTGCCACGGAGCTCAAACCGCACTCCCGGCTCTGGATTGCATTTATAACAGATATAGAAAGAACCTCAAGGCAAAAGTGTTCTCATTGTTGTAATAATAAAAAAAAAAAACAAGAGTCTAGGCACTGGTTTAGATTGAGTATTTGTGGAGACTTCCACTTTTCTCTACTCTGTAGATAAAGCCTGAGTTTCAGGTTTCATGAATTTCTTTAATTCTCTTGTGTCTCTTCCTGTCTCGGGAAGGATCTAATAAGAAATCTTTCCTTTCTTCTCTCAAACTTTGATATCCAAGTACTACAGCCCTTTTGGTTCACAACAGTCAATTCAAGAACCTTTTGCAGAACTTCTGTGAATTTATATCCTTTTATATTTTTAATAATAATAATAATAATAATAATAATAACAATAATAATGATAATGATAATAATAATAATAATGTAAGAATTATAATGATTTTGATGCTACTGTTTGTGATTTGAAGCCATGAAAGAAATACTGAACTAAATGTTATGTTTTACAGCAATGACAAAATGTTATATTTTATTTAATATAAAGTTTGTGTCATGCCAAAATATTCTTTTAGTTATGCAAAAATAAATCCATTTGGCCGGACATGGTGGCACATGCTTGTAATCCCCACGCTTGGGAGGCAGAGACAGGAGGATCACGCAGGTTAGAAGCCGGCCTCACTGGCTTAAGAGACCCTATTTCCAAATAAAATATAAAATAGGTCTGGGAGTGTAGCCTGGAGGTAGAAGGGTTCCATCCCCAGTACCACCAAAATAAATAAATAAATAAATAAATTAAAATAAGTAAATCAATCAATTTGTTATTTATGCCATTGATTTCAGCAGATGTTTGTATTTAATAATTCAGTGCAAAAGCAAACATCAGGATATTCTTATCTTTGTAGTTCTGGTTCTTTATACATCAACATTGTTTTCTTCTTATTATTATTGGTACAATATAATTGTACATCATAGTGTGGCTTGAAGTGATGCTAAGGTGTATGCACACATCACTGGTCTCCTGGTCTATTTTCCTCCATATACTGTGAGTTTGGGAGTGTGAAGATAATAATTTGTGTTATTTTCCACATGTATTTATCATAAAATGCGCAAAGGAATTGGAAAATGTCAGAGGGACATAACTTTTATATTTCTCAAGCTCTTTATGAATGTATAAGAAACATCTCAAAATTTTATAGCAGCTTTGAATTCTTCTTCCTCCTCCCATCTTCCCCTCCTCCTCTTCCTCCTCCTCCTCCTCCTCCACCTTTTCCTATTTCTCTTCTTCTCTACTTCTTTCTGACTGTGACTGTGTCTTTATGCTATATATTTCTACTATTTTATAAGATTTTTATAGGGGAGAAAGTAGTCAAAATTAAGGTAAGATTCATTCTTATGGACATGAAAAGTTTTTCAAAGTGGACTCATTTAGGAAAGTAAGTAGTTAGAGTGATAGAGGAGCCTTAGAAAGATAGAGGGATGGAAATGTAGAGTGCAACAGTTTAAATAATGCTATGCATATGTACAAAGTTATTAGCAATTCCAGTCTCAAAGACATGTATGGGGAGGGAGGGCAGGGGTGGGGCACAGAGGGAAGTGCTCCAAGAGTTATGTCCATGTATGTCTCTATTACTCTCTACCCCAGAGTATGATGTAAAATTTGATATATAATGTAACAAATAAATGTATTTATAAAAAAAGAAAGTTAAGGGTTGTATGTTTTCTCTTGTACATAAATCTAGAGAGAAAATAGAAAACAAAAGAAATTTCAAATAAATGAAGAAAGAGATTTGAATGGAAATTGAAAGGAGGAGGTAGGGAGAAGAAAAAGAGGGATCGAAAAGAAATAGTTCACAATAATATTATGTTCATATACAAAGGGCTCACTATGAATCTCTCTAACATGTATGGAGAGGTAGGAGGGGAGCAGGGTATGGCTGTTGCTCAGATGTGATTAATCAATTCATTTAACAGAGAAACAGGGCAGAAATGAAGAACGCTTTCATGAGGCAAAAATATTTACTAATTTTTAATATACTGTTGATTCCCTGATAAGAAATCAGGTTGACTTACTATCTTTTGTGTAAAGGCTTGATGGCCATAAAAATGCTAGTAAATTGACAAGTGTGGAATTATCTGTACTCAAACCTGATGGAGAATTCTCATAGAGATCCCAGTGAATGATCGCTCTGATGGCTGGGCTTGTCTGGGTAAAGTAGAAGAAATTTTCATCACTTGTGGGGTGACCTACAATCGTGCATGCATAAAATTGAAAGAAACACAGGTGGCAGCAATCAAAACATGTCCAATAAATGGTAAGTTCTAAGAAATTCATGCAACTGTGGGTTCTGAGCTCTAGGCAACCACGTGTCAATAACAGAACTCTAGTATGTTAGTGCTAATCCTCTGCACTCTACGGCATAGAATAAATCTGTGTTGGGAAGTTAGTCACTCAGCTTCCATCTTTTTCAATAGAAATGCATGTGCATTGCATTTTGGTGGCCTTGGTTTATACTCGGATGTGTGATACATTTTTCAGGTTCCTTCTTGCAAGATCAGATGCTATTATTTGTGTAGCTACAAGGAATTAGAATGTTAAATGGCTGTATTTGCCAATACCACTTATAATCTAGAAATACATTGATGGCCATTATCACCACTCCGATTCATTAAAATACTAGAAATTCATAACCACCTCATTATTACCATTCCAGTTCAATATAGTACTTGAAATTCTTGCCAGAGTAATAAGACAAGAGAAGGAAATTAAAAGGATACAAATGGGGAAAGAACTGTAGTTATCTCTGTTTGCAGATGATATAATCTGATAATAGGAGATCCAAATAATTCAACCAAAAGCCTTCCAGAGGTGATTAACAAATTTAGAAAAGAAGCTAGATATAAAATTAACTTACAAAAATCAATAGATTTTCTATATACTAGTCACAATCCCATAGAAAATAATTTCATTCACAATAGTTTCAAAGAAAAAAATACTTAGGAACAAATCTGAGATAGGATATAAAGTCCTTTTACTCCTATAATGAGAAGGAGGGAATCAGGAATAAATGGAGTAGAAATTGAGTAAGGGCTAAAGGAGTGATATGTGTATGTATGCCTCTAACATCTTGTACTTCATTAAGATGTATGACTACAGTGAATCAATAAAAAATTAAGAAAAAATAAAATCATAGAATCTTAAATAAATTGAAGGCTTCAGAAGATGAAAAGACCTTGTTATTAGATAGGCAACATAAACATAGTCAAAATGGCCACACTAAAAAATGTAATCTACCGATTCAATAAATCCCTATCAAAATACTAACATCATACTTTACAGAGTTAGAAAAAAAAACAGTACTAACATTTGTATGGAAGAAAAAAAAAAGAATAGCCAGAGCAATTCTGAACAATTATTGAGGCATCGCAATACTCGATTCAAATTAAAATACCAAGCTATAGTAATAAAATCAGAATGGTCTTGGCACAAAAACAGATACAAAACGAATAAAATAGAAGATATTGAAACAAATCCTTACATTTTTTTAGCCAGTTGATTTTTTACAAAATAAGCCAAAAAACATATGCTGGAGGAAAGAAAGCTTTTTCAACAAATACTGCTGGGAAATATGGATGTTCATATGTAGAAGAATGAAATTAGACTCGAATCTCTCACTCTGTATTAGAATCAGCTCCAAATGGATTGAATATACAGAAATTTGATTAGAGACTTTGCTGGTACTAGAATAGGGCATAGGGCCAACTCTCCAGCTTATAAGCATTGGTAGAGACTGAATCCTAAGAAATAAAACATAATAAATAAATGTGATGACATCAAATTAAAAACTTCTGTGTGGTTAAGGAAACAATAAAGAGTCTGACACAATAGCTTACAGAATGGAAGAAAATCTTAGCCAGCTATTCCTCTGATAGACAATTATCTAGAATAGACAAAGAATTTTGTAGTATATACACAATGAAATTTTACTCAGCTCTAAAGAAGAACAAAATTGAGTGGAGCTTGGTGGTGCACGGTTGTAATCCCAGAATTTGGGAGGCTGATACCAGAGGATCGTGGTTCACAGACAGCCTCAGCTACTTAGTGAGGCTCTCAACAACTCAGTGAGAGCAGGTTTCAAAATAAGGAATAAAAAAGAGAGCAGGGGTTGTAGCTCAGAGGTCGAATGCCCCTGGGTTCCAACTATCCCCAGACCTGGGAAGAAGAAGAAGAAGAAGAAGAAGAAGAAGAAGAAGAAGAAGAAGAAGAGAGGAGGAGGAGGAGGAGGAGGAGGAGGAGGAGGAGGAGGAGGAGGAGGAGGAGGAGGAGGAGGAGGAGGAGGAGGAGAACAAAATTATGTTATTTGCAGGGAAATGTATGGACCTAGAGAATATGATCCTAAGTAAGATCAGCCAGTCTCAAAAGTCAAGGATCACATATTTTCTCTTACATGTGGAAGCAACAGAGCAAAATAGAAAACAAAAGGGGCTTTAGACAAATGAGAGAGACCAACAGCATAGTAGAAGGGGACTGGAGAAAGGAGGCAGAGAGGGGAAAAAGAAATTTGATGCATGAACCTGATCAAATAATGCTGTGTTCATATATAAAGGTAATACTACCAATCTCACTAACATGTATGGAGATGGGGGAATGGGATGGGATCCAGTGGGAATTTCACAAACTGTTCTGTGCATGTATGTTTATATAACATTGAACCTCACTAAGATGCATAGTTACAATGCACCAATGAAAGCCTATTTTATAAAAGAAGCACAGAGGGCTACAAGTTTCAGAAGGCAAGTTATCGAATTTTTAGCCACTTAAAAGTAATTGAGAAATGTTGGCATAAGAAAGATAGATAATTTTTTCAAAGTGACACTGAACATGTATTTAAACTTAGTACTAAGTTAGAGATGATAAAGGAGTGAGTTACAAATGGGCTCTACTTTCTGCCTGCCATGAAGGGTCACTGGACAATGCTCTGCTCTGATGAGTCAGTGAAAACCAGAGAGCAGGGAAGCAGGGCACGTGCTGTTCCTAATATCAGTTTGCTGGCACTGTTCCTCTGCTCTGAAGAGCTACATTCATTAATCAGCTGAATACAAAGCAATGCATGGCACAGCTAAATTCGGCTGCTTTAGGCATACTAGATTAGCTCTATCCAGAAAGACACTATTTCAGCTGACGTCTGCAACTTCAGAAAACTATATCTACAGATGGGACTCTTATGTTGTCTGAAAGTTGACCAGAAGAGAAATGTAAATGGGATATAAAAAACAAAAAGCTTCATTTTTTTTAGTTAAAATATGTAAAACCCCTGATATGAGCTTAATTTCCTATTAGTGTGGGTTATATCAGTCCAATGGTATATCATATAGAAAATATATAGAATAATCATTATGTGTGCTATCTTTAATAATAAGAAGGCTAAAGATAGTCTCCAGAACTGTAATGGCTTAGATTTTGAATTTCTCTCCAGCTCTTACAGAAACAAGGTAGCAATATCAGAAGGATGGGTTGGTTGCTAAGGAGGATCCCTGGAAGTGTGGGTTTGGGGGATGGTATAATGATCTTTCATCCCCTTGCTCTTTTTCTATTCCAACCTTCAGGATGTGGGAGCAGGGAGTTGCCATCTCCCTCTCCTCCCTGTGTCCATGCCCAGAGCTCTATATACTTGGCCTGGCATGAACATTTAAAATCTCCAAAAACTGTAAGCCAATAAAATTTTCTTCCTCTAAGTTGCACGATCAGTTGTTTGGGATTATAGCAAAGAGAGTGGCAACTGGGATAAGAAGTGAAATTGTCTGCAGTATAGTTGGAAATACAGAAATATTACATCAAGCATAAAGTGAACAAACATTTGATCTTGGCAGCCCAGTGGCAAACAGTGCTTAAGTAAAAAAGAAGTAGGAGGCAGGAGAGAATAGAGACATATAATACTAAAGCCAGACCAGGAAAATAATTGGTAAGAAAAAGAGAATGGAATTCAAATCAAATCATATTTTTGAGGTACACAGTACATGGCAGACACTGTACAAGGTACTGAAATTCCAGAATGACTTCTTCTGTGTCCTTAGGATAATAGGCACAAAAGAAAGGGGTAACTTATCCTATTTGGAATTCTGCAAGCCTTTCTGCTTGGATGGTGAACCAGCATTGGTAGGTAAGAAGAAAAAGATAAGGAACTCAAATTTGAACATATACTTGACATTTTAAACAGTCATTAAGGGACTTATAGGCAAGACACAATCAATTGGCCTGAGAACACAGGGAAGTCATGCCTCTGGGGTGACACTAAATTGTCAATGCCAGAGTAAATTCTGTCATCAAGGGCTCATCAATATTCAATGATTGCTCGCTCTGTCACATTGAGCATATGGCCATTCAAATCAGGCTGTAAGGAAGCCAAGGGAACACATGTTGCTAATGCAATGTTAGATTCCAGTACTTAGTGCCTAGTGCACATTACTTCATCAGACAGGCTTGCCAGTGCTAGTTCTATGAAGTGGAAACCAATGTCAAGAGTCCAAAACTGTAAGCCAAATATTCACCTTTATGCTACCCACTACAAATCTTTTAGATTGTTGGCCCACAATAAAATTATGGGATTCAGTAGAAAGGAAGTGGTAAATAAATGTATATTTCACAACCTAGTAAAATAAAATAGGCTTCTCACAGATGGTTGAGTATTGCAGAGTGAATTTTCCAAGGCAAAGAAAACTCCTTCCTAGTATAGAAGAAGAATCCAGTTCTCATCTGACCCTCAGTTCTTCTCCTCTGGTAAAACCAGACAACAGGATCCAGAGGTCCACAATTTGTAAGTTAGGTGCTACCGTATTTTACCACCAAGGTCAACCTTCAGATGGCCCAGCTCCCAGCACTGAGAGAGCAGCTTTGGGAGACAAAAGGCAAATCCAGATCTAGGGGAGACGATCACAAAGGCCTTGGCATCTGGGTTTTGCTGATGTATTTATGTACCAATGTTTAGACTGCCTGAAATATTTAACCACAGCCATGCCATTAAGTAAATAAAGCAAGGTAAATGTCATCATCTCAAAGCATCGTTATAATAAAACAAGGAGTTATTTAGTGAATAGCCTACGTGGTATGTAGGGTCAAGTGAAATCCAAATATTATATAGTTCTCCAGCCAAATCGCTTGTGCCTGTCAACAGAGTAAGGGCTACATTTAAAAGTATTTAGAGAAGAGAGATATAAAGAGTCCACTGTGAAAGGGATGTCTGAGTAAGGTTGCTCAGTTAGAAGATGGGCTGACATAGCAAGAAACCACAGAATCTTTTCAATTACTGCAGACTTAATTATAACCTTGGAGGTAGAATTAGATGAGGATTATTGGCCAAATTAACTGATGAAAAATCCCAGATGGGACTTAAGCAACCTTTGGAGAACATGCACGGTCTACTTGGAACCCACACCCCATCCTTACCATTTTGCCTTTTTCTAGTCAAGGACACATTTCTGTTTCACAAAGACAAAAATATGGCCAGGTGTGGTGCCACATGTCTATAATCCCCATTCTTTAGAGGCTGAGATGGGAGGGTCACAGGTTTTAGGCCAGTCTAGCAACTTAGCAAGGCCCTTAGCAATGTAATGAGACCCTGTTTCAAAATTTAAAATTATAAAATTTGGGGTAATGGCTTGGAGATATAATGCCCCTGGGTACAATCTCCAGTAAAAAAACAAAGCAAAAATAGAGGAAAAAATCTCTTTTATTGTTACTTTCCGCTTTTTATAATGCAGCTTCTTGGAAATGCACACACAGCCTCAATTGTGGCTAAATTTTCATACCACTCCCAATGACTGATGAGAACCATTGAGGAAATCTTGCCAGTCCCTTTATTACTCTATGTAAAATCTCATGGCCAGAGAGGCATAGCAAGCATATGACCCAAGGCACACAGACTTTTAGCATCAGGAATGGACCTGGACTCAAGGTTCTTTATCTCCCTTTCAAGCTTTTCCCAACATACAGCACTACTTATTTTTTGTATAAAAATTATCAACTGTTTCTTATGAGACTTATGCATTTTCTGTATGATCAAGAGGGAAAGAAACTTTACAATGGAATTCTAGTTAAGTCATATAAAATGTCCCCTAAAGAACCCATTTATTAATGTTTGGATAGGCGGGTGTGGTGGTGCACGCTTGTAATCCCTGCACTTGGGAGGCTGGACAGGAGGATCGCAGGTTCAAAGCCACCTCAGCATCTTAGTGAGACCCTGTTTCCAAATAAAATATAAAAATGGATCTGGGGGTATAACCTGGAGGTAGGAAATCCCCTGGGTTCCACCCCCAGTACCAAAAAATAAAAATAAGATAAATATTAATGTTTGGAGCTGATATAATTGAGTCATGAGGATTGTAATCCCAGCAGTGGGTAAATCCATTGTAATGGGCTTACTAGGTGGTAACATGGGCCCAGAGGGTGTGGCTGGAGGGCATGAAGCCCTTGGGTTGCAGCCTTGGGTATTATATATGATTCCTCCTATTCTCATTCATTCTCTCTTTCTCTTTCTCTTTCTCTTTCTCTTTCACTCTCTCTCTCCCACCTTCCCTCCCTCCCCCTCTCTCTCTCCCTCCCTCCCCGCCTTCTTCTTCTTCTCCTTCTCCTCCTCCTCCTCCTCCTCCTCCTCCTCCTCCTCCTCCTTCTTCTTCTTCTTCTTCTTCTTCTTCTTCTTCTTCTCTCTCTCTCTCTCTCTCTCTCTCTCTCTCTCTCTCTCTCTCTCTCTCTCTCTCTCTCTCACATCCAGCCTCTGTTAGATCCAGCCTCTGTGATGTAAATAGCACAGCCCATGTGCTCCCTCTCTTTCCATCTGCCCCCACCATGTCCTGAGATCCATAGTCCTCAGCCTCACAGGGACTGAACACAAATCCACAAGAAAATAAATCTTCTTTCCTCTAAGCTACATGGTCAATTTTTTGGATTACGGCTGTAAAATTTCTGGCCAAAGTAAGTAGTTCTCATGCTTATTTATGTAGCTCTTAGGTTACACCTTAACTAAGTTTTAAAATAAAAATAGTAAAGCCAGAGGAGGTAGAGCATCGATTTTAACTATACCTGTGTATGGCTGGTAATTAAATCAAAGACACTAATGCCTAAGGATGATTTACTATTCAGAATTGATGTGTCCGGCCCTAACAAGTCTACGTTTCAAGCACAGTATAGCTAAAAACAAAGGCTAACGTCCTGGGAGTCATAAAACTAGTACAATGTCAAACATGGGATTCTGGAGAGAAATATTGAGAACAAAGGCTCCTACGGTGATTCAGTGGTGAGCATCTTCAGGCAATGAATCACATATGACCTTCAAGAAAAAATAAATAAACATCTTCACTTTCCAGCGTTAAATTTCAAGTCTAAAATGATTCTGACTCTACATTTTCAAACCTATTTTCTCAGTTAACGTTATTAAATGGATTATTTTCCTCGAGTTTCATCACATGGGAGAGCTTCAGAGCCTTGCATTTAGTCAATTCTAAGCTAAACTCTTGATTTTTCTCACAGAGAAGTTTTACACACTGAACAAGTAGTAATGAGGGTTCCAGACAATAAATATCCAAGCATCTTCTAAACTTGGAAACACAATTTGGTATTATAATATCTCTATATTGGTCTTCATGTTTTGTTTTACTTTATTTTTGTGTGGGTAGACTTGCATCATACTTAAATTCCCTTTCAAATAAGCCATGTGAATATAAATGACAACTAACATGTTTATGTGAATAACATATTTGAAGGAAAAGTGATAATTCCAGAATACTGAGCTGAAGAAAATAATTGGGAAGAGTAAAGAAATAACTATAAATAAAACTCTGTTACTTCCTTCACTTAAATTGTTAGTAATAAATATGCATAAAATCTCAGTTTTGCTACCCTATGCCTTTCTTATCAGCTAAGAAAAGATACGGGAGCTGAATGAATGTAATTAACTTTCTATAGATGATAGGATTTATAAGCCCAGCTAATTATTTGAATTTAGATTATTTGCACCATTTAAAATACCCAAACTGACTACCAAGTGAACATAAATAACTATTATACTACTAATACGTTAAAAATTGGGCGGATATCTCATAATTATCACCGGAAAATAAAATATTTTTATATAGCTCCCTGTAACCTTGAAAACTTCATTTTTTAGAATTTCTGTTATTCAAAGAGGAGTCTATGCAGGTTATTTCCCATGAGTTAAACTAGTGGTACATCACTTGCAGTGATAGGAAATAGTTTCTCTTTGATTTTGCTCTTACAGTATTAGTGAGAAGTAGATATCCAATATTTATCAGCCTGTAATGACTATTCCCGTTCCAATTTTTTTTAATTGAAAACAACACTTTGTATACAAGCTTGAGTCCAAAAAAATGGACATCTTCATTATTATAATGAAATTCATGTAGGATCTAAAATAATCAAACTAAGAAGCGGACAGGAAGCCTAGTATGACGGTGCACACCTGTAATCTCAATACTTTGGAGGCTGAGATAGAAGGATCACAGGTTCAAGGTCAGCCTCTACAACATACCTAGATCCTCTGCAATTTAGTGAAACCCCGTTTCAAAATAAAATAATAAATAAGGCTGGGGGTGTAGTTCAGAGGTTTAATGACCCTGGGTTTAATCTCCAGTGCCCCCCCCCAAAAAAAAGAGAAGCAAAAAAGAACAGATATAAAAATAGTAGTTGCAGCCGGGCGTGGTGGCGCACGCTTGTAATCCCCGTGCTTGGGAGGCTGAGACAGGAGGATTGCACGGGTTCGAAGCCAGCCTCAGCTACTTAGTGAGGCTCTCAGCAACTTAGTGAGACCGTTTCCAAATAAAATATAAAATAGGTCTAGGAGTATAGCTTGGAGGTAGAAAGCCTCTGGGTTCCACCCCCAATACCACACACACACAAAAAGAATATTAGTTGCAGAGACTACGGGAGAGTAATACATGACAAATATTTCAATAAATAGATAGATTAATTAGTTTAATCCAATCATTCCACCTTATATAAATATATCATAGTACAACTTTGAATTGTATAAATATACAATGTTACAATTTGAAATTTGTCATTATTCAACAAAATCATTTCTAAAAATAAAAACATAAATCTATACCACACAAACAGGACAGAAATTGGATTTCATCTTTTATGGTCTTAGAATAATGCCTCATTTCTTTTCAAGAACTTAACAAAACACCGATGATGTAAGTATCTTTGGACCAAATTCCCTTAACTGAAGTTGTGAAATTCCTTGATCAGGCAACCTTTCACTTAGTCATACCATGAATATTTATTGAGACCCTGTTTCCAAATTTAAAATAATATAAAATAGGTCTGGGAGTGTAGCCCCGAGGTAGAAGGGCTTCCAGGAACCCCAGTACTGCAAAAAAGGAAGGAAGGAAGGAAGGAAGGAAGGAAGGAAGGAAGGAAGGAAGGAAGGAAGGAAGAAAGAAAGAAAGAAAGAAAGAAAGAAAGAAAGAAAGAAAACGAAACACAGGTGTCAGCCGGGCGTGGTGGCGCACGCTTATAATCCCTGTGCTTGGAAGGTGGAGACAGGAGGATCGCGCAGGTTCGAAGCCAGCCACGCGCACTGGCTTAGGAGACCTTGTTTCCAAATAAAAATGTAAAAATAGGTCTGGGAGTGTAGCCCGGAGGTAGAAGGGCTTCCAGGAACCCCAGTACCACCAAAAATAAATAAATAAACAAATAAATAAATAAATAAATAAATAAAATAAAGAGAAAGCAAATAAACTGCTAAGAAGTTCCTCGCCAGGATGGAGACAATATCATTTTATATGGTGCCCTCATGAGAGACCAATCTGAGAAAACAATATATAAATAGAGTCAAGTGTAGTAAAATAATATATTAAAAGAAAATCTGCAGAAGGGAGTTCAGGTAGTGAGAAACAGCAACTAACATGCCCTGGGGGAGGAAAGTGGCATAAACCAAGACATCCCTGGTGGCTGGGAAGTAGCTGCGGTGGCAAGAATGTGAAAAGGGAAGACGGAAGACGTACTGAGCCTAAGATTCAGGGACTCAGGATAGGACCATTTCAGGTAGGATTGACAAGCTAAGAAAACAGTTTGTATTTTTACCCCCAAAATGTGCTGGCAGGCCATTGGAGTCTTTTGAAAAAGGGGGGTTTGTAGTCTGATTTACTTTTTTATTTTTTGTACTGGATATTTAACCCAGACACATTCTACCTCTGAGCTACACCCCTAATAGTTTTTGCTTTTTATTTTGAAACAGGGTCCCGCTAAGTAGCAGAGGCTGTCCTCAAACCTTCAATCCTCCTGTCTCTGCCTCCCAGGTATTGGGAGTACAGGTGTATACCATCATGCCTGCTTTGATTCACAGTTTTTTAAAGGCAATTCTGCTGTTGTGTGTATAATTTAGTGTGCTAGGAAAGACAGGAGAATAAAAACAAAATTTGGATTTGTAGTAGGTGAGAACAATGATAAATTAATCTAGAATTTTCCCAGTAGAGCTAATGCAGTTCAGGTAAATGCTGGGCACATTTAAAAAGAACAGCTCACAAAAATTACTGATAAATTTAATATTGGGTTATAATCAAGAAAGCTGAAGCAAAACTAACACTTGCCATTTTGGCTTGAGTACCTGGGCAAATGTCGGCTCCATTAAATGAGATAAAAATGACGATAAGAATCTGGATGAAGGGGTAAGCAAAGTTCTAATCTTAATATATTAAATATAGTTTACTAGACCCACAGGTGGATATTTTGAGTGGGCTCTATTCTGAGTTTTTCAGTCAAACATTGTATGATAATGAAGCAAAGTACTGACACCCACTCTTACACCCAGCTCCCCCGTTAAGCTCATCTGGCCCTTGTCTTCCATGATACGATGGTTACACCAGCTAACTTTCATTACTCTGGGTTTGGTCATTAACAAAAGAGCCTCAGGACAGCTTCTCCTTCTAGCCTGCCCATTTTTAAATATGTAACATGGGCAAATTGATGAAGAACAGCCCCAAGAAATAATAATCTTTGCTGCTGAGATTTACAGAATTGTCTAATGGTTATGTGATTGGGATATGATGTACACCAACTGGTCCATTCGCTGTGAGAAGGCACCTTCCATTTTAGGAGCACCTATCAACCACCTAAAGCAACCACTCTTAAATCAGCTTTCCAGCAAGATGAACTTTGTGAAGAGTTTGCCATCTTCTCAAACAGCTGGCTATTCTAATAAATTTACCTTCCTGGAAAGAACATCTTTTTTTCTCATCTTAACCAGTGGACCAAGTAGTGAGGAAGAGGACTTGGATCTGGTAACAATGACATCAATGCCCAGTAGAGGAGCTACTAGCTACATGTGATTAGTTCATGTATGACTGGGGAATTTAATTTTAGTTACTGTTTAATTGTAATTTATAATTGTAGTGAGGTAGCCATAGTTAGTGGCTACCACATTGGAGAGTTAGAATTCAGAGGAATAAAAAGGAGGAAGATCCAGCAAAACAAAGTTAGGAGACTTAAAATGGTAGGGAAAAAATCAGGTGTATGTGATACATATACAGATATTTTTTCCCCTAAGGTAAACAGAAATTTGGAAGCAACTGAAGTGCAGGAAAAAAGCAAGCGTAAAAACAAAAGTAAGCTGGGCGTGGTGGCGCATGCCTATAATCCCAGCATTTGGGAGGCTGAGACAGGAGAATTGTGCAGGTTCTAAGGCAGCCTCAGCTACTTAGTGAGGCCCTTTGCAACTCAGTGAGAGCCTGTTTCAAAGTAAAGAATAAAAAATAGGGCTGGGGGTGTCGCTTAGAGGTAGCATGCCCCTGATTTCCATCCCTAGTACCAAGGTAGCCATTAAAGTATGGTATTTTCCCTTAATAACAGCTTCTCTTTCTGAAGTTTCAGTTGCCTTTAGACAACCATGGTCAAAAATATTAGAAGAAGCCAGGCGTGGTGGCGCACGCTTGTAATCCCCACGCTTGGGAGGCGAAGACAGGAGGATCGTGCAGGTTTGAAGCCAGCCACGCTGGCTTAAGAGACCCTGTTTTCAAAGAAAAATATAAAAAAATAGGTGTTTGGGAGTGTACCCGGAGGTAGAAGGGTTTCCAGGAACCCCAGTACCACCAAAAAGTATATTCGAAGAAACATCCCAGAAATAAATAATTCATAAGTGTTAAATTGTGTATTTATTTTGCAGTGATGTTGGTCCCAGAACAAAGGTGTAAATAACAGCTAAATCAAAACTAAAAGTAGAAAAAGACTCACGTCATCATAGTCCCTGGACATATAGATTTGGATAAGTCTGCTACTACTGGCCATCTGATCTACAGATGTGATCAGATGGACAGATGAACCACTGAAAAGTTGGGAAGGAGACTGCTGAGATGGGAAAAGGTCCTTCTGTGTGACCAGGTCTTGAGTGAACCCAAACAGCATGAGCATGGTATCACCTTGACAGTTTCTATGGACATTTAAAACCAGCAAATATGTGACAACTATTGATGCACTGGAACACCAAGACTTTATTAAAAAAAAAAAACATGAATATAGACACATCTCAGCTGACCATGTTGCCCTGATTGTTGTTGCTGGTGTTGGTGAATGTAAAATGCTATCTCCAAGAATGGGCAAAACTATGAGCACACCCTTCTGGCTTACAAAGGATGTGAAACAACTAATTGTTGACTTTCACAAAATAGATTCCACTGAGCAGTCCTGCAGACAGAAGAGACAGGAGGAGATCATTAAGACACTCAGTATCATTAAGGCATTAAGAAAATTTGCTATAATCCATACACCGTAGCATATGTGCTCATTTCTATTGAGAATGGTGACAATATATTAGAGCCAAGCACTCAAATGCTTTTGTGCATGGTACAGAAACTTACCATCAAGATAGCAATACCAGGGGTATCATTTGAAGCTCTGGATGGCATCCTATAAACAACACAACCATTGGCAAGCCCTTGGAAGTGCTTCTTTAGGAGATCCACCAAATTGGTATCATTTGTACCATCTCTTTGGGCTCAGTGCAAATTTGTGCTCTCAAATCCAGCATGCCGGTCACCTTTGCCCATTCAAGGTCACAACTAAAGTCTACTGAAATGCACAATGAAGCTCTGCGTGAAGTTCTTCCTGGTGACAAGGTGGCCCTCAGTGTCAAAAATGTGTCTGTCCAAGCTGATTGTCATGGCAACATTTGACGGTGAGAGCAAACACGGACCCAATCAATGGGGGCAGCTGGCTTGGCTGCTTGGTGATTATCCTGAAGTGTGCAAGCCAAATCATTGCTGGCCGTGCCCTGTCCTGCATTATCACACAATCCACATTGCTGGCAACTTGACTGAGCTGAAAGAAAACGTTGACCACCATTCTGGTAAGAAGGAAGAGGACAGCCCTACATTCTCACAACCTGGTATTGCATTCTGCTGTTATTAGTCGTCTCCTTAAAATCCCATGCATGTTGGCATGCTGAGAGCTTTTCAGCCTTTCTCCAGGCTGATCGCTATTTGTGATACAAGACAGACATTTGCTATGAGTGCCGCTGACAAAGTGAACAGGGAGGCTACTTGAATTGGCTCTGTCCCTAAGAAGGCAAACTCAAGTTCACCCTCACACCTGCCACCCCAGTTTCAGTCAGTAGTGGGAGACAGGTTTCTCTTATTTGGACATTTAATTTGAATAGTAAAAGGTTGGTTAATGATAACAGTGCCTTATAAGACCCTGAGGGGAAATAAAGGAGACTATTTTCTGGGCCATTTGTTTTTCTTGTATATTGTACTTTTGAAGTATTAGTTTATAAAACCTTTTTTTTTTTAAGGGAAATAACCTGACCTTAAAAAAAAAATGTTGACAACTATTAAAATGTAAATTGGGCAAGGCGGCACACACCTATGATTCTAGTACAGTACGTAAGAGGCTGAGACAGAAGGATCAAGGTTTTGAGTCCATCTTTAGCAGCAGAGCAAACCAGCATTATTTTACTGTTTCAAAATAAACAATCAAAAGGGCTGGCTGAGAGTGCAGCTCAGAGGCAGTAGAATGCCCCAGGGTTCAAATATAAGTAACACACACACACACACACACACACACACACACACACACACACACACTTTATTAACAAAATGTTTAAATTGCATACTTTTCCGAGTGGTCTGATAAGATCTTTTGCCATCCCATTCTACCTTGCCTAAGACTTTAATAATTCTTTGTCCAGTGTACTCAAGCTGTGTGAGTTACTTTCCCATTAGGCACTTCCCAGCCTTCTGGGTTATCAGACCAAATGCAGTGCTTCTGATACCTTAACAATGATGCTAGAAACTCAAACCAGCCAAAAAGAAACTTTAAAGGGCTTTCTCTACAGGAAAGGTGACAGCTCTTAATAAGAAAAGACGCAGGATCACATGCTGATCTTGCTAAGCTCTACGGTTAGAATAAGTCTACCAACCATATAATTATGAAGAAAAAAGAAACTCATGCCAGTCTGTTTGTTGCAGCGAAGTATAGCAGTTATAGCCACAGTGTGGGACAAGACCTTAGGTAAGAGTATTATAGCAATACATTCAAGTTCATGTTCATAGCAGCATAATTCACAATAGTCAAATTATGGAACCAGCCTAGCTGACTATCAAAATATGAATGGATCACAAAACTGTGCTATGTACACATAATTGAGTTCTCCTTAGCCATAAAAAAGAAAAAAATCACATCACTTGCAGAAAATTGAATGTAACTCAAGAATATTATGCTAAGTTAGATTAACCAGTCTCAAAAACAAAGAGTTGTAATGCTTTCTCTTATATGTGGAAGCCAAATAGAAATTAACTAACAATGGTGACATCAAGTAGGAGAGGGCAGATGCCAGTGGGATGGGGGTTAGAGGAGAGAGGAAAAGGACAGAGACATAAAGAATATAACAGTTGAAATAATGCTATGTATATAAAATTACCAATTCCAATCTCAAAGCCATGTGTGAGGAGGCAGACGGAAGGGATAAGACCAAGAGGGAAGTGCTTCAAGAGTTATGTAAATCTGTGTTTCTATCATTCCAAATCTCAAAAATGTGCAATTATTATCTACCACATAACAGTATGTAATACATAAATATATAAACACATAAAATAAATGATCACATCAAAAAAGATGGAATGGACAGTAAGTATATGTATATATATACAGGAAAAAACATAGCAAATACAGGGCTCTTAGGAGGACCACCATACACACAGGACAAAAATATTCACTAGTGAAGAAAATAGCAGCAACTAACTTTTATTATTCCAGTGGTGGAGTAATAAACTAGTTCTTATCTTATTTGTTCTAACTTCTAGAAAAAAATAATTTTTCTAACCAAAAATTAGAGAGTAGAGCTTTATTCTCCAATAGCTATTTGTATTCCTAACTCTTTCTCAGCATCTAATTCCCAGATCACAGCACCCCACAGTTAGTGTCAGAAGTCATCCAAGAAAGAAAGTAAGTGTTGCCTGGCGTGGTGTCTCAGGCTTGTAATCCCAGCATTTAGGAGCTTGAGACAGGAGTATCCCAGTTTGTGGCCAGCCTCAGCTACTGAGGCTCTTTGCAATTCAGGAAGATCCTATTTCAAAATAAAAAATAAACAATAGGGCTGGAGGTGTAGCTCAGAGGCAGAATGTCCCTAGGTTCCATCTTTAGTGCCACACACACGAAAAAGAAAGTGGTGAGACAGAATCCTCGCAGTATGGTGGGTAAGGGTGCCTTATCTACCAAAAAGATAATAGCATTAAGATTCAACCTCCCATTCCTTTAACATTAAGCTAGTTCCAATATGCCTGCAATCAAAGCATAGCTGATCCAAATATAGCTTATAAAAGCATATGTAATACTTGAGAATCTTAGACAGAAGAATTGAAGTTTCATGACCAGCCTTAGCAACTTAGACTATGTCTCAAAATTAAAAATAAAATAGGGCTGGGGATGTGGCTCAAAAGTAGAAGGTGTCTGAATTCAATCTTCCTCAATAGAACAAAAAAAGGGTGGAATATACAAAATATTTAAGGTATAAAATTATTTTAGTACATTTATTATAGAAGCTTTTATTTGGCCAATAAAGATCTCAATTAGTTACATTTTGATCAGTGTTACTCCAATTCCAGTTGATTTAAAGTACAATATTCAAACTCTCTTCCTTAGTTCTAAATGTGGCATGGCATCGTGTTTTATGTCAAACAGAAAATAGTGCCAGTGTATATTGTATATATTGAATATATAATGCTAATTAAAATTTTTAATGAGATAAAACCAATTAGATCAATATTAAAGGTATAATAACTTTAGAATTATTAATAGGAATGATGTTGCCAGGCGTGGTGGCGTGCACCTATAATCCCAGTTTTTGGGAGGTTGGAACAGGAAGACAGCAGGGTGAGGAGAGCTTTAGCAACTTACTGAGCACCTCGGCAACTGAGCAAGATCCAGTTTCGAAATAAAAAGGGCTAGGTGGTATACCTAATAGGAAGAATGCCCCTCAGTACCAAAAAAAGAAAGAAAAAGAAAAACGAAAAGAGGAAAGATAGCTCTTTCAATAAGAAAAGAAAATTAAATGAAGAATTTGGACTGTTCACAAGAGGAGATGAATTCATTACCAATAAAGCAGAAGGCCTCTGAACTTCGTGGGAGACAATGATAAACTTCCCAAGGACAACCTGGAGAGACTTTTGCTGTTGTGAGCTCTCCTAACAACCACATTTTATTTTAAGATGTCCTGACTTAGCTCTTGAGAACATTCCAACTCTTCTCCCTAAAGCCTTAACACTGGTTAGTTCTGTTTTATTGTAAGAGACGTCTTGAGTTAGCTTTGCTATTTCCTTTGCATTAAATGAAGTTTCTGTCTTTCTATAGACAATGATACCTTTTCTCTCTTAATTCTATTGTGTTTCCTAAATCAGGACTTTACTCAAAGGATGGGTATCTGTACAACTCATTCTTTTCTTAATATTTGTTGGTGCATTGCAGTAGTCATACATCCTAATGGGGTACAAGATGGTAGAAGCATACTTGCACACATCACTTGTTTAGCCCTTTCCTAATCCCCACCCCATTCTCTCCTCCTTTTCTTCTTCCATGTTTGGCTTACTGATTGGCTTTGATAGGTTTTATGAATGTACATCAAACTTAATACTTAGAAAGAAGCTGGTTTTCCAGTGAACATTAAACTTCTTAAGCAAACATGTACTTGTATATAATGAAAGCCATCCTGATAAAAGGCTTAAAGCAGAATTTAGGGTTACTTGTTTAAAATGCAAATATACACATACTCTTAATGGTTAGCAGTTGTAAAAAGATAGTTGCAAACTAGCACATTGGTGCACACATGTAATTTCACTACATGGGAGGCTAAGAGAGGAAGATACCAGATCAGCACACAAAACCTATGAAGACTGAAAAATAAAATTAAAAAATAATAGCTGGGGTACAGCTAAAATGTAAAATACTCATGGATCCAATTTCTGGTACCACAAAACAAACAAACAGTTGCTATGGCAGGTAGCTGATACTGAACTTTCTATTTATATCTATATATTTAAGTACAACTATCTTAGTGTCTATTTTTATTTTGTTATTCTTATACTATACTTCTTATATTCTTTTATTCTACTTCATCTTGAAATTTCTATTTTTAATATAACACAAAAATTGTAAGTTATATTTAAAAATGATTCTCCTAAGCATTTTCAAATTGAAGGTAAGGGGATGACATGAGTCACAATCTTTTAACACTGGAAGCAACTTCACCCGGTGTTCTCATTCTACACAACGTTAGATCTGTATGTCTCAGGTAATATAGTCAAGTCACATCATAGTCAAGAATATCATGAAGGCTTGAAGCAAGAAATAAAGGGCATTCAAATGACAAACGTACAGTCCCTAAGAGCACAGCCCCAGGGACCCGCCTCCCTCAGCCACACTCCATCTGCCCAGGTTACCATCTAGTAAATCCATTACAATAGATGTACCCATTATAGTCTCATTGATGAGATGACAACTCTCACGACTTAATTCCATCAACTCTGAACACTAAGACAAGCTCTCTTCAGGGAACATTCTGTATCCACTCATAACAGACGCACGTATCCATCTGTATGCACTCATCATATCAAAAATATTAGTCTTGAGAAGATATGTATCAGGAAAAAGTTATTCACTTGATGAAGGAATTATTCACTAAATGCTGTGCCTCACTTTTTACTAGCTGGTTTTCTACACGTAATTTCTTTCTTATTTTTAGAGATTCATCTCAAAAATTTTTATGTGCACCACTAAAATATTTGACCTTGAATACATTTGTATTTTCAGAAGTTTCCTGACTTATGATGATTTGGTATATATATATTTACTGTATAGTGGTATAAAAGTGATATAATAAGTAAAAATTATATCATAAAAATATGTCATGATGCTCTTTCTTGTGGTGCTGAGCAGTAGCAAGGAGCCCAACTCCTAGTCAGCTACAGTCATCTGGTACATTTAGATGCACTACATGCATTTCATTTGTGTGGGTCCATACTTGGCGGGGATCAAGAAGAGAGGTGACCTTACAAAGACGGTTGAGAAGCACTGTGCGTTGATGAGTGAACGTTACATTAAATTCTTACAAAATATACAATTACAGTTGACTAACTTTAAAATTAATCACTGATTAAAATTATCTCCATCCCTGTGGAAAATATTTGCGATATTTAAGAAAATCTCCAGCCTTCTACTGGCACTTACCACATTTGCTTAGCAGCCTCTTGGCTGCAGAATGCACGTGCCTATTAACACTTTTCCAGAGATACTCAATCCACTCAACATATGGCTTATTAAATACTCCGGGAAGCTTGGGGAGCCACTAACATATGAGACTGTGATGTCGGAGGCAACCTTAGGAAATAACTGTTGCTTGATTTCTTTCCATCAGGTAAAGATTATGTGATTATGCTAGATGTGAGTTTTATTTTTCAGGCCACCTACAGTGATAATCAGAATTTATTTGCAGCCAAAGTGAAGTCAACTCTTCTCTCCTGGCCCCTCTCCAGGAGTATATCTGTCAACTAATTAAGGACCAGCCCACATTTGAACTTCTATTTTTAGAGACACTGTGTCAGAGCTATGGTTTGTATCCCATACATACCTACACACTGTAGAACTTTTCAAAATGCACAAACACTCCTTTTACAACAGACCAGAATACCAGAATAGCAGGTTATTTCCATTCTTGGAGAAGAATCCAATGAAATGTTCTCTGTTATATACAATCCATATTCTTCAAGTTGCTTTTAACTAAGTAGTTTTGAGATAATTTTATCATTTTCTCTTCTTTGAAAAGAACCCAACCTCGTGGTTTCTTTGTTCTTACATCATAGGATTAGCAATTCTTTCTCAATAGTAAAAAAACTAATAACAAGTGAACTCTAATTAGAACTGACATTACTTCTCACTTCATTAATTCAGATGGTAAAGAAAAAATCTGATATTACTGCAGTAATGGATAACTCATATGCTAGTAGGACACAATTTTTATACTCATTTTTGTGCATTACGGTTGATAGGACCCCCTGAGGAATGTCTGATGTGGGAAGTAATTGTCCCTCAATGTTATATAGGTTACATGCTTTATTATCTTGGATGAATATTTTATAACTTTCATTTTATATGTTTATAGTTATCTTAGAATGAACAATAAGCTATTAACCATTTTAAATAATAAACCAGCTCTTTATAGTTTAGAGACAAAACAGCGAGAAATGATGAAAGTGGAATCATTGGTTGCAACATCCACAACTCATGTATAAGTCAGGGGATGTTATTATATCACTAAGTGAATTTAAATAATTTAGTATTAAGTTAACCAGACAAATTTCCTGAATTATGAAAGTAAAAGTTAAAGAACATCTAATGCTCAATAACTTTAAATGATAAAGCTAAACTTATTGATACTGTGGACATTAGAATATAAATTTCTTCACTTTCTTGAGATTTGTAAGATGACTTTACTAGATAAAAATGCTTCTTGCTGCTTTCTTCAAAATTACCAACATGTGATGTGACCAAGAGGTCCTTCAATAAGTAAATGGATCAATAAACTATGGCATTTCCATTCAGCATAATAACCTTCAATGATACAAAGATAGGATCTAGCAAGCCACAAAAAAAGATGTAGATTTTAAATTCATACTGCTAAGTGAATGATGCTAACTTAAAAAGCCTACTATCCATGCACAACTACGCAGAATTTGTGAAAGCTGAGCCTATCTAGTTAACAATATGATCAGTGAAGTTTCAGGTATGAAAAGAAAGTTGATATAGGAAAGCACAGGGCATGCTGGGCGTGGTGGCTCACGCTTGTAATCCCCGCACTTGGGAGGTGGAGACAAGAGGATGGTGCAGGTTAGAAGCTAGCCATGCTGGCTTAAGAGACCCTGTTTCAAAAAAAAACCCCAATATATATATATATTGGGAGATATATATATATATATATATATATATATATATATATATATATATGGCCTGGGAGTGTAGCCCAGAGGTAGAAGGGTTTCCAGGAACCCCAGTACTACCAAGAAGAAGAAGAAGACGAAGAGGAAGAAGAAGAAGAAGAAGAAGAAGAAGAAGAAGAAGAAGAAGAAGAAGAAGGAGGAGGAGGAGGAGGAGGAGGAGGAGGAGGAGGAGGAGGAGGAGGAGGAGGAGGAGGAAACTTTATTGCACAAAGAGAGAAGCTTAATGTATGCATGAAGTTTTAAAAATCAGTAAGAGGATGCAGAACATCAGGGAAGAGAACATAACATGACAAGAGAATTCAGTATAATTACAAATATAAGGAATATCCTCAAATAAGGGGCTGGAGAGGCCATGGAGCAGAGGACCTGGCTAAGCATTATTCAGATGTTTGACCCACAGAAGCTGTGAGATAATTAATCTATGACCTTTTAGGTGAGCAAAGTTTGGGACAATATGTTACACAGTAAGATATAACTAATACATTCAAATATCTGTCATTTCATCTGATTAAAAGATTTTTCTATCAGAATTCTGGAGTCATGCTTTCAAGGAGGTCTAGAAGACATATTTTTAGCTTTCTAAGTCAATCAATAAGATAAAAGCAAACATGAAGACCGAGTCGGATAATCAAAGCAGATCCAGAGTAATTGCAAATAATACAGGTAAGAAATAAAAAGTACCTGAATTATTGTAGTAATAGCAGAAATGAAGGAGAGAGGGTAGGTTAGTGGAGCTCGTTCTAAAATAGATGAGAGAATTAGAGTTATGTTCAGGAGGGTTGAATATAAAGAGGACTAGAGAAGGTCTAGGATTTGATCCACAGTACAATGGAAAACCAAGATATATTCTTCCAGAAAGGCTCAAGCCAGTGCTCATGAAGAGAGGCACTTTTGGGGACCTAAAGGCCACCTGGAAGCTTGGTAGAGATATATTTTGATTCAAAATTAAGATTTTTCTACTTTAGCAAGGAGAAAAAGTCAAGAAATAAAGTATGACAGAAAGAAAACACAGAGATAGCACTATTTTAACTACAGGTTGAAAATTCATAATGAATCACTTAAGATTACATTTCAATTCCTTGATTGGAATAAGATTAATGACTGGTACATTAATGCAGTCTTACCAAGAGAAAGGTGAAGATATTTAAAAAGAACTTATAGAAAAATATTTAAGCAACCACTTTTGATGTTTATGGTTAAAAATGCTGCTGGCATATTGAATTTCAGCTGTCCACAGATGATGGAAGCAACTTTAAAGCTTAAAATTAATTTAATAGGCTATTTGGTGAAGAGATTGTGGAGAAGTGAGCAATTTTTCACCACTTTAAAAAAAAATAACAAGTCCATAATTAAATGTGGGCATTGACTGTTGAAGAACACTATTTAGATTGATGAGGAGAATGTCAGTCATTTATATGCTAAAGAACTGCATCAGCTCAATGAGTTGCAAGCAGTCAGTAACTCCCTCACATCAAGGGACAAAGAGGGCTGAGCGTCTGGCATGCACAGAGAGTCAGCTGGTGTTGTAACTATAGTTCTTGATTGGATTGGGGCAACAGGTCTCTTGGTACCTGCTAAATCCCTCTATGATATCCTAGATTTATTATTCTATATTTAGTTGTAAAAAAATTTAGCATGTTATATTGAATCCCCACAAAAGGCTTTAGAATAAAATAGAACTTAATCAATCCTTACATGTGGAAATGAAGAAACTAATTTTCTCCATCCCAAAAGACAACAAGGGATAGAATTTCTGGGGACTATAAGGAAATATTTAAATCCTTAACACTTCAAAAAACAAAATGTAAAATAAAAATGAATTGAGTCATCTCAGTAAACATTATCACTGCTATCATCCAAGACAACTGACCACAAAACTCAGAAAAAACTTACTTGCTAAAAGTTTTTTGGAGATTTTAGATTTAGTTCACATGAGGTCAGGGTCTTTGGAACTCATGGCATCTTGGAAAGAATCAGGGAGAAGGAGAGTGAAGAACCGCTCTGACATCATAGAGGTTGAGGTCAAAAGCAAGTATGCAAGCAAAGGGATTCTAAGACAAAAGCATATTCCCTAAGGCCACACCCACAGTGGTCACCTTCAGCCATACCCCACCTGCCTAGATTACCACCCTGTAAATCCGGTACAATTAATTTATACACTGATATATACTTGTTAAGGGAAAAAGTAAAATAGTAGTATTGAATACACAGGAATCAAAGCAAAAAAGAAAAAAAGATTAATTAAAGATTAACCAGAGAGTGACCTTAAGAGACTAGATTCACCTCCTTAACCCTCTTTGTTCATTTGTTGTGTTTTTTTCTTCAAAATCATTGAAGGAGAATGCCAGTATCTTTTTAATTCTTGTGCATTATCTTTCCCAGGAGTCACCTTAATTGTTTGTCAACAGTCAAATAGCATCACCTTTTTATCAATCTCTCTTTATTTTTTAGTCATTCTGCAGTGCCATTAAATTATTTTCTATTTAAAACTTGTCATTCATACAACTATTCAATTATGTCTGTGTTTTTTGCTGATATTGAGAGTGTTCTTTCTGATTAGCTTCCTCACATCAGTTCATTTTATGTTTATTATCTGAAATTTCCTGCTTTAAATTCTAACAGCCAAGAAAGTTATGCAATACTAATTTTCTCTTTTAAATTTTTTAAATCAACTCGGCTGACAAAGTATTGGAAACAAATTCTTTAAATTCCCTAAGTTCACAGGTTTTAATATTCTTTACTTTTCAATTTAGAGGAACAATTTCTTTTTTATTTGGGAAACATCCCAGCTCCATTCTCTCATTCAAGAACTATCCTCCTACCATACAAATGCACAATTTCCTAAGAAATTAAAACACTGGGTTTTGATCAGTATATTTTTTGATCAGTATATTTAAAAATTAGACGTCACATTCTTTATTCCTCTTTTGTAGTGACTAGCAAGTAAATGAGTACATATGAGCCTGCATGTATCTGTGACTGCTCATGATAATGCTTTCACCCATCAGTGTGATCAGTTTCATCTCATGCTCAAAGCTGATCAAAAACAGGAGGAAGGTAGTTTCCTGAAGTCATGTCTTGTTTATATTCTTTGTTTAAAACTAATGTTTTATAGGAAATGCAATATTGCTCTACATTAAAGAGAAAATATAAAGGAAAACCTTTCTCATGCTGCGGGTAAATAAAGAGTTGTGTTGTTATAGTTTGGATCCATATGTCCCCAAAGGCTCATGTGCTAGAGGCCTCATCTCCAGCAGCTGGTGGTGATACTGAAAAGAGGTAGAAACTTTAGGAGGTGGGATGACTGGAAGGAAGTGAGTAATTGAGGGTGTGTCCTTAGAGGGTATATTTGTGCCTGGTTCCTGCACTCCCTTATTAATTTTTTCTTCATCCTTTGTTCTTTCTGCCTCCTGGCTACCTTGAGGGGAGCAGCTCTGCCCATACCCTGACTCCATTATATTCTGATATCCTGCTCCCCAACAGACCCAGAAACAAATGACTTAAGTGTCTACTGACTGAAAATGTGGATTAAAATAACTCTGTTCTCCTTTATGTTCCCTTTCTCAAGAAGTTTGTCACAGCAACCAAAAGGTAACTAACACATATTGAGTCTTATTATGTATGATAATTATGTATGATAATTATGTTTTATGTATCAACTTAAAAATAAAATTTTAAATGTTTCATGTAGGTTTATAATAAAAGAAGTTTTATATCCCTTAGAAACAAAAAAGAATGTATGCTATATTTATGATGGGGAAACATTAACAATTTTCAGGTACTTCCCAACTGTGAAAACTTCAGAAATCAAGTACAAATGCCAGTCAGAGTGAAGAGAAAACTGGAAAAATTTAAATATAAACACAAGGGAATACAGATGAAATCTAAAGAACCACTAAAGTGAAAATTAAGGCCAAAACACAGCAGTAAAAGAAAACAAACAGTAAAAGGTGTGTGTGTGTGTGTGTGTGTGTGTGTGTGTGTGTGTTACCCAGGGAAATTCTATCTATCTCCAGAGCTATACCCCCGGGCCAAGTTTATATTTTATTTTGGAAACAGAGTCTTGCTAAATTGATGAGGGTCTTGCTAAGTTGCTGAGACTGGTCTTGATCCAGTGATCCTCCTGTCTCAGCTCCCCAAATACTTGGGCTATAGACATATGCTACCATGCTAATCTCTTTGTAAAAAATAATTTGAATAAGATTCATAGTTTAAAATTAGATTATCCTGTATATATAACCAGGTGGATTTTCATTTAATCAATGTAACCAAATGATTATATTTTTTATTAATTGAGTTCATAAAGCTGATGATATTTTAGCCAGTTGTGTAGCTTTGTAATTTCAGTGCTTGGATGGCTGAGACAGGAGGATTGAAGGTTCAAGGTCAGCCTCAGTAACTTAGTAAAGCCCTTTGCAACGTAATGAGACCCCATTTCAAAATAAAAGTTTAAAACAGGGCTATAGATGTAGCTCAGAGGTAGAATGCCCCTGATTTCCATCCCCAGTACTATACACAAAAATGTAAATAAAAATAAATTATATGATGATATTTTGTCTAAGTCTCATTTAGAAGTTTGTTAAAAAAAAAAAAAACTACAACTGCCAGTTATTTGCTTCAATTTTCTTGGTCCATGTGCAAGTCACATTATGATTTTAAGTGCCAGAATATTCACTATCTATACATTTACATATGTTTAAAATTGTGCATATGGCATAAGACTGTAATCTCAGTACTTGAAAGGCTGAGACAAGAGGATTGTGGGTTCGAGGACAGCTTCAGCAAGAAGCAGGACTCTTTGCAAACTTAAAGATTCTGTTTCATAAACAAAAACTAAAGAGTGTCAGGGTTTAACTCAGAGGTAGAATGTTCTTGTGGTACCAAATTCCCAGTACCACACACACACACACACACACACACACACACACACACACAAGGACTAAATATGTTTAAATGTTAAGCAAGTCTAGACATGCCTCTTTGATGCATAGCATGTGCTGTGAGATATTTCTCAGAAAATAACACTTCAGGAAAGACTTTGCAAACACCAGTGGATCCCAACTAATATGGTCCAGTGTAAGTGGATGCATGAACTCAGCAATAATATGTATGCGTATAAATTTTCTGCATATGCAAATTACATACAAATATATATATTATACACACACACACACAACCAAAGCATTTAAAAAATATAAGACGTTTGAAACATCCACTTGAGCTAGGCTATGAACTACATTATGATGGGAAGCTAATATGTACCATTAAATATGTTTTAAAAAGTTAAAAAAAATTGGATTTAACCAAATAGCCTCTACTTCTGTGGCCTTTTATCCCTCCTCTGGTCTTTGTATTTTTCAGTGAGTGTGAATGACTACTAAGTAACAACAGTAGCTCTCCTGTTATTTTATCATGAATCAAAACTGTTAAAAGATATAAAAATAAAAATGGCTACACAATTTGCACTCAGGTCTCTACACCCTCTGGGGTGTGGCCGGGAGACAACCCATGGACCACGACCTTTGTGTTAACCACAGCACAAAACAACCAACCTGTCTACATACCTGTTGAAAAACTATACATTTGGTTTTTCAAGGTGACCTGCAGCAACTAGGAAAATGGAGGTTGGTGGCTAAAGTAAAAACAAAACAACAAAAAAAAAGAAAGAATTTTTTTTCCTTTCCTAATAATTTTGCAACATGAGAGTCTACAAGCTGAGCCATAACAAATGTGCCATTGCTGGGTGTGGTGGCACATGCTTGTAATCCCAGTATTCAGGAGGCAGAGACTGGAGGATCAAGGTTCGTGGACAGTCTCAGCTACTTACTGAGGCACTCAGCAACTCAGTGAGACCGGTTTCAAAAAAAAATTAAAAAAGACTAAAAATAGGACTGGGGATGTAGCTTGTAGGTACAACATTCCTGGGTTCCATCCCCAGTATGGGGTGGGGGGGATGTGACATTGATACTGAAGACTCTAAGAATACTTTCTAAACACAAAAGACTCAAACTAAATACTCCAGACAATAAGATATATTGCAAAACTTTAACTACTGGCAAAGAAAGAACATTCTTATAGTCCATCAGTTGAATAAAAGTGTAACAAAGAAATTTTTAAAAATACTTTGGACTAGGCAAAAGTGAAAGTAAAACACAATAAATTTTTTGGTGTGCAGCCAAAGAAGTGCTTAGAGGAAGTTTATAACTGCATATTTTGTTTGAAAAAAAAAAAGAAAAAAACTGAAATCAACTACCTAAGATTCCACCTTAATCAGCTAGAGGGAAAAAACAAAAACAAACCCAAAGAAGACAAAGTAATTTGAGAAAAAAGGAAATAAAACAGGCTCAAAAGTCCACAAAACAGGGATCAGGGAACAATAATAAAAATTAAAGCCCCAAAGTTGTTTTTCTTTTTTTTTAAAAAGCCACAACATTACAAAATTGATAGCTATGGAATTCCACATCAGACATGAAGCAGCTTTATCCAAAGACTCTACAAATCAGGTTTGAGATACCATAGAGTGTTAGGAGTCATTTTATAAGAGCAAATTTGCCAACTTTGGAGATACAAATTGCTTAAAAATAGAAAGCTTACCAAAATTAACTTTAAATAAAACAAATTCAAAGGGCCTTGTGTCTACTAAAGAAATTAAATTTAGCATCCAAAACTTTGCCATGAAGAAAACACATTCCAATGATATCTTTGGTCATCCTATCAAATATTCTGCGGGAATATACCCACCCATCCTACACAAATTCTTTCAAAAAACAGATGATGAAAAGAACACTTCTGACATCATTTTAAGAAGCCATCATTGCCTGGTACCAAAACTAAACAAAACAAGAACTCTACTAATCACAGAGATACAGGCTCCCAAGGGGCTCTAAAGAGTGCTGGAATTATCTTCTCGATGGGAGTTGGGGGTGTAGAAACAGGAGCATAAACAAAGAATAAAAAAATTAGGGCTGGGGGTGTAGCTCAGAGGTAGAATGTCTCTGGGTTCCATCCCCAGTACTGAAAAAAAAAAAAAAAAAAAAAAAAAAAAAAACAGCCTCACCAACCAGGTGTGGGGTGGCACACACTTGTAATTCTAGTATTTGGGAGTCACATTTTGTGGCCAGCCTCAGCTACTTAGTGAGGCCCTTTGCAACTCAGTGAGACCCTGCTTCAAAATAAAGAATAAAAAATTGGGCTGGGGGTATAGCCCGAAGGTAGAATGTCCGTGGGTTCCATCCCCTGTACCAACCCCCCGCCAAAATATACACAAAAAAATAAAAACAAAAACATAAGTGCTAATGAATTAAACCAGCATCCTTGAGCTAGAAATAGAAAGGGAAGTATTGTGTCAGATATTAACAATTGAAACAGAAGTAGGAATTAAGCCCAATGTGCATGGTGAGCGGTCACAAGGTGGGTGGCTCTCTCCATCCCCCCTGGTCCAGAGGTGTTATCTTCTGCTTCATCTTTATCCAGGCTGCTATGTGTGCCCTCTAACTCCTCTTAGATTACCGTTTCTCACTCGCATGCTATTGGCAAGCTACCAACTGTTCTATGATGCGAACATCCCTTCTGAGTCAGATTCTAGGGACTGAGAATCTATCAGATGTCTCTCACAAAAGACTATTTGAGTTTTCATTGGAATACCACACGCCACTGTGGATACACAGTAGGATTCTGGAACTTAGGTCTGCGTGAGTCAGGAGCTAAGAAATAAGAATTGGCGTCCTACAGCAATACCTTAGCCTTTAACATTGAGCTTTATGCCCTGAAACAAAGATATGTGTTCCGCCTATAGCATACTCTTTCAAAGAAGACATTTGTTGGGAAAACTCTGGAATTGAAATACTAAGAAAGTTACGATTCTCATTCAGTTCACTAATAACCATTTGAACCGAGATATAGAAAACTTGGTCAGCGCAATCAGTCAGCTTCTGAGACCATCTTTATCACAGGGTCCTAAAACAAGTTAGTTCTTCCTCATTGAAATCATAAGGAAAAAAAAAAAAGCTTACAAGAAAACTACAAATATAGCACATTTAAAAAAATAGCAAACAGAAATCTTTTCCCTGCCTAAAGATTCAGGTAGTCGATCTTATTAGAAATACAACACCTTGAATGGAAATTTCTGACCTCCAGAATTTTGAAAAAAAAAATTTTTTTTTCTGTTGCTTTAAACCACAAAGTCTCAAGAGTAAGATGGTGAGATGAATACTCCCAGCTTTTACCCATATTTATGCACACAGAGTAAAGGAGCTGAGCTCTCTTACCTCCTCGTCCTGGTGTCGTCTCCATCTAGATCTGTGCAGGTTGAAGAGGATTCAGGAAGCTCTGCACTCTGCTTTGGGGTGATCCAAGTGGGGTGGGATCTTCTTATAAGAGGAAGTGCTGTGGATTTGCAGAATAAATTCATCTGGGTGATGAGACTAAGGCTTTATCATAATAAAGACCACCTGGCCTCAGTTCTAAGCCACATTCTGTTCTATTTTACTAGTAGATAATAATAATAATAAGTAAGTTGCTGGTAATAAGATTGTTTTTTCTTCTTTTTGACTGTCTTAATTTTTAACTTCTCTCTTACTTTTTAAAAATTTTTCTCAATCTTACTTATTGTTAATAGCAAAATAAATCACTAATTTCCTAATAAACTCCAATTTGAGAATAACCAACCTGACTTTCCTCAATGCTTTGACCTTAAGCTGAGAATCTGTCAAATACAGTAACTTTTATGCATGGCAGAGGAAGCTGAAGTTTGAGCTGGTAATTCATGTTTATAAAATCAAAGTTCAATAAATATTGCCTAGATGAACATAAAGGGCCTGGGACTAGAAGAAATGCATAGCTATGTTTCTGAATCTATTAAACTCAAAGTAAAAACAGAGTATTCCAAGTTGTGCTTAGAAACGTGATGGGTCCATTAACTAATTAGAGTAATTTTGTAGACAAAAAAAATCTGAGACTCTTTTCTGGGGTCTGAATGATTGTGAAGTGAATAATAATAGTAACAATAATAACAGGTGAAAATTCATTTAGTAAAAAATTTAATGATGTTTCATCATCTGCTATACAATTCAGATCAAAAACACAGGTGCTGGTGAGACTCCTATGGCCCACCATGGTCGAGCATCACGTCAGAAGGACAGAAGGGTTTCTTCTATTCCAATTAAAGAAGCAGAAATTAAATCAACAAACAAAGCATATTACACATTGGCGTCTCTCTAGGATTTACTGATGAGGATGTTCAAGATATCAATATCTACTTGGCTTTGCTATTATATAAGGATTGAAGAAAATTGTTAGCTTCATGTAGACTCTAATACAAATTGCAGTATTCGGCAAACCTGTGCTTAAGTATTTGAAAAGAAAGATAACTGAACTCAAGAAATAAATGCAACGTTTTTTCTCTTGAAAAACCTAGTATATTATTTATACTTTTAAATGAGTGGCATCGTTATATTGAAATATCTGTGAAATGGGTAAGTATATTTGCTTCCTTAATGCTACTGTATCTATGTGAATGCCAGGTAAAGCACGTCTAAGTTTTACTAAGCTTACCAACTTTTGTACATTAATAATGTTATAGAAACTAACACCTAAAAAAGTACCACATAAATTATTTTCAACTATGCATGGTATGTGCACCATGGTGAACAAGCTGAGCCATATACAAATGTGACGGTGATACTGAAGGCCCTAAGAAGAATATTTTCTAACCAGAATAGTCAAACTAAATGCCAGGAACGGTAAGATATATTATAAAACTTCAACTATTTGTAGACGAAAGAACAGTCCTATTATGCACCAATCCGATATAAAGTATAACAAGGAAAGTTAGAAAAATACTTTGGACTAAATAATAGTGAAAGAAAAACACAATAAAAAGCTTTGGTATGCAGCCAAAAAAGTGCTTAGAGGAATCTTATAACCACACAGCATTATTTGAAAAGAAAGGAGAAAAAAAAAAAAAAAACCTGAAGTCAACTACTTAAGATTCCACCTTCATCAGCTAGAGTGAAAACAGAAGAAAACAAACCCAAAGGAAACATAAAGTGATTTGAAGAAAGGGGATATAGCATAGGAGTACGAGATAACAGAACAAGAATCGGGAAGCAATAAGGAAAATTAAAGCCCAAAGCTGTTTTGTTTTGTTTTTTTGAGAAAAGCCACAAAATGAAAAAAGTCTGTAGCTATGCTGACTAAGAGAAAAAGGACAAAATACCATTGCAGGCCTGAAGCAGAGTTTTCCAAAGACCTTATGATCAGGGAAAGGGTAACACAGAGTGCTAGAAGCCATGTTATACTAGCAAATTCGCAAACTTTGTGGATACGAATTGCTTAAAAAATAAAAAGATTACCAAAATTAACTCGAAATGAAGCAAATGTAAAGGGTCCCATGTCTATTAAAGACATGGAATATGGTGTCTGAAGCTTTGCCATGAAGAAAATGAAGCTGGGAGTTGACCGCATGCTTTTAATCCTCGTACTCGAGAGGCTGAGACAGTGGATCAGAGGTTTGAGGCCAGACTCGGCAACTTAGTGAGGCCCTCCCCAACTTACTGAGATCCTGTTTCAAAATAAAAGAATAAAATGGGGCTGGGGACTCCATCCCGTGGTAGAATGCTCCTGGGTTTCATTCCTAGTATCACACACGCATACACACAAGGCCAAACAGAAAATAGGTTTCAATGATATCTCTGTGATATTCTATCAAATACTGGAGGAGAAAGAAAAAACACTCTTACACAAATTCTTTCACAAAATAGAGGACAAAGAGTACTTCTGAACTCGTTTTAATATGCCACCATAACCAGATACTACACTAAACAAAACAATAAAAGCTACTATTCAGAGATATATAGACTCCCAAGGAACTCTGGAAAATTTTAGTGTTAGAATCAGTCTGCTTGTTAAGAGAGGTAGGGGTGAAAATACAGGAACAAAGTAAGGTCTATACGCCTCTGATATATTAAATTATGTTTTTGTTTAAATGGCTATTATTGTTTTAAATTTTTAAACAGGGTCTCGCTAAGTTGCTGAGGTTCTGGCTAAGTTTCTGAGGCTAGCCTGGGATCTGAGGTCCTTCTGTCTCAGCCTCCCTGGCTGATCCTACTGGATCAGTGACATGCTTTTTTGTATCTGTGGAAGCACCATAATATTATGGTTACTTATGAGCATGATTCCAAAGAGAAACGGGGGCAGGTGATATTAAATGCTGTTTCATTTAGACTGAGAGATGGCTGATAAAAAGTGACCTGTTATTGCAGCTACATTAGTTATTTGTTGAGATACATATTTTACTATGAAGGATTCATATACTTGTTATATTATGAGCAGCAAAGATGACTTAAAATATTGTGTGGGAGCATAAGTTCTTGATCTAAGCTTATTTTCATGCTAATAGAAGACACACACACACACACACACACACACACTCCCTAAACAACTATTGGCAAACCTCAAGCAGCCATAGAGGTTGAGGAATATAGAAAACAGAGAGAGGTGCCCATCCCCGGGTACACCTGAATGGTCAGTGAAAATACACTTTCACATTTAACCGGGCATTTCTGCACAACCTATAAAACATTCAGAATTTTATTTTAATAGAAAAGGGAAATTTGGAAGCTTGAGATCTCTAGGGCTAGAGGGTAGCAACTAAACGTGCCAGAGCTTTGTGAGTAATTGTTGCTTAAGCAATACCTGGGGCTTGACTGCCAAGGGAGTCTACAAGAGAGAAGCCAATTATTTTTTTCTGGAACTTTCTTCTATTTTTCTCTTGATGTCATATTATGAAGGGCACTGAGACCCACACTTAATAGTGTGATGCATGTATTTATCCACCAGTCTCCCAAACACTGCATTTATTTGTTAATCACTGAGATTAACAAGGAGACCTCAGGGTCTCTACCACCTGTTCTTCAAGGAACGGAAGGACTGAGCTTCATCAAAGAACAGCTCTGGGTTGACTTTCAGAAAGTGTTTTTACCGTTAAATGTGCTGCTATGTATATTTAAGCACATTTAGCAGTGCTATACCTCCAGACCTATTTTATATTTTATTTGGAAACATGGTCTCACTAAGCTGCTGAGACTGGCTTCAAACCTACAATCCTCCTGTCTCAGCCTCCCAAGTACTGGGATTACAAAATCTATAGAAAATAACACGTCATTATGATGAATGAAACGTACAGTAGGGAAAGTAAAGTTGTAGATGGACATAACATCTGTGAACTACTTGTTAAGCCTGTTTTCCCTTCCCGCTTCACTCCCCATTTCCTTCCACTAGTCTACTGATCTCTCTCCTCATTCATCTTAAACCTCTTTTGTTTTTTTTATTTTCTCTTTACATATGATTACATATGAGATAAAACATATCATAAGTCTTGACTTTCAGAGTCTTACTGATCTGACTTAGCATAACTTTTTCTAGCTCCATCCATTTTTCTCCAAATTACATAGTTTCGTTCTTCATTATGGCTGACTCAAATTCCACTGTGTCTACAAAGATCTTTTCTTAATAGCACAATTGAGAGATGAATAAACAGCTGTTACAAAAGTTTTCTTTCTCATGGAAACTTGGGGAGTTTTATATATCACTCTCTTAAGAGTTTCGTTAACATGCATGGATCCTCTAAGTATCTTAATTCTGTGTAGACTTAATGGAATTCCTAACACTACAAACTTGAAGACATCTTGCCCAGCAATGAAAAGGATGTTTGGTGTCAACTTGTCTACATTTCCCTATATCAAATATTTTCTGTCATAAGTATCGTCAGTGCCATTTAGCTTTTGCGACCAGAAATTGTGTGTAAACCAATTTCTCTACTGTGAGAGTCCAAAAAAAATTTTTCCATTTCTTCTTTGCTGCCTTTACTAAACTTAGAAATAATGAGTAGTAGTAGCAATGACAGAAGAGACCAGAAAAGCAGCCTTTGGTAACAAATTCAATTAGATGTGATTGTTCAGCAGGGACCAACTAACCATGGTTCTTTTTGTCTGGGTGTGTGTGTGTGTGTGTGTGTGTGTGTGTGTGTGTGTGTGTAGCATTTTGACCTGGGACCAGAATGTTATGGTTTATCAAACATTCCACTTCTAAAAAGGAAAATATTTATAGAAGAAAAAAATTGAACTAATTAAAATTCTCTGACTTATTGTAAACTAGGAAGCAAAGATAAAAGATTCTGTTCTCTGGGGGGGCAGCCTTATTACAGTTAAATTGTTTTCTCTTCAATAAAGGAGGAAATACATTTTTTTTCTCATTAGGTAAAACAGTTGCCTAGAACACTTTAAAAGTTGTTTTAATCACTTTGGATTCTTAACAGTCCAAAAATAAGAAAGAAAAAGAGCTTACTAAAACCTCTGAAATCAATATATCACTTGGATAAAAGTGGTTGATACATTTTTAACATGGAAACACACTGTTGTGCCAGTCTGTAAAAATGTCCATGGTACAGGATCTACATCTTACTATCCTTCTTCCATGACATAAAATATGCTACGCTCTACACAAATAATTATTAAATCAACGTGTCTTGACTGATTGTCCTCTTTGCTATCCTCTATATTATCTAAGAGATCTGAGGTTGACGATGGTTAGAAATCTTCACATACTTATAACTTCACAGCTAGCTTGAATCACAACATGAATTATTAAAGGATCCTGAGGGCTCCTAAAGCAACAGACATTAAAGACTTCCTAATTGGAATAATATTTATAGGGTTCCCATGTGAGGATCATACTACCGCAGACATAAAACAGAATTTGTCAAAGCTATTCTTAGTTCTTGGAGAGTAATAAGGTAACTTAATGAGCTTTGACTTGCCAAGTACCGACAGCAAAACTGAGATAGCTCTGTAAATAATGATGGAAAGGTGACTTTCTGTTGTCACAGTTACAAAGTCACTTTCAAACCTCCAGGAAAAGTAGCATGCTCTCCTTTTAGTCTGCACCTTGATCCCCTTCTTCCTGCAGCTGGGCGTGATCCAGAGGGGAACTAGGGAGAGGACTTGGAGAAAGTCAAGAACAGCAGTCAATCAAAGAGAAACTTCAGAAGGACAATGGGTGGCCAGGTGTGGCATCCCTGGATGTTCAAAGTGTCCAGGTAAAATGGTGGATGGAGAATAATAGGGCTTGCTATCTTCTCTGCAGGAGCTTTACTGCTAATGGTTCTAGATCCTTAAATTTGTTCCAGGGAACAATGGCGTCCATGTCACCAATATTGCTGTTGAGATCAACATGCTTGTAACTAGTTATGTCGCATTTCGGTACAAATTGGCATGAATAAAGTTAATAAACATCAAACTGGCATTAAAAAGCATCATTCCACATCCAATATCATGCACCTTGAAAACAACTCCCTATCACTCTGAATTGTTTTCTAATTATGCCACACAGCATTTGTGTGCATTTTGCATTTCTTTTTTCTAGACCATAATTCAAAATATAATTCGATCAGATATTACTCTTTTTTTTTTTTAAATCTGGGCTCTGAACTCTGGTCACCTGTCTAATCTCTGCCTTTAGAGTTTTGTCAGTTTTTCCTTTCCGCATCTCACATCTTCTCCTTCTAGGATTCTGCCTAGGATGCTTTTCTCACTTCCTTTTCATCCTATTTTCTGAATGTCTGTCCACTTAGTAAGATATTTTACTCTCAATAGCAGGCCACCTCTTTCCCCACACCCTGCTGGTGGCATTCTATACAGAATGTGCTTGCAATTTCCTGGAGACTCCCAAAGGCGTTTCAAATGTCCTTAATCAAACACACTGTAATCTACCTTGTCCCAGACCCCGTTGGTGGTCCTCTAATTTTCTAACTTCATGTAGAAAAGGACAAAGTCACCATTATTTATAAATTCCTCCAAGGAATGCAGTATCCTCTACATATATTCACAGTGTAATTGTTGCTATGAATTGTTCCTTTCAACTTGGTATCGTGATGCATTTAATCCAGCCCATGAAGTGCTCTGGACTTTAATCCACTGTCATGTAAGAACCTAAGAACTATATTTGAGGGTCTCAAAATAAAGTAGAGTGATGGAGTAGATATTCACGGGGTTGGCCTGATGAAGAAATCACTTCAAATGGCATTATGTAAATAATAAAATTATCAATGCCAAGCTTATATATCAATGCCATTACCATGTACAGGGAAGGGATGGATGGGAGTGGGTTGGGATCCAGGAGTGAAGTTCACCATGTACTGTGTGCATGTATGTCCCTATCACTCTGAATTTTATTATGATGTGTGATTAGAGTGCACCAATAAAAGCATATTAAGGAAAAAAAAGAATCACCTTTGATGAAGGCAGGTTCTGGACTCAGATATCTGAGACCTGCAATTCTGTTCTGCTTCTCGATTGCTCAGTGATCTTGGAGAGAGACATTTAGCCATTACAAATCTCACTTAATTCATCTTTAAAATGGTGGTGATAATGTATTTAACACTGAGCTTTTATGAGGATCAAAAGATTGTCCAAAGTAGATGAACTATTTAGTTACTAGCTAGGGGTGCAGTCATTTTCATTCAGTTGACTACCACCGTATTTCTAAAGATGTCTACAAGGTGAATGATATGCTTTTTATATTATTAATTTTAATCAATATATGTAGCATTGAGTTCACTAAATACTTATGGCAGAAGGCTTATTGCTACCACAAGTGAAAACTTGAAACTGACAGCCAAAGGGTGATGCTATTAAATAACCCCCAAAGGTCCATGTGTTAAAGGGTTAGTCCCCACCTTGGCAGTATTGGGAGGTGGTAGAAACTTTTTAGAAATTTTATTTAAAGGCTGTTGATGAAAGAAATATATCAATATTCAGATGTGCCATTTAAAGATGTCCTTGAAAGTTTATTAAAGAATAAGCTAGGTGGGGTGGCACACATCTGCAATCCCATTACTTGGGAGGATAAGTTAGGATGATCACAGGTTTGAAGTTAGCCTGGGCAATTTAGCAAGGCTCTCAGCAACTTAGAAATAAGATAAAAAAAAACATATACAAAGAACTGGGGTATAGATCACAGATAGAATGCCCTTGGGTTTTATGTCCAGTGCCACAAAAAAAGAGGTGAGGTCTAGGGGAAAGTCTTTCAGTCATTAAGGGTGTAACTTAAAATGAAGATATTGGGGCCCCTATCACTTCTGTCCCTGTCCTGAGTTGAGTGCTTCACTCCACTGTGCATATCCTCCCATGATGTACTGCCTCAGTACAGGACCAAAGACATAGCTCCACCCATTCATGGACTGAAACCTCCAAAGCTCTAAGTCAAAATAAACCTCTCCTCTTTATAAGCTGCCTTTCTTTGGTATTTAGCTATAGTAGTAGGAAACTGACTAACTCAGGTAATTCAACAAATTAGAACTCAGAAAAAAAAATGTGTTTAGCTATATTCCAGGCACACTTGGTAAGTGTGGCAGGGCTTTAAAATACTGTAATGTAACTCACAGATATATATATGTATAGAAAGCACACATTCTTGCAAGTAACTTGGGGTCCTAAAACTGAATAAGATGGCCTCTGGGTCTGGAGAATATATAGTTCCTGTAATTTTCTTTTTGTTGGTATCTGAGTTCTTGAGTCTAATTATAAAGAGCACTAAGAGGAGGTACACAAATAATAAAGGCAAAAAGCATGAAGAGCTAGAATTAGCAAATTGAAATAAAAGTGTTGGCTAAATTTATGTATCACATACGTTTGTGTAAGACTGGGCAGAAGAGGGTAGAACAGAACCATTTCTGAGACAAAAGCATTTGTAAGAGTGTCTGAATGAAAACCACAGATGAAATTACCCAGAAACACTCAATGCAACTTGTTTCTATTTATAGCGAGGAACAATGGTGTTCACAGTTTCTGTGTCTCTGAACATTTGCTGAATTATATAAATGAGACAGCTGCAGTGCACTGGTCTATAAGACAATGGATACAGACGAGTCAGACAGGGATAGAAACAATGGATGCAATTAAAGTGAGGTCAAAGATTTATGTCCAAAATATATTTTTTAAAAGGGGCTACAAGCACTTGCCTAAAAATAGTGGGGACATCCTATTAACATCTGTGTCTACTATACAATTTCTGGAAAATAGCCTATAATCAAAAAGTCACAGGAGATTTCAGGAATGTGAAGAACTTAAGTAGTAGTAATACACAGAAACCGCCAAGAAAATGTGAAAGTGGTAAAAATATAAGGAAGGCACCAAATACGTAATGAGTGCTTGCTCTAGAGATGATAGGTTCTTGTCAATTTAAAATCCATTCCCAATCACACTGGATTCATTCAGTGTCTTCTTGACCCACAGAGTTCTTATCAGCTTCATTTCTTTTTACATTGTCAGTTCTAGGCATGTCTATGAAAAGTTCATTGATTACCAGTTTTAAGAAAAACCATTCAAATAGTTGTTTTCAACTGGTGTAGAACCAAATCAACTTAAAACCCCAAACACTTAACTTAAAACGAGTCATTCTGAGATGACCATAAATACAATTAATACTGTATGTCCACCACGACTTGCAGTTTGTGAAGGTATATGTGGACCAGAGGAAGCAGTATTCTTAAAACTAAATTTCATGTGTCTTATACCTTATATTACTCTAATTCAAGGGCATAACTCAGAGTAGTGTACTCAATAATCTTTAGTGAATCAGTATAACTGCTGAAAAAAGGAAGAAAATAATTTCTATGTATTTGCAGGACTCTACTGTGTATTATTGTTGTTTTTAGTACAAGGTATTGAATCCAGGGGCATTCTATTTCTGAGCTACACCCCCAGCCCTTTTTATTTTTAATTTTGAAACAGAATCTCACTGATTTTTTAAGGCTGACCTCAAACCTACAATCCTCCTGTTTCAACCCCCCAAGTATTGGGATCTTGGGATTATGGGTGTGTAAATCACACCCATTTTGTTTATTTGTGTTTGTTTGTTTGTTTTAATCACCAGACAATGAACAGAAGCAAAAAAAAATCAGTATTATTTGCATTTACATTGAAATATGCACCAGCACAGATTTAGAATGGTAGGACTATGGGCTGTCTGCCTAAACTCTAGGAAGCCAGTCACTCTATGGCTTATCTATATATAAAGTGAAAGTCAACTTATATATGGTAAGTTGCAGCCTACTTGAGGGGTACTGAGGAACACATGGCAATGTGTGTGTGTATGTTTGTGTGTGTGTGTAAAAGAGGGGGGGTTAGGTCACACTGGTGCTCAGCATTTAGTATAATTTAGATCCACAAATAAAATAAATATTATTTTTAAAAAAGTAAAGGGTCCATCTAATTATGTTGGGATTCCACAGAAATTGGGAGATAATAAATGCACATAAGTTGTTTTATAATGATTAATTTTCACAGCAAACAATGAATATAGTAGTTCATCAAAATAACAATGTGTCTTTAATTTTCCAAAAAAAAGAAAAATAATTTTTGCTTTTTCAATCTCTCTGCAATAAGTTCTAGCAGAGGCTATTAAGTGGAGATTTTAGACGATCTCTGAATGTTGTGTTGATGATTATAAAAAATGAATAAAGAGAAGAACAGAAATTACTTAAGACCTCTTGCAAACATTGGGATAAAGGACAGTGAGGGTTCAAAGTAGCCATTTAAGCTGCTAAGAAGTTGTTAGACTCTAGATATATGTTCAAAATGGGGCCAAGAGTATTTCCTGATGAAAGGAAAGGGAAGAGCTAGAATTAGCAAATTGAAATAAAGTGTTGGCTAAATTTATGTGTCACATACGTTTTTGTAAGACTGGGCAGAAGAGGGTAGAACAGAACCATTTCTGAGACAAAAGCATTTGTAAGAGCTGTCATGGTTAGATGTAGAATGTCACCTACAGACCTCATTTACTAACATTTGGAGCTGATGTAACTGAGTCATTAGGGTTGTAATCCCAGCAGTGGATAAATCTATTGTACTGGATTTATCTGAGTGGTGGCCTGGGCCAGCAGGATATGGCTGCATGTGGATATCTGGAGGTGCAGCCTTGGGGGTTACACATGGTTCTTCCTCCTCCTGTCCTCCCTCTTGCTTCTGGTCTCTTGATGTAAAGAGCACAGACCATGTGGTTCCCCCTTCTCTTCACTTCTTACCATCATGCCTTGAGATCCTCGGCCCCAGCTGCACGGGAACCAAACCCAACACCATAATAAAATAAGTCTCCTTTCCTCTAAGTTATGTGGTCAGTCTTTTTTATTATAGCTGTGAAGAATGCTGACCAGAATGAGACCAGAAATAGCAGTGACGAAAAGGAAAGAATCAGAAATAGCAGGAAGATTTCTGAATGGAACAATTGGAAGGATGATTTGTAATTTACTGACTATGAAAAAATTAGATTTAGGAGTCTGGATTGGATTTAGATATCTAAATCTGAGAGGGCTGCAAGATATCTAAGAGGAGATATTGAGGACATAGGGCAAGTGTGCACTGGGAGTTCAGGGAGAGGGCCAGACTAGAGCTGTGTATTGGGGAGCTAGTCCATTTAGAAGGCATTTTAAAGCAATGTGCTTGGATGTTATATCTGTCAGCATTCTTGCAGCCATAATATAAATATCTGAGCACAACACTTGGAGGAAAGAAAGTTAATTTTCTTATGGTCTCCAGCTCAGTTCATCTGAAGCTGGGGATTGAGGATCTCAGGATATGGTGGTGGAAGACAGAAGAAGACAACATAGGCTGTATGCTTTACATGACAGAGGCCAGAGTGAGAAATGGTGGAGAGAGGATCAACCTTTTAAATAATCTCCAAGGCCACACCTTACAGGGCTACTTGGTCCCACCCAGATAAATCCATTACAATCGTTTAACCCACTTCTGGGATTACAACCCTCATGTCTCAAAGTATATTAACACTGAATATTAATAAATGAGCTCTTTAGGGGACATGTTATATCTAACTCTAATAGATGTGGCTACACGAGAATGCATACAGAAAATAAAAATTTATTGAATACTCCAGCATGTAAGCATTAAGAAGAGAAGAGTAAGACCCTGCAAAGCCACGTCAATAGCAGAAAAATAAAAATGTAAAAATGTCTCCAAAATGAGTCTTTCCAGGGAGCCAAAGATAATAGGTAGATGCATCATGGGCTGATAGACTAAGAAACAAGCATTATGGAGGTGGATGTCCACTATTGGATTGAACAACTATGGGTGTTATGTGACAATAGAAAGAGCATCTTTGGGTGGAGCAAGAGGATAATTAATTTGCATGTAATTGAGAAAGCAGAATTGTTGGAGAAGCAAAACATAACAACCAATAGCTATTTCCTGGAGTTTGGTGGTGGGGTAGAGTGAGTGGAGTTTGTGTTTTTCTCTTTTTATATTTTTTAAGATGAAACATACTGCAGCATATTTTATGTTCATAACAATTATTCAACATGGAGAGAAAATTTGATGATACATAGAAAAGGATAGGATGTGAGGGCGATCTGGCTGCGACATCTGTCACCCCATCGATCGCCAGGGTTGATTCGGCTGATCTGGCTGGCTAGGCGGGAGTCTCCTTCCTCCCTCACCGCTCCATGCGCGTCCCTCCGGAAGCTGCACGCTAGGTCGAAGAGGACGACCTTCCCCGAATAGAGGAGGACTGGTCTTTGGTCAAGGGTAAACGAGTAGCTGCGCTCCCCTGCTAGAACCTCCAAACAAGCTCTCATGGTCCCTTTGTAGGAGAATGTAGGGTGGTCAAGCTTCCAAGATTCCAGACACATCCAAATGAGGTGTTGCACATGGCAGTCTGCCTTTCTTTAATAAATAAAAAAAGAAAAAAAAAGAACAGGATAAATTTCTATAATGGCCTTGCTTATAGCATACATTACAGTTTAAATGTGCAAAAATTGGCCCCAGATGGAAGCAGAGGCCTTTCTCACAGTGACAGGGATATCAGCATAGGATCCTCATGAGAGCTGTGATCAGATGGCAAAGGATGGGGAAGAATTCTTGGACTGAGAATTTTCTCCATGAAATAATAACCACAATCACCAAGGTCTATAGTTCTTCCTCTACCTGAGCACTATTTAAAGGGCTGCTTTTTAAATTAGTTTGTAATACTCTTACCTCCACAAGAGATAATATTTTTCTTCTTTTTATTAATAAGAAAAACCATCATGACAGAGAGAGAAATGAAGGACTTGCCTTAAGTAAGAGACAGTCACTAAGGAGGCCAAACGGGATAGATGTAAGTCTTATAGGACTGCAGAGTACTTTGTGAATGTTAGAGATCATGACATTAAACAATAGGGCACAATTTAATTTGATCCAACTGAGTTCAACCATTCACTAAAAGCTTCACTTAAGCTTAATTTCATTTTTATTTGTAAAATATGAAGAGAAAAATTAAAAGTAAAAGCGTCAGTTAACTGAATTGGTACTCCACATATACGTTCTTTCCTCTTATCTTCCTTGTTCATGGCAGTGTTAGATATAGAATATCTCTTGAAGTTTTGGGGTATTAAGGTTTTAAGTTGATGTAATTAACTTATGAAAGTTTTTAATTCATCGATGGATAAGTCCATTGCAATGCATTTACTGGAAGGTGGGCTGTGGCTAGAGAAAATGAGCCCCTGGGGATGGGGCCTTAGAATTTTGGTCTTTGAATCCCCTTGCTGGTTTGCGCTCTCTCTCTCTCTCTCTCTCTCTCTCTCTCTCTCTCTCTCTCTCTCTCTCTCTCTCTCTCTCTCTTTTCCAGCTCTATGATATGATAGCAGAGCCCATGCTCGCTTTCCCTGTCTCTGTTTTCCACCACCATGTTCTGAGATTGTCAGATGTAACTCCACCTGACATAAACTGAAACTCTGAGATCTCAAAAAAAAAAATCTAGGCATAAATGAGTCTTCCTTCCTCTAAGTTGCAAGCTCAGTTGCTTTGGCTTTTAGCACTAAGAATATTGACCTAGAGGTATCTATCATATCAAGTGAGACTAACCAAGTCCATCTTTCAACTCTATGTTGGTCAAAAGCAGACAGGCTTGCTTTATTCCTGAAGTTGAGACTTCTTCCCTTGACATGTGGTTCCAGAGTCGCATTTTGTCTTGTGACTTCATGAAACAATAAGAGCTTTCCACCCTCTGCTGCACCTCATGTTGGCTCAAGGCTCAGCCCCTAGGGGAGTGGCAGCTTCCAGAAGAACACCATTGGAAACCAACTTAAAAGATGTGAACCTAACAGTTTGCCACATAATTTTTAAGAAGTTTTAACTCTCAATTCCAGCACTTCATAGAAACACTATGCATGACCTGATGTTCCTCAGACAACGAGCATTTGGCTGTTTGCCTCCCAGCTCAGAAGCTTTAGAGTGGAACTGGCTTATTGCACCCTGATTGACTTTCCAAGCCTCACTGAGGAGTGTGTGCAGTTACTTTTCTCAAGTCTGCAAGGTTGGCTTCATTCATATCTGGAAGTACAGAGCCTCCGGGAGCCAAGTTTCTTATAATAATGATAACAGAAAAAAATTAATTAACATCTTGGCAACTTTTAAAGTGATGCTTGGGAAAACAATCTTTGTGTTATTCTAGTGAAAAATAGAGAGCAAAAGCAAAAAAGTCAAATCTTCCTTAATCTCATTTCCAAGGGTCTACTTCTAAGCACTATGACTCTAGACAGCTTCAGTCAGGTTAGCACTGATATCTCTGCCGCCCTCTTCTAACAAATGTGTCCTGGGATGAGGATCAGGATCAAAAGATCCCCAGTCCTTTCAGGGGTTGTTTCTCTCTTACTGCAGGAGTGAGGAGTATTTCCCCAAGTCTCTAGTCTGTTTTCATGATAGGTCTATGGAAACAAGAATTTGAGATTCAGAGAAACATCTCCACCACCAGAGGTTCTTGAGCCACTGTTAATTATGCTTGATCTTTACAACAAAAGTGAAGAAATCCATCTATAGCCTACTGTGCTCAGCTTTGTAACTCTTTCTGAAACTAAGGCAGCAGGCAGGTGTCATTTGACAACCAAAGAAAGTAAGAATTATTGTCCCATTTTATATCTGAGAAAAGTGGCACACTGTAAGTTAGACTAATATTTCAAGTTTTCTGGATTATCAATAAGACATGTGATCTTCACTCTCTATTAACTCGAAGTAAGACTGGGCCACTATGTACTAAGTACTCATGAATACACATTTGTTGAAAGTTAGCATAATTTCTGTCCTAAGTAGGTGCTATAAAAATAATGATAAATGGGCTACTCCTAATTTGTTTCTCTGAAAGCATTTTGATATGATCCTCCAATAAATCTTTAAAAGAAGATTTGTAGTGTGTGTGTGTGTGTGTGTGTGTGTGTGTGTGTGAGTGTGTATGCGTGTTTGTAGTACTGGGCATTGAGCCCAAAGATGTCCTACTTTTGATATGCAAACCAGCCCAATTTTGTTTTTATTTTGAAAAAGGGTCTCACTAAACTGGTAGGGACTTTTCTAAGTTACTGTGGTTGGCCTCAACCCTGCGATCCTCCTATTTCCACCTCCTAAGTACTGAGATTATAGGCATGCACTTACCACACCTGCCTGAGTTTTTAATAAAATTTTAAAGGAGATCTTTGTATGGTGAATCTGGATATTGAAATATTTATTTCATCAGCATTCTGTAAATAGAATTATTTACCTATTGCTTTCATCTTCATTTCTGACTTTCACTTATAGTATGGAAGAGCATGGGATGCTCTATTCCATATGATCACAGAACCAATTCTAATTCAGCGAAACTCCCTGAATTGAAACTTTGAGCTTGTCTGACCCCTCTAATGATTGTTCTCTCCAGCAGCCTATGAGCTCGAAAATTCCCATGTTAGAGCCTGAGGCTCAGTGGCTTTCACCTGCATTTCCACAAGTTCTATTTAACAGGCAGCAGCAGGACAAAGCACAGAGTAAATGAGGTTCTGAATTGCTGTCAGTTTCTAGCCATCAAGGGCATGTTTATTAGTCTCCGGCTCTTCTAGACGAAACATGTGGAAAAAATAAGATAAAACCTTAATACAGAAGCAACCGCCTCAGTGAATTGAAGTTGGAAGGAGAAAAGTATAAGGAATTCATCATAGCGCATGTCAGCCAAGGTTACCAGAATATTCATCAAGGTGACCCTGCCCTATACACAGGGTGATCAAGACTTTGCCCCTTCCTGTGTGCCAACCTCCTCACTCCCCGTGAGATTCTGATGTAGCAGATGACTGGCCAGCAGGCCTGGGAGAATGTTCTAGGAGAACAAGCAGCCATTAGAAGGGGTTTGTGAAACCATCTCACAGATGTGACACAGGTAGCCAAATGATTTTCCTAAGGCAAGGTGCATGTTCTGCCCTTTATCTCCACAAATGTAAATTTCCTGGTGTGTTTAACATGCACAAGACTCTGGACTTGTTCTTGGAGAAAAAGAATGATCGTGAAAGCATGTTTATTTTTCATTGAAACTTGCAAAGTTGTGTGACAGATGAAATCATGACCAGGATGTGCCGCCATTTTTAATCACTGTTGGCATACTGACCTCAGGCCATATTTTGCTTTCTCAGCTATCCTGGAAATACCTGAAATTCATGTCTGCATGTAGCTCTTGAAATATGCTGGGTAAATCTCTGCTCGCTACTGGTACACCCGGAGTTGGTTTCTCAACTTTTCAGTCCAGGAAATCTGAAGGCACCCAGTCACACTGAGCGGGTGTGAACCTTGATCCATGGGCTTCTGCAGAATTCTTTAAGCATGGTGGGAATGGTGGCCAGAATTTCTACATACTTGAGGCTGGTATCACTCTTGTTTCATAAGTTATAGAAGAGTGAATACTTTTCTTCTTAAAATGTCTACCATGTTTGCTTCTATATCCTTCTTAATTCCATGTTTTATTTGAGTCAGGAAATTTCTAGAGCAGGAAGAAATGTGGAGAATCTAATTGCATCTCTGTTTTCCCAGAGCATTTCTTATCTGCCCTGTATTTCTCCAGAGGAGTCTCAGCCCACCAAGTCACCCAATACCAAGGCACTACCCTATTATACTCTTCCAGCAATAGAATAGTACCTTAAATGTTGCATTTGTCATGCCATGCCATTTTATATTTTTTCCAAGGTGGTGTTTATGTTCTGTTTTATTAATGAGGAAATAGAAAATCAGACAGTTGATGAATCCTGTGTGCTCATGAAAATTAGTAATTAATAAACAGATTAAAGATGTTGGGCATGATGGCATCTGCTTTTAATTCCAGTACTTGGGAGACTGAGAAAGGAGTATCATAGACTCACAGCCAGCCTCAGCTACTTAGTAAGGCCCTTCACAAATTAATGAAACCATATTTCAAAATAAAGACTAAAATTAAGGCTGGTAATGTAGTTCAGAGGTTTAATGCCCTTGGGTTCCATCCATAATATGAGAGAGAGAGAAGAAGAAGAGAAGAAGAAGAAGAAGAAGAAGAAGAAGAAGAAGAAGAAGAAGAAGAAGAAGAAGAAGAAGAAGAAGAAGGAGGAGGAGGAGGAGGAGGAGGAGGAGGAGGAGGAGGAGGAGGAGGAGGAGGAGGTAAATTAATACTCTGTTACTTAAATCATATAGTGCTATGTGGGAGTCAGGAAATAATATATGTCTATGTCAACACAGTTGAAGATGAAGCCCTGGGGGTGACAGGTTAGCCATGAAAAAGGGATGAGGATCTTGATAAAAGGAGCTCAAGTCCTGTATGGAATGAAAACACATCATGTATCCATCAAAAGATTCCCAGATCTGTCTCATAAATCTGTGGTCTCTTGATGCTAAATTCCACCAGCTGCTTTCTAATCCCTGGAGTGGAAAGGGACAGAAGATGTAAACTAAGAGGCAAGTTGTCCTTGTGAGATTTTGGGACGCTGGGCTGAGTATCAAAGTATAAGACTGAAGGAAGCTGAAGACAGTGTTCATACCACACAAGATAGCCCCATCTTCATGCTGGTGAGTCTAGAAGTCAGGATTGTGTTGCATTAACATTTCCCATGATTTTTTGAGGCTGTTGTTGTGGTGTTGACAGTGGTTGTAGAATAAACAGGAAAAGGACAAAAATCGGAGAATAATTTCACCATTATATTAGGAATTTGACAAGTTTTCCTGGTGAGCATTCTTGAAACTCACCATAGAGAGGCCAAAAATAAATACAGCTATTGCACAAATGTTAGTGTTTTGACAACTGCTGGTAGGAATAAATGTCAAAATAAATAATTATTGACAATTTGGCCCCATTTTAATCCTTAAGAATATGTGGCCTGAGGCATGAGGTATATGTTTAAAAGTATTACAGAAATTCATGTTATTTAGAAAAAGCACCACTACCTTCATTATTATCACCATCATCATCATCATCATCATCATCATCATCATCACTTCCATCATCAATATCAACAAAACCTTCATGCTTACTACCACCATCATAATCACCATGACCATTATAATCATCAATACCGCCACATCATCATCACCATTATCATCATCTCCACCATCAACTTCATAACCTTTACCTTCAACTTCATCAACGTCACAAACATCATAATCATCACCAACAGCATCATTAGCACCATCATAATCATCACTATAACCATCATCACCATCTCCATCACCAGCAACTTCATAACCACCTCTATCTTCAACATCATCAGCACCACCACCATCATCATCATCAGCACCACCATCATCATCACCATCACCAACATCACCACCAACATCAGCAGCAGCACCATCATAATCATCTCCATAACCATCATCATCAGCAGCAGCAGCATCAACTTCATAACCACCTCCATCTTCAACATCATCAGCACCACCACCACCATCATCATCATCAACATCACCATCATCATCTTCACCAACACCATCATCAGCACCATCACCATCATCACCACCATCAACATCTATCACCATCACCATCACCAGCAACAGAAAGACCTGCAATACTTTTACAAATAAAACTGTGGTATATAAAATAAAGAGCAAAAGTAAAGTGTACATTTAGGGCTACCGAATATATCTTTCATCTTCCCTTTCTTTCATATTCTTTTCTACCAACCCGATCACCTCAACACAGAGTTTCACCTGTGACAAAGGCTTCATGTGCTTGCTGAGTGTGATGCTGTGTGGCTTGGCTCTGGAAATGACCTCTGCAAATTGATAAACTGCAAGCACAGTCCAGGAGAATACTTCCTATGTTGTTGGAAAGCAAAACCTTTCCCTTGAACAGACTTCAAAGGAAAATCTCAGTTCACTTGCTGCATACTAAGTGATCTTGCTTCAGGGAGGTCAGTTCCCAAATCCATTTCCCACACAATATCTAACTTTTAGCAACTCAGTCAGAAATGAGAGAATCAAAGGTATGTGCCACACAGTGCACACATGCTGGACCACATCCTGATGGCAGTGGGGAGGAAATGCTCACTCTTATAAACTGCCAAAAAGAAGGCTCTGCTCATGTAATTAACCACAGTGACTCAGAAGGATGGATTGACGTGCTTTCATCTTGACAGCCGCCTTTTATTTGAGCAAAATCACTAGTTGCTCCAGGATCTTTGTGCATCAAATACCAGGGACCACAATACAATACTATTTGTTTTTAATAAACCAATTATATGGGAATAAGGTATTTTAATTATTGTTACAATTTTTGATATTTACCTACACTTATGCACTTAGAATATATTTAACTCCCATTATAATACAACCAAGATATGGAAAAGCATGTATATTGCTAACAAACTGTATAATCAAGAGAAGTATTTACATTTTTAAAAAAGTAAATCATTAGCTAGATACAGGGGCATATACTAGTAATTCCAGTACTTGGCAGGATGAGATAGGAAGATTGAAGGTTTGAGGCCAGTACACTGAGACTTAGTGAGATTTTTGTTTCAAAATGAAAACAAAAGAGGAATGAAGGTGTGGCTCAGAGGTAAAGTGCTCTGGGCTCAATCCACAGTATATCACACATATTAATATAATAAAAATAGCATGTTTAACCATCAGAAAGTAATGAATGCTTAATACAGAAAACATTAATCTAGATAAAAGAAGAATGAGATTGATAATCACCATCTCAGCCATCCAGTAAAGTGAAAACTTTTTGGTTTTTCTTGTACAGATTATTCACTAATATATTTTTTTACATAGTTGAAATCATGTCAAAAATAATAATCATCACATGCCTACCTGAGAGGACTGGAATGACTGACACAGAACAAAAGCAATTTAAAACGAAAACATGCAGAAGTGTGTGTTAAAACTCTTAAGATACTTAGGTCAATCAGAAATATGATATAAAATTAAAACATTCCATATGTCATTAATTAACTTCATAAATATTTACTAAATGTCTACTATATAACCAAGCATTGTTATCAGCACATTTATAATCTAATTGATTTTTTTGTGATCATAATGGGAGGTGTTTATGATTCTTAGCATTAAGATCAATAGCTGGAGCTATCTGAAGATGTCAGCCCTGAGGGTCTAAGAATGCAGATATTGATCGTGTTAATACTCTAGTGTAGAAAATGTTGAGAATCTAGCACGTACTGTGTTCATTGCTTACACTAACTCCGTCTAAGTTATAGGATGTCTTTGAAACACCTATAGAAGCTAATTTACTCCCATAAAGCAAGAATATTAAATGCCTAAGCCTAAGAACAAACAATTTTAAGCACTGTATTGCAGAGGTCACAATGAGAGATACTGAGAGCCTGGGTTACAAATCAGGCTGCCATATAGGACTTAAGCCCAAATTCCAGATACTTCTACTGATAACCTCATTTACACTCCCTTCAATTTTTACAGAAATCCATAACTCCTGTCGAAGAAGATGTGTGTTTGTGTGTGTTGTTACAAAACAAATCCAGCCAGGCACAGTTGCACACACCTTGATTTCAGCTATTTGAGAAGCTGATACAGAAGGATCCAAAATCATTTAACGCAACCTTGTAGGACCCTGTCTCAAAAGGGCTGGGGCTGTAGCTCACTTGCATAACATGTACAAGGTCCTGGTTTGATGCACAATTTCTCCTCTTATGTTTCTAATGGATTTAAACAAAGGAAGTCTGAGGACTACAAAGGGTATAAAAGTAATTTCATTCATAGGTCAAGCAAAAGATAGAAAAGAGAAAGATGGAGATAAAGGAGAGGCTCCCAAAAGTATCCTTGAAGTTCTTGAGATGTGAGCTCCTATTCCTTCCTGTGTTTCTCCACTTACTCTTTCTCTATTGGTCAGAATTGGTTCTTGAGACCTGCTGTTTCCAGCGGAGATTCACTCTGTAATCTGAATCATTACCTTCTGGGTTGGTGGGCTCAGATCATCTGAAGGCCGTTAGTGTGTCCTCCCTCCCATTCTTCACCTTTGATAACACTTGGAATTGTTTACACTGGTTCTACTCAGAATGTGGCTCACAGAACGGGCCGGTGTTTGGTTTTGATTCCCATAGTCCTTACCTGGTCTTGTTACCCTTGTAGTTCATTGACCTTCCCTGTTTCTGTTAGGGGAGGTTTTCTGTCAAAGTAAAAATTAAAGAAATCATACGGATGTTTTTCTTTAACCCTTCCTGGTTCCGGTTCCTCTGCCCTACCATAGTTTCAGTCACCAGTACTTCTAAAAGCAATATAAAAGTGAAAAATCCCAATTTGAGCAAATATAGAACAATTTGAGCCACAAAACAGAGGAGGTGGTACCCATGAATCTGTACAGATAAAATAAATTAATTAAATCAACACCTGTGTGTGTGTGTGGGGGGGGTAAATAGCTTTTGTAGAATTTCAGAAATGTACGTAGCTGTTCCGCCCTCAAGGATGCTGAGTCCACACCTCCCTGCTGAAGTGAGCTGTGTCTCCTCACAATGAGAACAGTGTTGAAGGTTTGGGCACTGTGACTGTGTGTTAGAGAACAAAAAACTCCCTTGGCCAGGTGCATATGTGATGGGGTGACTGTGGTATCCACATGCAATAATAACACATCAGACCGTATCTCAGTAAACTAATGTGAGCTTCTGATCCAGATCCATGAAATGCTACATTCTAATGGTGCGGCTCAGCTGCAGGGTACAGCAGGAAATGTTCCCCACTAATCCTGGGATTTATTTGTAGACACTAAATTTTTTATCACTTTGCATTTACAGTTCTAGGGGAAAAAAGAAAACACAAAACATAAATTACATGCCTGGGTCTGTTGTTTTTATTTTGTACCCATTTTGTCAAATTTGATTGACTTAGTTCATACATTCCAAATTACACACATCAACATTAGATATTAGTTAGATAGCTGATCGATTCAGTGTGCATGAAATACTTTTGCAAACTAATTTTATGGAAGTAATGAGCCTTTAAATAAAAGACACTCTACAACAAGAGAATGTGTACAGCCACTGAGTACTTACCGTTGCATAACAGAGTCAAGTTTAATCCACTATCTTGCCAAAACTTTACAGATATGCCTTCTTACAAAATCTTTGTATATTTATCTCTGTACAAATCCAACACAGATTTCCACTAGAATATCAGTAATTAGTTCACTTGTGTATTATCTAAACCAGTGCCTTCATTTAATAAGGAAGGGAGGGAGGAAATTTGATAAAGGAATCATTTCAATAAGCCTATGTACATTTGTGAAACAATCAATACCAATTTTGTTGGTGGAAGAGCTACTGAGGATTGAACCCAGAGGTATTCTACCTCTGGGCTATAACCCCCAACTCTTTTTATTTTATTTTAATTTTGAAACAAAATCTTGCTATGTTGATAAGGCTGACCTTGAACCTGGGACCCTCCTGTCTCAGAGAGCCAAGCACTGGAATTATAGGCAGGTACCTGGAAATAACAATTTTAATATTATAAACGGGGAGGAAAAGGGAAGAGGGCAGTATCTGGAGGGAAATGGGCCAGGTGCTGTGTACGTTATGTTTCTATTTACTAAGCCTCAATGTGCTGCATGGGTACAATAAACCAACTTAAAAAAGTCACAGCATTAGTAGATCAAGTATTTTGAACTACAATTAGTACATAGTCCTAAATACGACTCAGCCTTATCTTCAACATAGTAAATTCCTGATCCAGGATGTTTGTCTCCATAAACATCTCTATGCCTTCTTGTTATTTCTTTTCGCATGACTCCTTATTTTTGCTTTAACTGGGACAACAGATACATTTACCTTGGACTAGAAAATAGTCTTAGAGTCAATGTACAATTGTGGACCCATCTTTCTCATGCCCAATGATTGAAAGTTCAGAAGTTAAAGTCCATCAAATCCAGGACTTTTTTTTTTTTTTTTTTACTTCTTTTGTGTTTGAAATTTGCTTGTTCTCTTAGCCTTTAGGTTGGCTTTGCCAACCTAAAGAGCGCTGGGTTTCTCATTACTGAAATCCTAATCAGAAAAAAGAAAAATGGCAGATATTTATTCCAGGATACAAACAAGTTTTTCCAAAAGAACCCCTTTATCCCAATCTTTGACTGTCAGGCAGAGCAGAGTTTCTGCCTTTGAATTGGCTGAATTCATATTTAACCTCAGAAGAGAGACATTTTCTGAAATGTCATGAAGGACAGATTGAAAATGCCTTAATCATGTCTCGTTCCACTTGGCCACTCCAATTCATCTTCCAGGATTCATTTTTAATGTCACATTTTCATAAGATGCAACATATTGCAACATATTGGAAAGAACTTTCCGTCAGGAGTCAGAAAATGTTGGTCCTCTCTCATTCAGTATGGTATACTCAATATGTTCCTGGGCCTGTTGGAAGTTCTGGAGAGAAGAGAAACAGAACAGCCTTGGCCAGCGGAAGATTCAGCCTGAAATGGAGGGAGGCATGGTACTAACTGGAAGGTGATATGATATAGTCTAGGGCAGCCGTCATCATATGGTGCTCCAGAAGCACAGATGAGATGTCTTGGGGCTTCCTTGAAGCTTCCAGAGAGGGTGAGAGTTGAGCTGAGGAGAGGGAAGAGCCTGGCATGGGGGTGCTCCCTGTAGAGACAGCAAAGAGCAGAGCCCATCAGCAAACAAGAATGGGCAGCAGAAATGAAATAAGGCTGTTCTTGATCTAGGATGAAGCACCCCACCCCATTACACATGGTCCTGGATAAATATAGACACAGTATAAGTAAGTGTGACCTCAGGGTACCATGAGTGACCTGCTCAGGGCCTGGGAATTGCTTTTGGAGACAAGGTAGGCGCCAAAATGTTGTAATTTGAGAAACTTCCACTACAGTTTCTATCTGAGGACTATCACTAGGATGGAGATATTAAATATACCCAAAGATAATAGCCAGATGAGATCATGTAAAACAATAGAACCCTGAAACACAGCCTGAACTATGTTCCCAGGATACAGACTCCTTATGCACAAAAGCAGCCTAAGGAGGCAGCCTACGAGGGGGTCAATGTTTATGACCTTCTTGCTCTTTATCAACAATTCACAGTGCCAAACAATTGTTTCTGTAAGATTGGCTCTGAGTGGCCAGGACTTAAGAAGTGAAAACCGCCCTTTAATTAGTCTCCATTACTAACAATGCTAACCAAAGAAAGACAAATATGTCCCGCTAAGCAATCATATCACAGGCCTGTGGCTAGAGCACAGTTCTCCTGTGCCATTAATCTCTGCCAAAGGGAAACCTAGAGACCCCCTGGTGCACACTATCAGCCATTTCTCTCCTGCCCCCAGTCTATGCCAAATCCAAGTGATGGTGGGCGCTCTCTTTGCAGCAAGCTCTGAATAAATAGCTCATGCTTTTCTCATTTGATTTGTCTTTCTTTATTTCCACAAAGGTCAAGAATAAATTTCAAGTATTAAATAGGTCCAAACCTGGGAACCAGAGAGCTCAGATGGGAAGTTATCAAAACCAATAAGATAAAATAATTAATACAAATCAAGCACTTAATATGTATCTACACTTTATGAATCTCTTTACCTCTTAGAATGTCATTTATTTCTTAAAGCAATCCCTCTTGATTTAACTAGTGTGTTGTGGTCAACATTCCTGCAGCTAAATCTAAAAAAAAAAAAAAAAAACATGTAACTTAGCAGAAAGAAGATTTATTTTCTTATAATTTCAGGTTCCATCTATGAGAGTCCGAGGACCACAGATTTCAAGGCATGGTGGCAAGAAAGGGAGAGAGGGAGAGCACATGGGCTGTGCTCACATCTTAGGGGCCAAAAGCCAAGGGAGGAGGAGCCATAAAAACCCAAGGCCACATCCTCAGGGATTCACCTTCTCTAGTCACACCTTACCAGCCCCGGCCATATCATGGATTAGTCCATTTAAATACTTTTATCCACTACTGGGATTACAATCCTCGTGACTCAATTACATCAGTTCCAAACATTAAAAAATTGAACTCTTTAGGGGACATTATATATCTAATCATAACTAGATCTTATTTGCATTTGAGGATAAAGAAAATAAGACTTAGGCAGACAAGTGAGATTTGGGATTCAGTGATCCTCCTTTCCCACATTTGTAACATGAAGACATAGCCAAAAATATGAACTTTAGAAATTTGTGTTTCTGGATCCCAACCCTCCAGTTCTATACCCCACGGCTCTTTGCTTTGTATCGTATAGGATATTCTTTGAGTTCTGGCATTTTTAATCTGCTATACATATTTCCCCTAGGTTTATTTAGGATGTAATTAAACAAAGATATATTTAATTTTCAGGTTTCACTTTATTAGATCAAGCTGTGCATGGACTGGTAGACCTTAATAGCCATGGGAAATATGAAATAGAGCTATCTGTAGAACTGAATGTTTTCCAGAATCCATGTAAGTATGCAATAATTTATGATAGATAATATTAAGATAACATTGTTAGCTCTAATTTTAGAGATTTAAGTTGTTTTATTCTGATACGTGGGTAAACAGCATTTTAAATATGAATTTTAAGAAGCTGCCAATCACAATAACTGTTTGGAGTGAGGTTGTAAATTGTAACCTGTGTCTAGAATGATATTCAGTCATTTCATTCTCTCTGCAATGATGCTATGCTCTAGATAGTGAAGTCATAATGTGTAATGATGAAGACCTTAGGAGACAGAAGGGAATAAATGAATATGAAACATCATGCTTTTTAATCTAGCCTTGATTAAGCAAAAGGAGCTGTTTGGATGAAAAGAATTGAAAGGGCTCCAGCCTTGAGGTGTCCAGCTGAGAAAAGGTTTTCCCTTCCCTCTCACTATTTCTTAAAATTGTAAGTTTAGACTAATTACTTCATGGATTGCCTTAATTAGGTCTCAAATGAGACATTCTGGTATGTTTTTACAAATACTGCTGTTAACAAACATTATATGGTCTACACTAATCTTATAAATTACTGGAAATCATAATGCTAAGATAAACACTTACTTTCTCAGTCATTAGAGCTGAAATCCAAGCACAATAATAATTAGAATTAATATAATTTAAAGATTAAAATTGATTAGCAAATACTGAAGTCTCTTTATGTACCAGTTAATATTTGCATCATTGAAGCAATAATTCTGAGCCCACTGACGATCACTGCAGTTATCCAATTATTTTATACACAAAAACGTTTAAGAATTATGCAAGAAATTGATGATCTAAGTACACTGCTATTAAGTTATACATCTCTTAAAGATAAAAAATCCAAAATTAAACTTTTTATATCACAAAACTCCATTTATTAAATAAGTGATGTGTGCATGTATGCTACTACCATTTTGTACCCCAATAAGATGTATGGTTACAATGCACCAATAAAAAATTTAAAACAATATTCATACCTGATATCTTTCAATTTTTGTAGGTTCTAATTTGTCTATGTTAAACCACTGAGGTTTGCTAAGCCTGAAACTCTTCTCTAACTATAAGCTTATAAAATTTCATAAATTATGAATTTGAGTTGCAAAGTCCACTAGCAAACATCATACTTCACAACTATGGCCACATGGCCCAGAAATATTTCTTTATGGCCATGTAGAAAAAGTATGTGTTAACCTAGCCACTAACTGGCTACATGATCTTGGCAAAATCCCTTGACAAAAATTATCATTCTTTACTTTTTCAAAATTTTCTCAAGTTAATAGAAGGACACTTGATTATAGGACTCTGTAATTCTATATGTGAATGCAAAATCTTCCATTAATAGTCATTGGGATAGAAGGGATAATTTGCAAGTAAAAATAAAATAAACCATGAGCCTTGTATTCAAGTTCAAGGTTGAGTAGCCTTGTATTCAGGTTCAAGGTTGAGTATCTTAGTAGCTATTTGGCTTGGGGGTAAATTACAAAATCCTTTTGAAAACCACTCTTATTGCGTGAAAATGTAGATGGTAGCCAAGTACTAGTTATATAAATCTTTTAAAGTTAGTGGGAATTCTTCAATGCAGCACACTATGCCAGCCTCTTGGATCATTCCTTGGAGGGCAGCTGGTTTTGTGTGCTTTGTGATAAAGGCAAATTGTTCCCTGTTCTCCCAGGTATAGCTTCCACTCTTCCCCCCTTGGAGAAAATCCATTTGCACTCCTGATTCCAGCACCTTCTCTAAACAGATGATAGTCCTGAAGTTCAACATTGACCTTCACAAGAAGGACATATTTATTTATAATTTTTGTTGCTTTTTCTAGTCTAAAAATCCTTCACAGGTCCTCATGAACACTGTCTCATTTTCCGACCTTTTTACTTCATTGTAAGGATGTATCGGTCTTAAAAAACATCTTGTGACACAGGTCAAATCTACTGAAACAAATACTATAACAATGGACATCTTTGGTTAAAAAAAAAAAGACCAAAAATCTATTCCTGGCCTGATTATTTCAAGTAGAAATGTCCTGCTATGACATAATACAGAACGACACAGAAAATTTGGCAAATCTCCCCATATGTCTTAAAATGGGATTTGACCTGCAATTTAACATTTTATGCTATTGATTCTTCCCTAGCCCCTTCTCCTTATTTAACTTAACACATAGTTTTTGTCTACCCCCATAAATATTATTTCTCTTGGACTGGATGCATTTGGCAAAGAGAGAGAAGATCTATTACCTGATGCAGAGAGTCTTGAACTAAAACGAGAATAAGGGAAAAGATGAATCATCTCCGTGTTCCAGTCCTCAAGGATCCTGCTCCTATGGAGGTGAAACTGTTCTCCACCTACACAGTTATACTATAAAATAATCAATGATAGCCAGCACTATAAATCTGAAAACAAAATACAAAGTAAGGTGCAGAAAATTCTAGCAGAAGTGGTAGGGGAAGGCCTACTAGAAAACTTTCCATCTCTTCTTTATCTGTTACAATGCTTTTTGTGCTTCAAGATCTGTATTAAACATAACACCTCGCTATGAAGAATGCCTTGCCAGTGTTTTTGATCGGAATTCACTGAAATCATTGGGGCGCTCACTATGCAAATCATTTTACAAGTAACAATTCCAGTTGGTACATAAATTAACCTACTCTATTTATTACTATGCATGTCTGTTTTTTCTTCTTCACTTGTACTGGGATTTTAAAGTTCCGGAGGTGGACAGGAGATTATATTTCACTCATATTAAAATAATATGTATTAGCACACAGCCATTTTTAGCAAGGAATTGAACACACATTTAGTAAACAAATCAAGAACATTAGACACTTTATTACTCACTAGACAACAGATTTTTTTTTCCACTTTTAGAAACTAGTAACTTGGGTTAGGGGGAGAAAAAGAAGAAGAAAGTATGAAATGAGTATTTAGGAGAGAAATAAAGGGTATGGTCTGCTGTAAGCCATGTAACCTCCAAAACTATAGAAGTAGGCGGTGGTCTCCGTGCATAGAGTTCAATACATTAGTTCAAGGAAGAAAAGGGGCCTGAATGGACAGACCCATGAGGAAATGAACAAATATTTGACAGAGATGAGAAAGATAATCATAAAGGAACTGAACATCATGCCCAGGTAAACACAGTATTATTATGTTAGACAACTTCAAAGGCATTAGTTCACCAGTGCCTTGAGGCAGGACTTTTCTTGTTTTCCATCGTACAAACCAGGAAAATGATGTTGAGAGAGGCTATAACCTGCTTGAATGTAGAAGGACAGTAAAAGAAGAAAATAAGCATGTAAGCCCAGATATTCTACTACGGATTTTATTCTCTGTTGCTAAGAGAAATTTGACCTTTAATTCCTGTCCGTATGGGTAATCTTAAATATTTGGAGACAAATTTCTCTCTCTTATTTTTCAGACAAAATGGCCTCAATTATTTTCACTGCATTAGCTTTTTGAGTAGCTACATCAAAAATTCTGACTTTTATTAGTTTTTTGGCAAACTAATACTCATAAATGCTTTCTACATGTTGACTTAAGGAGAGTCAATAAGCTTGAATGCTCATCAGCATATGTGCAAGATGAGAGGAATTTAGTTTGCTGAGCAGTGTGTGAATAAGGCCAGATGGCAGAAATTGATTATTAACTATGTGGTCAATCCAGAAAAAAAAAACAAAGTCCAAGTCCATTGCCTCCAGAAAGTACCTGCCCTGACCTTCCGCAACATTAAAGTGGACAGCAAAGCATCCAAGATAGAAGTCATAATCCTACTTCCTTTGATAAGGAACAACCATTTTATCAAGTGCATTTCAGGACAACATAGAGAGAAACAGAATCATATGCAAAGAGTTTCTACAAATGGTAAAAAATGAGTTTGGGTTTCTTTTTAGGGATTGCTGCCAAAGAACTGAGACATATATCCTGATATCTGAAATGTCCAGAGAACCTGATATCTGACACTTCCAGAGAACATTATCTGTTTGTATTTAATATTTAGAAGTCGTCACAGAGAAGACGGGCCAAGTTTATTTGATGTGGTTCCTTAAGAGATACATGTACTTAAAAGTGTCAGAGTGAGAATTTTGGCTAATATAAAGAACAGCTTCCTAAGAAAGTAATTAAATGTGGTTGCCATTTTGATTCTGGAAGTGTAAGAGCCTTTTTTGACTTTTGGAGATTATTTCTCCACTATGATCCCAGACTCTTTAACCTACCTCACACATCCAGAGATACCAACGAGATGCCCAAGAAGTAACAGCTGTGGGCATCTCTGGGCACTGAGCAGGGAAGGTCTTGCTTCTCTGCTCCAAGCTGCCTAGTTTTTCTCACTCCTGGGTCCATCTCCTATTGAAAAATGGTCCCTTACTTTTGGTCTCTACACTTAGATTCCTAGAATTTGACTTCTTGTTCACTTCTCGACTTTTATGTTAGAGTTAGAAGCTTTCCTCTCTGGAAACTCCTCAAAAAATATGATACAGTAACTGGGTCTGGTAGATCACACCTGTAATCCTACTGCTTTGAAGGCTCAGACAGGAGGGTCAGAGGCTTGATGATGGCTTGATGATAACCTCAGCAACCAAGGAAACTCTCAGCAACCTAGAAAGAGCCTATTTCAAAACAAACAATAAAAGCGCTTAGGAGTGTGTGTTGCTCAAAGGTAGAACACCCATGGGCTCAGGCCCCAGTAAAACACACACACACACACACACACACACACACACACACACACACACATGGCTGAGTCCACATTATAAATGTGACTGTGTTGACCATTACAGATGGAAGGTTGATATACATAAACTACAAAATCCATAACTAGTCTAAGGCTTATCATTCTATGATTATCATTCATTGCATTATAAAAAATAGTTTATAATTTTGTGTGTGTGTGGTACTGGAGATGAAACCCAGGGGTCTTCTACCTCCAGGCTACACTCCCAGACATATTTTATATTTTATTTGGAAACAGTCTCACTAATTTGCTGAGAGCCTCACTAAGCTGCTGAGGCTGGCTTCGAACATGTGCGATCCTCCTGTCTCAGCCTCCCAAGTACTAAGATTACAAGCATGCGCCACCACGCCTGACTGTAGTTTCTGAATTTTTAAACCATCTCAGTAATTCACCAATTAATTGGTAAAGTTATATTTTATCTACTTACATACCTTAAGAGAGTTATTCACTTAGTTTATATAACTGAGATTTCAATAAAGACGTTTATAAGTTAAATTCAGTTTTTTCCAACATATAGTACCTTCATTTACAAAATTAGCTTCATCGGCATGGATTTTACGCATGTTGAATTTAAAATGAAATGGTGTCTCTGATGTTCCTGGCTTCTGAGAATCATTTGCCTTAATTGAGTCTTTGCCATCTTCTTTTTTCTCCTCTTTCCCCTCCTCCCTTATATTTTCATTTATGTGTTTTGTCCTATGCTGCATGGATTCAACTTTATTTTTAATTTTAGAGGAGGAAATAATTAGCATTCATCCATTCTTGCATGCCATCTTCCTGTAAAGAGCTGAAACTTTGAGTGTGTCTGAAGTTCACAAACGACATACATCCTCTTCATTATCTCTTTGTAGTAAAGGATTTTCTGCATTTTGTCAGCCTTGGACCAAGTTTTCTTTAGCATGCAACACATTTGCTAGGAATTTCACTTTCAGCTAATGTAAAAAAAAAGTGAACATCATGTTCTACATTAATGACTTTTTAAAATCTGTAAGAATTTTTCTTCTGCTAAATTTTTCAAAAATATGTCTCAGAAATTTCTACTTAGAGCATCTCTCTCAACATTTTGAGGCCTTCCCGATCCAGCTGGATCAACATTATTTTATTTGAACATAAATAAATGACTAACTTACTCATAACAAGCAAGTGAAAGTGTTATCTGAAAATGATTTTCATATAAATTATTTATATTTAAGTTTTATACAATGTATAAATCCATGAATATCACTGAGTAATCTAGAATCAATTTATCTTTGTTTTTGTAAGGATAAAAAATTGGTAAAGACAAACTGCCCAAAGTTTTAAAAGCCTTAAGATTTAGTGCTTTTCTGATAACTATAACAATAGAGGGATGAAAAGAAACAAAAATTATAATTTATAAATTTTGTTTTCATTATTTCAATTGGTAATTATTATTTATAGTTTTAAATATATTTTTTCTTTATTGGGCTGGGCTGTCATATGCAACATAATAATTTTAACATTTTTCCTTGATCCAGACTGATTAAATCTATACTATTTTTGAGCAATGGTTAATTTGTTGATAATATCATTATCTCATTAGTGCTCAGTAAATGGCTACAGTAGCCTTTTTTCTAACGCCTAACGCACTTATACTTTGATATGAAATATTGGCTTTGGCAATCTTATAAAAGGTGAAGGTCTGTTCATTGACCATGTGTCTACTGATTGGAATTACAATAACACCAACCTGCTTGAAAATTGAGCAGAGGCCCTGAATAGATATGTTTTTCAAAGAAAACATAAAGTGTCCAGTAAGAACATGAAAAGCTGCTATACATCACTGGTCATCAGGAAAATGCAAATTTAAGCCAGACCTGGTAATACACGCTTGTAATCCTAGTACTTGGGAGGCTGAGACAGCCTGCTGTGAACCTGTGAAGCCTGTTACATCTTCATCTTCAGCCTCAGGAACTTACTCAAGCCTTCTGCAATTTGGTGAGGCCCTGCTTCAAAATAAAAGAATAAAAAAATAGGACAGGGGGTATAACTCAGAGGTAGAATTCCACTGGCTTCTATACCCAGTACCACAAAAAAAAAAAGAGAAAGAAAAGGAAAAAATCCAAAATAACAATGACATACAATTTCATATCCATCATAATGACAACTATTTTTTTAAAAGTCAAAAAATAACAAGTGTTGGCGAGGATATGGCAGAATCCAGTCCCCTTTAATTATTGCTGAAAAAATTAAAATAGCCTTGTGGAAAATGGTATGATAGTTCCTCAATAAATTAAAATATAGAGCAAGACCCTGTATCAAAATAAGAAAACAAAATAAAATATGCTTGGGGGTGCAGTCAGTGATAGAACTTTCTGGGTTCAATCCTCAGTACCATATAAAAAAGTAGAATTGCCACATGGTCTAGTAAAAAAAAAATTGAAGCATAACCTTGAAAAAGTATTTACACAACATTATTCACAATAGCTAAAATGTTAAAGCAACCCAACTGTCCACTCATGGTTGAATGGAGAAGCCGAATATGCTATATTACTCACCTAAAAAGAAATAAATTCTGACTCATGCTATACCAATGGTGGATCTTTGGGACATTTTATTAAGTGACAAAAGTCAGCCACAAAAAGACAAATGGCAAATGGTTTCATTTATGTGAGGTACTTAGTCAACTTCAGGATGTGGGAAAATAGAGACTCTTCTATGTTATTGGTAGGATTGCAAATGAGTGCAGTCACTATGGAGATCTATGTGAAGATTCCTCAGAAAGCTGGCAATGGGTATACCGTATGATATAGCTATACCACTCCTGGATTTCTTTTCAAAGAAACTGAAATCAGTAGTTATATCGATAAATGCATATCCATGTCTATAGCAGCACAATTCACAGTGGCCCAATTAAGGGGTCTACCTAGGTGTCTATCAACAGGTGGGTGGACTACAAAATCACGGGATATACATACAATGGAATTCTACTCAGCAATAAAGAACTAACTTATGTCAGATGCAGGAAAGTGGAGAGACCTGGAGAACGTTATGTTAAGTGAGACTCGCCAGTCACAAAAAGTGAAGGGTCATGCGTTTTCCCTCACGTGTGGAAGTTAGAGAGTAATCAGGATTCAAGAGGGACTTCAGATAAAGGAGGGGAAGGGAAGGTGTGTGGGGGGAGCTCGAGGGAGATTTAATGAAGGAAAAATTTCTGCTGATGTTATGTACCTATGTGAAATTACCAGTGCCAATCTCAGTATCATGTATGGAAAAGGGGAAGGAATGGGCAGGGAAGAGGGGGAGGTTTACCAAATGTCCTGTGCATGCATGCATGTTACTGTTACTCCAAACTACAATATGGCAGATTATAATGCACCAATAAAAGAATATTTCAAAAAGATTAATGAAAATAATTTCAAAGAGATAGTCATTAGAACGGTGGTTTCCAGGGAATAACCAGAAAGGTATCGAGTAATGGATCCAGAATTTCAGGTGTACAAGGTGAAGAGTGGTCAGCAGATGGGTGTTGATGGTGATGATTATGAAACATCATGAAGGCACTTGATATTAATGAACTGTACACTGAAAAATGAAAAAGGTTGATTCTATGTGTTTTATCATGATAAAAAATAATGAGAATAAAGCAAGCAGGCACTGTACTGAATTTTATTCATGGCCATCTATGGGGTCCCCTATACTAGGGTAAAGTCCTCTCACCCCAAGTTTCTGTGTGCCCGAGGTCCATCATTTCAGTTTATCTGGAACTCATCACCAGTGATTCCAGAAAGTGGATTAAGTGAACAGGTAGGAGGTTTCTACTACAGGGATTAGCGCTACCCAGAGCAACTTTCTTACTCCCAGAACAGAAAATGATCCGGACTTTTAATAAGACACATGTAAATAAGATGCTAATTCAAAATTTGCACTTTTTCCAAGATGTGGTTTTTGACTCTGATCTTGTCTCTACCCATAGCCTGTATATTTAAGAGCATATTTCCCCAATATCCTTGGTATTTAAACATTGAAAAAAATAAAACCAAAAGTTTAACTTTCTTTAGGCCTAAGAGGTAAAGTTTGAGAAGTGGCCCTTCAAAATATGAGTGAGCGGGAAGTCAGGTTGTCACGCAGCATTGATTTTATGATGTATCAGTCATCAAGCATTCATTAGAAATGGTGCTTAATCCTGAGGATGTGAGTCATTTTATTCCCATGGTCTCCAGAAATTTGTCATACAGCCTACAATGTAGGAAGCCATTAGTTGAGGAACAGTAAGTTTAAAATGACCACATATGCTATGACAGATGTTACCGTGGGCCCATTGGCTGAGTCCTTTGTATCCTAAAACGTTCTTGCTCATACTCAGCGCATACAAACCCTCATTTGACGAAGTTTGTGTGATTTTTCCTGGAGTCGACTTTATCCCTCCCTGCCCTACTTTGTAACTCAAGTTTTCTCTCTTTTGCAACCTAGTCCCACAACTTCCAGTCTTAGCCTGTTGACTCTCTTCACACAAAAATGTACCACAGAAAGGTCTGACTTCCACATTGAATTTCAAAACTTTCAGAATGTAGTATTGCCTTCAGGAAGGAAGAATTCTGGATTCAAGGCTAAGACTATACCTTTCACAAATAAGTATTCATTGCTAACTATGTACCAGGATCTTCCTTGGTGCCAAGGGATGCAAAGATAGTACTGATCTCTAAGAGTAAGAGTTCTTAAGGATGTGTGTGTGTGAAAGTGTACACATGTGCATGTGTGTGTGTGAAACAAACATCTCTATTATTATGGTGTAATTATATCATGATGCAATAGTGTGAGTCACAAATAGATGCTATAAGAGCCCAGTAAAGGGAATCCGCAGAGGCCTGGCATGGGAAAGTAAAAAGCGGTAGAGACTAAGGCTTCACAAGGGACTGTCACAGAGTAAACTTTAAAAACAAAAAGACCCAGGAACAATGGTACACCCTTGTAATCCCAGTACCTGGGAGGCTGAGACAGGAAGAGTCTAGATTCAAGGCTAGACTCAGCAACACAGTGATACCTGTAGCAGCTTAGTGACACCAGGCTTGGAAATGTAGCTCAGAGGTAGAATGCTCCTGGTTTCAATTGCCAAGATGAGAAGAGATGAGGAGAGGAGAGGAGAGGAGAGGAGAGGAGAGGAGAGGAGAGGAGAGGAGAGGAGAGGAAGGAGAGGAGAGAAGGGAAGAGAAGGAAAGAAAGAAGGAAAAGAACTTATGAACAGAGGGACCGTATGCATAATGGGTCAGAAGTATGATTGTGATGTGACAAGGCATGATTTAATCTGGGACCAGATAATGTTCTATAGAACTAGACAAGGGTATGGCTGCAGGGACAAAATGGACTGGAAGGTGTAAGAAGGACTTTGAGTTGGTGTGTTTATAACTTTTAGGATAAAAGTAGTAGGGAGCTTTGGAGGGTTGATGTGGTAGGACATGGTGACTTTGGTAACATGTTAATTACTAAATGAAATCTATGTTGGAAGTGAAACTCACCAGAGAGAATTCTGGTGAGAGATTGGATATTTATATTTGAGAATCACTTGTGTTTGTATGATTATTTAAGATAAGCCAGGAGAGGAAATGATGGCTCTAAGAAAATGATGTCCTAGATTGATGATTGGTTTATTGATTCATTGGGTTATCATAGAGCATACAGTGGCATGCCAGGGAACATTCATCTCAAGAGGGACAAGTGAATGGGTCACAGTTACAAAAAACAGCAACAACAAAGAAAATCAGGAAAACATATTTCTAGAATAGACTCACGGTTAATAGACATCCTATAAAATAAACTCAAGTCATTATGCAACAGGAAGAACGTGATCTCAGCAAAAGAGTTATATGAAATGAGAGGTGTTGAGGATGGATAACAGTCTGTTGAAAGGTGGGTGAAGATCAAAAAGTAGAAATAGTGTATTTATATTACTCTGCTCCGGCTTTCAATTTTGAATTGATTTGATCCACTGTATCAACAAACCATTCCGACAGGTGCAGAAACACCATTTGACAAAATTTAGCATTGTAGATAAGACAATCAAATTTTAGTAATCTAGGAACCGAAGGGAACTTCTTCATCTGCCAAAGGGAATCTGCAAAGTATGCTATACATTAGATTTTAGTACTCACATCAGACTTAATAGTGAGGCGGAGAGTTTACAACTATGTGGAAGAGAGGGATGTCTTATCTCCAAAGTCCTTTTTTACATTGTACTAGAAGTTCTAGTCAATACAATAAGAAAAATAAAGTCATACAGATTTTAAAAAATTAAAAAGTAAAATCTTCACTATTAAAAGACACCATGGTATTTTCATCCCTAACCTACCTATATACCTAAAAATGTTATCTTTATACAAAACCTCACTTGAATATTTAGAGCTGAGGAATTCATAATTTTCAACACTTTGAGAGAACAGAGATGTCCCTCAACTAGTGAATAGATAAATACAGTGTAACTCATCAATACTAAACAATAAAATAGGAAACTATTGATTTAGATAATGTACAGGAATTTTAAATGTATTTTTCTAAATGAAAATGGAAATATCAAAATATATGATTGTGATTTTATAGGACAGTCTGGATATAATCTTGATTCTCTTTTCTCTTCATCATTGTGTCCCTGAGTGATATGAGTTTTCACTAAACAAATCACATATCTCTCTTCTCGCCTCTGCAACCCCAGCTCCAGGCTTTAAACAGTAAAATACTGTTTACTATTGGGTTACAGATACTTCCTCAAAGGTAAACTTCCACAACTTCTAACCCACTCACTCCACTCTACTGCCAACTTAATCTTTCCAAGATGAAAATATCCGATCATCTCATCTCCTTGCTTGAAAACTTCCAGTCACTCACTATTCCCTGCAGAAAAGCTCTCAATGGGTCATGCTTCTTGGAATATAACACCCACATCCAGGTCTCTGAAGGTAACTGTTTTTGAAATGACCCCTGCTCTCAGGAGACTCCCTTCCCCCCAGTGCCATCAGTTGCTAAACTGTGTCTCTGCTTTGAGTTTCTGTTGGGCTGTCAGGTCTCCTGGAGTCCTTCCTCTCTTGTAGCCCAGCAGCCTTGTGTGTGGGCCACATCCCCTGGCCTCAGATGCCCTTCCTTCACCCTTATGCTCACCTTTCTCATGGTTGTGTAAACTTATTCTTTATCCATCTCCAGATACTCTTTTTTGTTGTTGTTGTAGTACTGAGGATGGAACCCAGGGGCCTTCTACCTCCAGGCTACACTCCCAGACCTATTTTACATTTTATTTGTAAACAAGATCTCACCAAGTTGCTGAGAGCCTTATTAAGTAGCCGAGGCTGGCTTCAAACCTTCGATATCCCCCTGCCTCAGCCTCCCAAGTACTGAGACTACAAGTGTGAGCCACCACACCACACCCAGCGTTAGGCACTCTTCTAAGACACAGCCATATTCTATCATGGTTAACCCTCTGTGCCAAGAACCATGCCTGTCAACTAATACATACCCAACTATTTGTAAAAACAAGTAATTAAAATACATCATGAATTGAACACTGAGCAGAGGTACCAGTAGAACAGTGGTAGGGATCTGAGAGAGGGAGGTGGGGAGGAGAAAAGGGAGAACTGATGAAAGAAACAGCTCAAATGATGCTCTGCCCAGGTCTAAAGGTGTCACTACCGATTTCACTATCATAGATAAAGTAGGGTAGATGGCAAAGTGGGATCTGAAGAAAAACTCATCAAGACTTGTGTATATTTGAATGACTATGAGCTTCACTTCAACGTATAATTTATGATGTATAATTACAATTCACATGTATATACATATATACCTATACATATATGCATACACACACACACACACACACACACACACATTTATATACACATGTAAAAGCTGGAGGTTTGGGGAAAGGGGTCATCTTATGGACGGAAGGATAATAAATGGAGGTTTCCTCCCATAAGTTCCCACAGAAGATGGCAGGGCCCTCTATGACTATAGCCCCTTCTCTCCTTAGGTCCTGGCACCCTGCCTGAGAGATATGCACGTTGCAACCTCTGGGGGGCATTCCTCTCAAGCTGGCGGTAGGATGCAGCCTGCCGCTATGCTCACTTGGGCATGAACAGCCTGGAAGTGAGCCCACTTAGCATTCCTTAATCCTGAGGCTTTAGTTAATTGGAAAAGGGGTTTAGCTAATGGATGAATTCTTCTGTCGTTTGCCCTCCCAAAGGATAAGACTTGTGCTGTGTGGTGCCGCGGTGCCAACCAGTCAGCCACATTGAAAGTATTCCATTCAGAGTTCCACCTGGGCATGCTTCCTCCCTTCTTGAACCTTTACTCATGCTTCCTGAGGTTGGACTCTCCAATAAAATAAGAGTTCACAAGGCCTCTGTCTGAGATGAGCTTCCTCAGAATCCCAGGCTAAGATACTTGGAAGAAGTGCCTCTTCACAAGGTGTGTCTGCTGTCTGGGTAGACCATGGAGTCAGTAAATGGTCAGGGTCATCAAGAGCCTTCTGTCGTAACCAGGCATGCCAACCTGGCCTTCTGTTTACACTGTGGCTTCACATCTGTAAGGACTTGGGCATAATTTCGTTCCCCTGTCATGAGCACTGACATATATCACATGAAACTTAATTTTAAAGCATTGATAGTGACTTATACTTACTACTTCTTTTAAATTGACCTCTAGCTAATGGCCCACATCTTTAAAATCCTGCATTAATAAGTCATTTGATTCTCCATAGATGCACTTTGATTTGACATTGGTGCGGCTGCCACTACTGCTGCTGTTTTTAATTACAAGGTTATTTGGGCAGCACCCGATGTTGACTGCAACATGGTGCTAGTGAGCTCGTGCTAAAGGGCCAGGGGAGGTCAGAACTTAAGACTCCAAGAGTCAGACATGAGGCTACATCAGGAGACTGACAGATGGTCCTAAAGTAGATGTGGGACTTTGTCCCAGGGTGACAAGAGAAGGCGGGGGGCATTCACAGACAGGAATGCTCCAGCTGGGCTTTGTTGCATGGGCACAAGATTCAAGTTAATAAATGGCAATCCACATAATATAAAAGTCAACTGAGTTGCTGCCAATGATATTAGCTCCCAAGGAGTCTTAAACAGGGGTGATAAAGATTTCTTAAAGTTCAGGACAGTTCTTTGTATATCTCTAAAACAATGTCTCTCCCCCATCCTAGCAGGACTTTAGTTGTTTTTTAGGAACACCCACCGTAGCCCCTCCTCCCAGTGCCTTTTCTTCCTGCAACTTGCAGTCTCATTCTGCCAAGACCCCTGCATCATCTCCAGGCTCCAGACTCCCTGACCATGATCCTCAGGACTAGGCCCAGTGTTCAAATGACCATCTGTACTTGATGCAAAGCAGAAAGAAAAAAGCAAACACGCAGAGAATAAATAAATAGATAAATAAAAATGCAACTTCTTCTTCTGCTCAGTAAGGCTCAAGGGAGATAAGTAAATGGTTTTCAGATGTTTTTTCTCCTTGCCTTTGTAAAGAAAAACGGGTGTTGATTTGAAGATGGGAGCCATGAGGTGGCAATTTCAAATGCTAGGATAGGACGATTGTTTGGGTAACAGATAACACAATACAACTCTAATCCTTCACATCAAAACGTCTTTAACTTGGGAGACTAACAGGATTTTTGGAATGGCATGCACCACATACATCATTTTATAGTTTTGCTCTTATTTAGAACTTTAGATAAGCAAGGTGATATTTGTGCCTTGTTCACTTGCAGCATGCCTGTGCTTTGGGGATTACTTGGTGTCCTTACTAAAGTCTGTTTCTGTCGCTTTGATTCTGCCAAGCACTGGCCCCCTATGAATGTGTTGCATACTTTGCATGGTCTCAGTACTAAGGACAAAATCCTCTTGTGATATTAGTGTGTTTTGATAACAGAAAGGAAACAGTGTAGATTTTTTTGAGAATGCTAATCTTAAATAGAAGATCTTACAATAATAAGAGGTGTATGTATCATGGCAGACGATATTATTCTTCACCAAATTAGCATTTTCAATTTACTTTAACGTGAGAAGATCAGGCAAAACCATCTGACCTGCTTCCCCCTTTGTCAGGTAAGAAGTGATGTGTTGTGTCTGGGCGCATACCCCTTTTTTATCCAGCCGTGATCATTGGCAAAGTTCAACAAAAAGAATGCTTTGGCAGGATCAAGAAATGAACTCCTGTTTCATTTGGATTTTGAGGTCATTTATCTTTACAACTTAATCAAACCAAATCACCTAAATGTGTGCTTCTCCTAACATCTGAATTTGTGTAAATTTGTTATGACAGGGATAGAGAATGAATACACCAATTTTCCAGTTTCAAGAGTGATGAGCATAGATAAGTGAGGAGCCGTGGACCTTTGCAAAAAGATCAACTGATTTTACTCTGGTGTGAGGGGCCGCAAAAAGCAAGTGCTGATGAGAAGATCTGGCCTCTCACCAATCCCTCTGTCAATGACAAATTATGTGTGAGAATAGTAAGTCTAAAAAATCACATGTTGAATTTGCAGAATTTTTGGTGCTGAATATTAAATCCAGGACCTTGTATAAGCTAAGTGTGTGTTCTGCCATTAAGCTACATCCTAACCCCAGATTGTGCTTTTAGATTAAAATCAGAAGCAGGAATGAGAAGGAAAAACCAAGGGGAATTTCCTTTTCACCTGTGACCAGATTCAGCAAAAAGAAGAAACAGCCTAGGTCTCAAAACAACGAATCAGGCTGGCAAGACAGCCCACCAACTAGCAAGACCAAAAACCAAGGGCCTGAAGTCCCGAGGACTCCACAGTTACCAGGTCGAACAGCATGTGCTCAGGAAGGTTTTGAGTGGGCGACGTTAACACTACCTTCAGGATGGAATTTAGGGCCACTGAGAGGAGCACTGTGGTCAGTGTTAGAGAGATGTGGAGAGACTGGACATGAAGGTTCATTGCCAAGCTATAAATCCGAGAGAGGTAGAATTAGGAAATGGAAGAATACGCAAATTTCATGAAAACAGGAAAAGACTGAATTCCAAGAAAACAAAGGCACTGGCCAGATGAGAGTGGAAGCTTGTAATCCTGGCATTCGGGAGGCTGAGACTGGAGGATCGCGGTTCGTGGACAGCCTCAGCTACTTAGTGAGGCCCTCTGCAACTCAGTGAGACCCGGTTTCAAAATAAAGAATAAAAAATAGGGCAGGAGGTATAGCTCGGAGTCGAATCCCCTTGGGTTCCACCCCCAGACCCGCAAAAAAAAAAAAAAAAAAAAATGTGGGAATAAGAAGAGAACCCGGGACACTAGAAAATGTGGGGCGGACTTCAGTTGAAATGTCAGAGCCACAGTTTAGATTTTTTCACAAGCATGTGGCTTGTGAGATTCTTCATTGATGTTATAATTAGCAACAGGTTGTGATGTGGGGATAATATTCTATGCTTGAAAAACAGTCCAATGCTTGGCTGAGGGGCGTGCCAATGAACCGCCACCAGCCTGGATTTGGAAGGCGTCAGGCGCAGCAGCGAGGCGTTTTTAATTTTTGACATAGCGAGTAAAGGGTAAGAGATCTGTCACAGAGAACTCCGAGCTTCTGAGTGAAAGTAATTGGAAAAATGGTAATATCCTTAGAAGAGACAAGGAAATTGTGAAGAGAATCTAATTTGGAGAGCGCGAGGCAGATTCACCTAAAGAGGTATCTGGAGGATGAACTTTCTATTAACTTTCAATCGGGTACAAATGTGCAAAAGGCCTTTTTTAATAATAGAGAAGTAACCTTGAGGGAAATTATCTCACTTTCCAAAAAGCTTCTCTCCCCGATACCAGAAGCATCTTATTATAAAGGAGGTTTGGTAACACTTGCCGGCTCCTTGGGCCTGCCAAACCCGCTCGGCACAGGCGACGCTCGGGGGCACACAGCCTGACCTCAGTGCAAACTTATCTCGGATCTTCCAGCTTCTGTTGAAAACCCACAGTGCCATGTATTATCCAAAGCGTTCATATTTCCAGTCGATATCACTGTGACTGTTTTCATCAGGCGTACTAACTCAGAATTCTTCAGAACCTCTGTTCTGGTTGGCATTCCCACAGTCAAATCTAAAGATCTGAGAGGAAAGATGATTTCGTTTTTTACAGTTTAGGGCTCGGGCCATGTGAGGTTGAGGAATGAGGATGTTAGGGCATGGTGGTAGGAGGCAGAGGCGGGGAAGGCATGTGGGCTGTGCTCTTCAAATCATGGAGGAGAGAGAGAGAGAGAGAGAGAGAGAGAGAGAGAGAGAGAGAGAGAGAGAGAGAGAGAGAGAGAGAGAGCCCAGAGGCAGGAGAAACCATTGATATAATCCACAGGCTCACACTCAGAGGGACCCACCTCCTCCAGCCAATACCCAGAAACAATCCATTATAATGGATTTATCCACTGTTGGGATTGCAACCTTCCAGACTCAATTAGCTCACCTCCAAACATTAATTTATGAGCTCTTCAAGGGACCTGTCTATATCTAACATAACATACTCATGAGAAAGGAAATAAAGAAGTATGGTGACTAATGTTAGGCATATTGATTTTGCTTTTTATTTATTTTTCTCTTTCCATGCTGGGGAATCAAACTCAGGGCCTGTACATGCTAATGTTAAGTGCATACTCTAACATTAAACTAGATCCCCTGATTCCCAAGCCCCATATTTAGAAAGAAAAAAGTTACATAAAGGTGTAAAGGTCCCATGTATGGTTTGAGACATACCAGTGAATATTATCTAAGAAGCACGAGGCTAGAATGGCATGTTTGGAGTCAGGCATGGTGGTGCACACCTATAAACACAGAACTTGGGAGGCTGAGAAAAGAGGATTGCAGATTCAAGGCCAGTCTCACCAACTGAGACCCCTTTTCAAAATAAAAAGTAAAATAAACTTGGGAGTCTAGATGAGAGATATAACACTCCTGTGTTGAATCCTGTTTCAGAATAAAAACTAAAGTGGAACCAAGAGTCTAGATGGGAGGTAGAACTGAGGCCCTGGGTTCAATCCCAATACAAAAAGAAGACTCAGATGTGTGGCCAGGAGGTTTGTAACAGTGGACAGAGATGAGCCCTGAAAATGTGAGAATACAGAAGGAGAGGCAGAGAGCTAGGACTCATACAGGAGGTGCTCCCACAGAAGTCTCCCCCAAATGAAAAGAGAACATGGGGTCTTCCTCAAAGCAGGTCCCCCACAAACAGGAGCAAGTGTTATGATAGCCCATGGGGGGGAAAAGGCATTAAAATGCTTCCAATAATTTATGCAAAGCAGACTAGTATCTGCACAAGGCAAGCAAACCTTTACCAAGTGCCTTTACCAAAAAATTTCAGTGCTTTAATTATTTGAGTAGCCTTTAGGAAATAGAGAATCAGCTTTGCTTATTTCTAGAGACTTGCTATCCTGATACCCTAACCATTTTTGAGACAATAATCAAATTTTAAACGATCCCTTTAAAAGTCCTTATTGCAAGCAACAAGAGATCTTTTTTTATATATGAGAGGAAAGTAAAGAGAAAAGAAAGTAGAGAGATTATGCTAAGTGAAATAAGCCAGATTCAAATTAAAATAGTGCATGATCTCACTTGTATGTGGACTCTATAAAATATAACACACACACACAGATGAGGAATTTATTTTTTTTATATTTCGTTTTATTTATATGTGGAACATATTGAAAATGGTATATAATTAGATTGTGCTTGGTGCCCTCTCCCCCGCCGCCCCCCAGATCCCCTTCCCTCTCTCCCAACAATGAGTGTCCAGTTGACCATGCTATAGTCATACTTTTACACATACTCGGATGTAGCTCCTTCATTAATCGACCTCAGCCTTCTTCCTCTCCTATCCTTCCATTCTAGCTTTGCTGAGATTTCCTCGCCATTATCTGGAGTCCCTCTGGCATTCCAGAGATGAAGAATTTTAAAAGTTGTTTGTATGAAGGGATGGCGAGCTATAGAGCAGGAGATACAACGGAGCGGATAAATATTGAGAACAAGCCCAGAGGCTTAACGTACAACATGAGAACTATGGATGATAAGCCTGTACTGTCCTTGGGAGTCCTGGTACACGAAGAGATTCTAGCTGCTCTAGCCACGAAAAGAACCAGCAAAACAAAACAAAAAACTGAGCCTCCATGCGGAGCACTGCACTTGCTAATGGACCTCACACCGTCTTCACGTTATTACATACGTGGGACCCAGAACATTAGTCTGTGTGCTTGTACTTTACACACAGTAAATGCACATTTTTATAAAGAGGTTTTTCTTCTGGGGAAAGGAGGGAGTTAAATAAAAGTCAGTCCGTGAGGTTTACCAAAAGATAAATAAACCAGTAAGAAGTGGAGACTAAATCTCAGGGAATAAAGCCAAAAGACCCTGGACTCGTCCCAGCCACATGTTCTGGCTTTTGCACCCTCCGCCTTCTTCTCTCTGTCCTGGCACTCGCCAGGATTCGATTCTGCAGAGAAGACAGCTGCATTGGCTTTTGCCTCATTTAGCAAACTACCAAACTGTGCAACTGACATCTGCATGCTTGTCCCACTGGCAAATCAGACCTTAAAACACTGACTTGTGATTCTGCTTTGTCTCAAAGAACAAGCCAAAGGTTGTTGGGGGTGGCGGGGGGAACTGGTTAAAATACCATTTCTCCCTCCGCAACTTAGCGAGATGCTATTTCAAAACTAAACATAAAAGAGGGCTGGGGCTGAAACTCAGGCAGAATGGCCCTAGATTCAATCCCCCTCTCTCTCTTTTCCTTTCCTTTCCTCCTTCCTTCCTTCCTTCTTTCCTTCTCTCCTTCCTTCCTTCCTTTCTTCATTTCTTTTAGAAATACCCTTTCACTGAAAATAAACATACTTGCTGAAATTATTTGTTCAAATTGACTCAAAAAGCACAGGTTTATATTCTAAACAAAACAAAACAAACAAACAAACAAAAAACGCAGTGTCCATAGCTGAGAGTCGGGCTTCCCTGCGTGGTCCTGGTAGAAATGAAATATGCCCGCTGTCCCCCATCCATATGCATTTTTTCTCTTTAACTTGAACCGGGTCTGTGTTGACATATTTTATCTTGACGATTCTCCCTTCAGTCAGGAGAGAAGCCAATGCTATACTGAAAACACACACACACACACACACACACACACACCACACACACACACACCACACACACACCACACACACACACACCACACACACACCACACACACACACACCACACACACACACACACCACACACACCACACACACACACCACACACACACACACCACACACACACCACACACACACACACCACACACACACCACACACACACACACACCACACACACACACACACCACACACACCACACACACACACCACACACACACACACACACACACCACACACACACACACACCAAGTGGAGTTGATAAGGACATTGCTTATTGAAATAATGAGAAACTGCCCTTGAAAATGGATAAAAATGATAAAAAAAAGAAACAGCTGCATAGGGTTGATTTGCTAAGAAGGTAGATACAAAAAGAAAAAAAATTATGTTATTCTGCAGCAAAAAGGCAAGTGGCTGGCTAAAAGGAAAAAAGGAAGTGCTGGTCTAAAGGAGCAGCTCAGCTGCGCATGGTGGCACATCTTTGTAATCCCAGTATTGGGGAGGCTGAGGCAGGAGGATTACAGGTCTGAGGCCAGCTTCAGCAATTTAGTGAGAGCCTCAGCACATTAGATATGCTCTATTTTAAAATTAAAAGGGGCTCGGGGTATAGAATATCCCTGAATTCTATTTACAATACAACAAAGAAATTTTTAAATACATTTATTTTTAAAGGGAATTTTGCTAAAGACAGGTGGCATTTGTGTGCCTATGTGTAAAAAAAATGGAAGAAAGAGAAAATATGATTTAGTACAAAGCCACCGGGAAGGCATAATTTTAGGTTTAACCAAAAATAAAAATAAGAAAGAAAGAAAAGGAGAGGAGAGTGATGTCTGATAGATTTACATCCAGAGTTAACTAAGAACTCAAGCGGGTAATTAAACTTCAGAAAGGAGATGGTCTCCCTCCCTTTCTAGAAGAAGAAGGTAATGTTTAATTATAGCGGCACTGGGGAATGTTGAGGTGGAGAAGACAAAAATCTTTCCAGTTTTTAAAGCAAATTTGCTCTTTCTCTGCAGTCAGGAGCCAGAAGAGACAGTATCTTGGCAAACACCAGATGGAATTGGACCTTCGAGAGGATTGAAGAAGAAATATTGAGTAGCCGTTGCCACTCATGGCATGGGAAGTCTGCAGAATGATTTTCAAGAAGACTATCAAGGCCGGGCGTGCTGATGTACACCTGTAATCCCAGTACTTGGGAGGATGAGACAGAAATATCACAGTTTCAAGGCCAGCCTCGGCGACTTACTGAGACCCTTGGCAACCTAGTGAGACTCTGTCAGAAAATAAAATAGGGCTAGAGGGACAGCTCAGAGGTAGAATGTCCCTGGGTTCAATCCTAGCACCAAAAAATAAGCAAATAAAAAAGGCCATCGGTAAGAAGTAGCGTCCCCTGGGGTTAGATGTGAGTGTGGCAGTTGACAGACTAGAGAAGGAGGGAGGTTTGGGGGGAGATGGAGGGATAAAGGGAAAAGTCTGGAGGAGAAAAAGAAACGGTGGAAAGAGAGAGGCTTTCATGGAGCCGTGCTGGGGGTGGGGCACAGTCCCGGTGGACGTCCTGAGTGCAGGTCTCTGAGGCAGGAGGGAGATGAAACTTCTTGGGTTGAGGGATTGTGCACGCTTGCAGACATGATAATCGTCAGGGTAGAAAAAGAAAAAGAAAGAAAACACACTCCAGTCCAACTGTGCCCTGGAGAGAAGACAAACTTCTTCGCTTCTTTCTCTGGATAACATGTACGCCAATTTCTCAGAAGTGCAACGATCAATATTTACCAATTCTAAGCTGGGGGTGGTGGTGCACTCTTATAATCCCAGCACCGGGGAGGCTGAGACAGGAGGATAGCGTGTTAGCAGCCAGCCTCGGCTACTTAGTGAGGCTCTTTGCAACTTAGTGAGACCACGTTTCAAAATAAAGAATAAAAAAGTGGGCTGGGGGTATAGCTTAGAGGTAGAATGCCTCTTGGTTCAGTTTTGGGCACTACAAAAAAAAAAAAAATACCACTTTTAGCACATAATTCCTGCCATTGGGCTACGGCTGCAAACAGTCCACTAATTAGACTACATTCTTCCCCCAAACAGGGTATTTTCATTTTTTTAGGTTGGTGCCTAAAAACCTAGTCATAGCAAGTAGATATATGTTAAATACTTGAACCATAACTGAAGGGACACAGTCCACTGGTCTTTATAGCCTCAGGGTGAACATTGTTACTTAAGCACAGATAAATTAATAGGGAGCAGCTTCTAGATAATATAGATATAGATAATATATATATGTATAATTTATTTTTTAATTTTTATTTTGAAACAGTGTCTCAGTAGGTTGATAAGAGTCTCACAATTTATTGAGGCTGGCCTCAAACCTGTGATCCTCCTGTCTTAGCCTCCCAAGTACTAGAATTACAACTTCTATTTTTACTATATGCTCCCCTCAGGGCCTTTTTTTTGGGGGGGGTGGTACTGGGGTTCCTGGAAGCCCTTCTACCTCCGGGCTACACTCCCAGACCTATCTTTTTATATTTTTATTTGGAAACAGGGTCTCTTAAGCCTGCGAAGCTGGCCTTGAACCTGCGCGATCCTCCTGTCTCTGCCTCCCAAGTGTGGGGATTATAAGCGTGCGCCACCACGCCCGGCGGGACCTTTTGTTTCTAAGAAACATTCTACTATGCCATACTTTGATCTCATATTATGGTTGCTAGTATTACACTCCGATTGGCTGAAGGACAATCTCTGACTGCAGGAATTGTCCCCCAACAAACTGCAGTTGAGGCTTTACATTATTCAGAGAAGATATGAATCATCTAGAACAGGCAGTCGTATGCTCAGATGATTTCAAGGGACAGACGAGGAAAGTAAATGAATAAACTCGTCAGGTCGGCCATGGCGGCACAGGCCTGTCTTCCCAGTACTTGGGAGGCTAAGACAGAGGGTGGCGGTTTGAAAACAGCAGTGGCAATTTAGTGAGACCTTAAGCAACTTAGTGAGACGCTGTTTCAAAATTTAAGATAAAATAGGGCTGGGGTGTAGCTAGGAGGTAGAATGCCCCTGGGTTAAATCCCCAGCACCACTACCACCGTGCCAAGAAAAATAATAAACTTGTGGGCATGATACAATTTAGAATAGCGAAGATAGCAGGTTCTGAAAGGGGCGTGCCCCGCCTAAACCACTCAGATTCAAAACCAGTTCTAACTGTGCAATGTTCAGAACGCTACATATTAATTTATTAATGAGCAATAAAATTCTGTGTGTATATATCTATATATGTAAATTCCTAACATTGTGCTTAAGTGTTGGAGAAATAAGCCCTCAAGTGTAACTGTACACTTGTTAGTGGGTTGATGGCATGTTCACTTTAATTGGCTTTTTTCATGTCGTGCTCCTGGTGTCAGGGAAAAGATAATTCTTTTTGTCAATTGCCTCCTAATTTATCTCATGTTTTAGGCTCTGCCAATTTAGCTATTCAATTATAGCAATATCCATTCCTATTACTTACAGGAGTTTAGCTCTGAAAAGACCTGCGTGTTTGAAAGGAAGGATTAAATCAGAGTCAATTCTGTTGCTCATGGTTATGGGAGAGAGGGATATTATGATAAATACAACTCACTAGTAATCCAAAAAGAATTCCTTTTAGGACAATGAAACAGTATGCTTCTGGAGTGACTCGTAGGAGTCTCGCCAGCTAGAAGCAAACAATCTTTTAGTAGGTTACTTTTGAAATGTTCCAAAGGGCAGGAGGTTGGCCACTGGTAAGAAACAGGAGAAGCCAATGGCCCCGAGTAACATGTGTCCATCAATGTGACTGGCAGAAGAGATCAATCAGCCACTTGCTGTTTTACTTCGTTGAATTCACGTAAGTTAAAAACACGCAGTGCTTAACCTAGGAGAAATATTGAAGGATTCCTGTAAAAACCTTTTGTCCTCTACTGGAGGGGCAGTTTTACTGGTAAGATAAACAACAGACTTTCATCCGCTTTTTCTGTTAAGGAATTTACAATCAGTGAGACAGTTTTTTAAGTAAAATAAAATATATTTTCAAGCAAGAAAAGAAAGAAAAATGTAAATGAATTCTAATGGACCATATCTTTGAGGTCTTGGTCAAATCATAACGAAACTGATGTCTCTCTCTTGCCTGTTTGTAAAATAAGAAATAATATTAATTTTCTCTCCTCAAGCCACCAACTTGGGAACATATGAAACCAAAATAACAGATGTGAAGATTGTGAGTCATTTTGAAAAATATTTATTTAGATATGCTGAAGCTGCATTTGGGGCTAAAATAGTTATTTCAAATGGTTCCTTCTAGAACTGTATTTCTCTGGTTTTATGTCAGCTTTTTATAAGGTAACTAATAATTTATAATTCATTGAATTCTTCATTTATTTGAATCCATGTAAACTACATTGCCTCTATCAATCATCCTTACTTGTCTTATTGCTCATAAAAACAACAAAAAAAGCATTTTTAGCGAGGCTTGAAGACTGTTTTAACGTCATACTATTTATTATATTGTACAACTGCATTTGATATACAACTACCTGGATCTCAGAGATGTCTATGTTGTTGTTTTTGCTGTTATTTATAAACACCAGGCTGATAAATTCAGATTCATAATGTTATCAAATTCTATTTTTATGTAGATAATATTTCTTTGTGCGTATATGGAGTATGACTGACTGAACCCGGGGGCATTCAAACTCTTAGCTACATTCACAGTACTACTTCTTTATTTATCTACTTACATAGTTATGTATTTTATTGTTGAAACATGGTCTCGCTGACTTATGGTACACTGACCTAGATCCTGAGATCCTTCCATCTTACCCTCCCAAGCACTTGGATTGCAGGCATTCGCCGCCACGCTCAGCCTGTTCTGTTCCTAAAGTGAATCTCCTTCACAGGGGAAATCTTTCATGACCTCGCTTCCTGTGACAATGGGGTAAGATGAGGTAGAGACTTGGAATGAAGATATTGTGGTAAATCAGAGGGGTTAACACAGAACAAACATCCCTCCAGGGAAACGTGGTTCTCTGTGCAAACGTTCTATTTCTCATCTAACGTCTGAGCCTCCACAGGTAGCCTGAGAGGATGGTTTAAAACACAGGCATACATAAACATATCGAAGTCAACCACTACGCCAAGCAAGGGAGGGAGGGATGGGGAGGGAATGGGCCGGGAATTGGGTAGGGGTTAAGTCAGTGATGTGTACATGTCTGTACACACAAGTTTTTTTACCCCAATATGATGTATGAATATAATGCACCAATAAAAAATTAAAAATCAAAACAAAAAAACAACACACAGGCATAAAGTCAGTAAGACCCGAGTGATCCCTGGCACTTCCTGGCTTAAAGGAATGAGAAAAAGGGAACTTTTTCCATGCCCCTTCTCTAGCGTTTGGTGGTTTGCTGGCAACCCTTGGTGCACTGCTGTTTGCTGGTACACCATCCTATTCCCTGCCTTCATGTGCCCATGGTGGTGTGTGAGTGTGGGAGTATATGTGTAAATTTCACCTTTTCCCTTTTGTAAGGGCCCAGTGTATCCTCAATACGATGATACTTTAACTACCTACATTGGTAGCAAACCCTATTTCTATGTAAGACCACATTCTCTTATTCTGGGGTAAGGACCCTCACAAAGAAATGAGGAGGTACATGGTAACACCATAACTATGGCAAACACAACACTACATGCTTTAACCCACCACCCTTGCCAATACATCCTAATGGGAACACCTTCTTCTACAGAAAATCCCCATCTCAGGCTCTGTTTACCTGAAACACAGTACAAGACAAGGCACCACTGATATGGTAACACTTTGGAGGCCAAAACATAATTACTGCATTGAACACAGAATTTCATTTTTGGCTTTCAATAAAAAAAGTACTGAAATGCTTACAAATGGTGCAAGAATTATCCTAAGCATTTGAGAAACAAGAAAGTAATGAAAAACACCAAGTCCTTACTAATCAACAGCTTATGTTTTAATGAACTGAAATAAGCAAAAAGTCAACAATTGTGAGAAGGGCTTGCACCCAACTAAAATACTTGCTGCCCTAGTGAATAACTGTGTGGTTATGCCATGCGAAAATTTAGTAAATAATTGTTTCTTTTTTTTTTTTTGAGGTACTGAGGATGGAACCCGGGAGCATTCTACCTCTGAGCTAAACCCCCAGCCCTATATTTTTCTTAGTATTTTAATTTTTTTTACACAGGGTCTCCCTGATTTGAGAAGGGCCTCGCTAAATAGCTGAGGCTGCCCACAAACCTCGATCCTCAGGTTTCCGCCTTCTGGATGCTGGGATTACAAGCGTGCACCACCACAATAAATCATTGTTTCTAAGTAGTATTATTAGTAATATTATTTTTTACCAACTATTCTTCTGATAGAGGACTAATATCCAGAATATATAGAGAATTCAAGAAACTTGGTACTAAGGAAAAAATAACCCAATCAAAAAATGGGCAAGCAAGCTAAGTAGACACTTCAGAGAAGAAAATAAAACAGTATTAATAATTAACACTAGGAATTATAACTGCTGATTTACTTTTAGCCTAAATGACACTTAATCCGGAGTCTAACTAGCAAGAAGGAGTCAACCAGGTAAAAAGGACTTTGGCAGAGGCAGCAGCTATACAAAGGCCTGAAGATGGGATGACCTTGTGATAAATATTTATCTAATGGACAGAAATAAAGGCAGTGTTTCCAGAGGGCACTGAGGTGGAGGAAAAACAGGTGGAATTAAGGCTAAAGGGAAACCAAGGCCCACCAAATATGCTAAATCAGATGCTAAATATGACGAGCAACCAGGGAGCCACAAAACCTGACCTGCATTTCTACACAGTAACTGGCAAATGACCGGTGCCTCCCCAGAGGAAACAAATGAGCATTTGGGGCCCTTTTGCAATAACCTGGCCTACTGACCTGGCTGCCTTGCTCCCATGATAGTAATGGAGATGGATTGAGAATCTGTTTTAATACAACAGGGTAACAGTACCCGGTATAACTCGCCGATTAAGTGTAAGAGTGAAGAAATGAGATTGATTGAAGCCCATTTGTTTGCATTGGCCAAGTTTCTGCATTATGGTACCAATTACAGGTATGAACAACAACAACAACAACAACAACAGCAACAACAACAACAACAAAACAGAGGAAGAGCAGGATCCCTGGAGATTGATTAAGGATTCTTCATTGGCCATGGTAAATTCAAGCTGTGTAGTGAGAACTGAGAAAAATATATCAAGTGTTAACTCATGTTATATTAGGCTGGCATTCTGGGAAGTGGTCTTGGCTAGGAATATAGATTTGGAAAGTGTAGTGTGTAAAAGTATTGAAAGCTCTAGGATTGGATAAGATAGCCTAAGGGGAGAGCATTGCTAGCAAAGACAAGCAGTCAATACCATGGCAGAGTTGGTAAGGTGCTCCAGGATTGATCAAGAGGTTAAATAGAAGAGAAGCCTGAAGAAAGAATCAGGTAAGGAGCAGACAGTGAGAAGTAGAACACAGTTCTAACATCCCAAAGGTCAAGAGATAATTATTCTTAAAATAAAAATAGAGAAATCATCACAGCGGTTTTCCACAGTTGCGGTCACTGGTGACTTGTGAGGTGTCTTCAGACGAGATGGATGCTCTTTGAATGAGGTTGCAGAGAGAAAGGGAAAATAAGATAGCAAAGAAAAGGTATTACCTCTTCCACAGGTTTTGAGTGATATTAGTAAATGGAGTGGTAGAGAAGAGGAATGTGGTGGCCAGAAAACATTTTGTGTTATTGATTCTTCTTTGTTTGTTTTGTTTTTGTTTTGAAGACAGTAGGTAGTGACCATGGCAGAATGATGCAGTAGTCAGGACAGGATTCACTGAATACACGGTAATTTCAGGATTGGCCTTGCAAAGCATGAGGATAAGGACTCTTTGAGCTACCAAAGGCTAATGCATCTGTATTGAATTCTAGACTACAGGATTTTCATTTCTGAAATTCACCCAACTTTTTCTCTAGGTTATTATGACAGATATAAATATAAAACCTTGAGATCTAACCTGAGTTTTCCACCTGAATCCTCTCTTCCGTAGGTGGTCTTCTGAGAGGTATATCAGCATATTACCAGGAAACAGAAGGCACATTGAAATAAGATTCTTTTGGAAGGAGTTTAAGTTGCTATTAGAAAACTTGGTAGTAACTGCAGAGAAGGAAGGGACCACGGGAAAGTTTTGTGTAAACACTTTTGGTTTCTATGACATGAGATATAAGAGCATATTTATATCCTAATATGTAACCAAATTCTTTCTTCACCAGTTTCTCCCTTGAGTCCCATCTGGGGCACCAACATCATATAGGTACCCATATTTATCTGTCTTCTCTTGTTGGGTTCTTGTCCAGTGGATTTTTTTTTTTACAGTACTGGGGATGGAACCCAGACATTCTATATCTGAGATACCCCTCCAGTCCTAGGTTTTAATCTTTATATTTTTTTTAAACAGGGACTCACTGAGTTGTGAATGGCCTTGCGAAGTAGCTGAGGCTGTCCGCGAACTGTGAGCCTCCAGTCTCCGCCTCCTGAATGATGGGATTACAAGCATGTGCCACCATGCCTGGCTTGTCCAGTGGATTTTAGTGAATAAAGTTCAAGGACTAATGAAGGGCACAGAAATATGAAAGACAGGAGACAAAAAAAAGCTTGCCACCCATGTGGAAATCTGAAAAAGAGTAACCATAGAAGTTCGTGGGAGGTGGGCTTTTATAGTTTGTAGTTCCCATTCTGATTTTTTGTGATTAGTCAGAATTGGGTCTTGGAAAACTGATATCTTTTGACCAGTTTTTATCCTTAATTTTAATCATGACCGCATGAGGTGGTGGGCTCTAATCTCCTCATGCCATTTGAGTGTTGGCCCCTCCTCCCATCCTTGTTTATGCAGATTTTCCTTAGAGTGCAGCCCATAGAGGGTGATACACATGGCCTTTAACTCTTCTTATCCTCAGGTCCCCTATCACCCATAATGATCTAATGGAAGATGAGAACTTAGTCAAGAAAAAAAAGTAATTACTTTGGGAACAAAGCTCCTGATAGCTGACTGAGACTAGAACATGGAACACAAATGAAAGGGTTCATGTTTTATAGGAACAAGAATACTTTGTCCATGACATGATGGATCATGCACCAAGGTACTTCCTCTTTCCCATCAAGTGACTGAATTTTCCAGCTGTCTTTCCTCTAGATCTGGGTGTGAGATTGGTTCCCAGGGCAGGAACAAAAACTGTCACCTCTGGGCTAAAATAGTTATGTATGTTGTCTTCACCAACTCTCTTTTGCCTGTAAGGTGACCACAGAGGCTGATATTGGAGATGGCCTCTGAGAAAGAAAGCTACCCAAGATTGCAAAGTATTTCTTGAAGGAAAGGTAGTCAGGAAGGTCACATGGCCAGGAGGAACCATGCAGACTTTGTGAGAGTGCTCAGTGACCTGTCATGGGAGAAACCACTGAGACGCTGGAACATATTTCTCTGGGATTTTAAGAACAAAACTACTTATGAAATTTCTTTTTAAAATAAATCTATATTTAATCTGTGTGGGCTTGCTCTTCAGTCAAAACACACTTAAGTCTCCTACTCAGTCATCCTGCAGTTGCTTTAAAGCAAATTAACTTTGTTGTGTCAATTTTAATGTAAAATGATTTGCTGCTGAATGGTTTTGTTTTTTGGGAATTAACTCTCAAAGAAAAATGCCATGAGTTCATCTTGCATGTCTTTGAGATGTGTGTGTGTGTGTGTGTGTGTGTATGTGTGTGTGTGTGTGTGTGTGTGTTTGGTACTAGGGATTAAATCCAGGGGCTTTCCTAGTTCAGTATGCAGAGAGCAGATGGTTGGACTTCTTGGCAGCCATACTGCACAAGCCAATCCTCGTGTGTGTGTGTGTGTGTGTGGTTCTGTTTCTCTGGAGAACCCTGATTAATAAAGACCCCATGACAGACAGGTAATATATATATTCCAGGTGTTAGGATGAGGACATTTTGAATAACCATTTTTCTGCTAACCACAGGCAGTGGGACAAAAGAGCAAGTCGGAGAGGAGTAAGGAGAGCTGTGTTCTGTCCCAGTCATGCCATTTAGGTAACCAGAAATGGTATTGGAATAGAACCCAGATGTAACTAGAATGCACCTACCCAGTCTAGACATTCTACTTCACCTGAGACATCAAGGTCCAGAGAAGATCCTGGGGTTGCTCAGAGCCAAACGCCTAGAAATACCAAGAGTGTAAGGAAACAGAGGTTCTGAGTGCCCAATGAGGCCCCTTCTGGTGCTACATGCTGACATGGGACCTTGTGCACCCAGCATGGGCCCATGGGATTATTAAGATAAGTAAATAAGAGTATTTTGCATCTAAAAAATGCTAGGCTATAAGAAGCCTTGTTATTACTTTCACAATAAAAATACAGAGCTGTCAAAAGAGTATCAGATATCTTTTGTCCCAATGGGCAAAAACCTAAGGCTTGAGAGGAGGGAACAAAGAAAATAAAATTCAGTGCGGGGAATAAGGAAAAGAGAGTTAAACATGACTTTTTGTCTAGTACTTTTGCCACGGGCTGATCTCAATTCTGCTTCACTCTTATGGAGAAATCTCAAACCCAGTATCAAATTGGTTATTTGAAAAATGCTTAGATATTCAGAGCAATGGAATTACAGGAGAGGAGACATCAGCTCTTCTCTTGGGATCTGCTCTGCTGACTCGTCTTTCCATTTGCAGAGATGAAAATTCTAAATTGAGCTTCAAACACATTTGGGGTTTCTTCTCCAAATTAAACCACTCCAGCTACTCATAGAGAAGCATTTAATGTATGGTTGTTTCAGGACTAAGCTCTGACTTTTTGGCACATGGGAGCATAGCTAATGAAATAAAATGATTAACGCTTACATTTAATGGATTGAATTCAGCAACAGGGCAAGGAAGGAAGATATTTCCTTCTGGTGCTGCTGAGCTGGTGAAAATGGCCTTAAAATTCTGGACTGGCTTTTGAACAGAGAGGCTTTCTTGATCTGCTGAATTTGGAGAACAGGAAATGGGCCTTACTCAACAGCATTGTCTTCAAAAGGACTAAATCCTGGGAGGGAAAGTGCAATCTCAGAAGTTAGTGGGTGTGTTCTGAGAAGCTCAGTCATTTTCAGAATTTGGCTTTAAAAAAATTAAAAATCTTGAGAAGGAAAGAGGAGACTTAATGAAGGAAACATCAAATAAAGGTATGCTCATATATAAAGTTATCAAAATCAATCTCAATAATATATACAGGGAAGGGAAGGGACTGGGATTGGATATACAGGGTAACAATCAAGAGCTGTGTGCATGTATGTTTATATCACTCTAAACCTCATGATGTGTGTATGTATGCATATATATATATATATATATATGTGTGTGTGTGTGTGTGTGTGTGTGTATGTGAGTGTATATTAAAGTGTATTCAAGATATTAAAATTTAAAAATAAAAACACAGATTCTGTGGGTCATTTTTCAAGAAAAGAATTCCTAAAGATCTGAGCAGGGGATCACTCATCTGGCACATATAGCTCTAATCCTGGTTGTGTGCAATTATAGCTTTGAATCGTTAGATTCAGGGGTTCAGGCCTCAAATTCTGTGCCTGCATTAATAAGAAGAGCAGGATCCTCCATGTGAACAAACCCACCTACATCCTACATTCAACTTCAACAAAGTTGCTCACCTCTAAATTGAGAAGCTTTAGCAAAATGCTTGTCTTAATTAGGTACAGAGACTGTTACGGACTATTTTTCAAGTTTAGAGGTTTCAAATCTAGATCTTGTAGTCTGAAAGCATATCATGCCTGTGTCTTGGTGTTCTGCTAAACCCGGAGCAAAATGCATGATTCTCAGCTGTCAAAGGTCAACTAAATCATCTGTGTGCTCTTCCCATAGATTTTCCTAAATATCTCCAGGGGCTGCAATCGGTATGTTCATGTCCTATGCTGAAATCCTAACCCCCAAGGCCATAGTATTAGGAAGTGGGACTTTAGAAGGTCAGTAAGTCATGAGGATAAAAGTCAGACCTGGAATTAACTTCTTACGAAAGAAGCTTGGAAGGTCCCTTCGACTTCCACCATGTGTGCACACAGTGAGACAGCCATCCATAGACTAGGAAGTACACCCTCACCAGACGCCGTAACCTTGAACCTCTCAGCCTCCTAAACTATTAGGAACAAATTTCTACTGTTTGTAAATCACCCAGCCTATGGAATTTCAATATAGCTACTCAGAAACACTGTTACTAGAAAACAGGGAAGCGATATGATGAAAACTTCTGAACAGTAATAAGACCAGATCATCAATTTCTGCCACATCAGACTCTAATACTTGTTTCCTGTCACTCAAGACCCTGGGTGAGCTACCAATGATTTCTCTACTGCACACTGGTCCAATTGGTCAATTGCTAAAATGTGCTTTAATCTCTCTCCAACACACACACACACACACACACACACACACACACACACACACTTTTCAGTGTATCCTGATTTTTTTGTGCAAATGTGGCAGACACAGAGTGAACAATGAGAAATCCTAGTTGGCGTTGAATCCCAATGAGAAGGCCACCTTGAGATAGGCATACTGTAACCTGTGCACTCATTAACACACATATACACAGGCATGCACACACTCCTGTATGTTATGCCACACTGAGCAAAAGTATTCACCGGTTTGGTTCTCTTCCAACCAGTGGACAGGATCCAAATATACAGCACAGTGGTATGATGAACAATCCCCAAAGAGAGCTTCTGTCTTGAAGGCCTGTGAATGCACTGTTTTTTTTCTGTTTTTTTTTCCCCCATCTGGAGGTGTAGTTACTATAATAAATATATGGAACTGAAGCTACCAATTATTTTCCATAGTAGCTGCACCATTATACAAATGAAAAAAATTATCAGCCAGGAGTAGTACTTGGGAAGCTGAGACAGGAGGATCACAGGTTTGCAGCCAGCCTCAGCTACTTAGTGAGGCCCTGCCCTCCACAACTTAGTGAGTTTTGTTTCAAAATAAATTAAAAAAAAATAGTATCGAGTGTATAGCTTGGAGGTAGAATGCCCCTGGGCTCAATCCCCTGTACCAATAATAATAATAATAATAATAATAATAATAATAATAATAATAATATAATAATAAAAATGATGATGATGAAGGAGAAGAAGAAGAAGAAGAAGAAGAAGAAGGAGGAGGAGGAGGAGGAGGAGGAGGAGGAGGAGGAGGAGGAAGAGGAGGAGGAGGAGGAAGAGGAGGAGGAGGAGGAGGAGAAGAGATTTTTTTCTAATTGGCACAAGCATTTTTAAACTCAAGCATGTGCTTTGTTGCAGAAAACTACATTCTACCTAGAAGGAGGAAAGTGTGTCATCTTATTTTGTTTTCTGTTCTCAGAGAGGATGGGTACTGAATACGTCAAAGTACTGAAATGTCCAGTTTGTATTTATATGGTAATAATGTGGTATTATAATTAGATATATAATGGACCCCTGAAAAGTTTATAAATTGGTATTTGGAGTTGATAGTATTGAATCCTGGAGGTTGTAATCTCAACAGTGTATAAATCCATTGCAGTTGATTTATCTGGGCAGTGGCCCAGGCCAGTAGGGTCTGGCTGGGAAAGGTGGGTCTCTGGGGATGCAGCCTTGCAGACTATATATGGATTCTTCTTCCCCTGACCTCATTCTTGCGTCCAGACTCCATAATGTGAGGAGCACAGGCCCTGTGCTCTTCCCCTCTCAGCTTCCTTCCGCCACACCACGAAATCCCCGGTCCCCGGCCTCACGGAGACTTAGTCCCCGAATGTCTAAGGAAATCACGAGCAAATAAATCTTTCTTCCTTTAAGTTGTATGGTCAAGTATTTTATATCACAGCTATAGAAAATGCTGAATAATATATATAGGGAAGTCTATAGCCATCCAAAGTGGGTGTGATAACTGGATAAATTTCAAATTTGGTAAACTATATAGCATATGTATTGGTGAAAATATAAAATAGCATAATCATATGTAATGACCCACATCAAATAAATATTTCAAAAATTTACCTTAATGCTGGATGTGTATCTTGAAAATAACATATTATTGTAAGCCATAAGACCCATTTAACTTTTGCTACAAATCTGTTAACCAATTTCAACAAACTGAAAAACGTATATTGTTACATATTCTGTAAGTATTTTTCAAGTAGGTCAAATATTTTTGTCTTTTTCTTTAGGAAAGGCAAAAGATTTTCCCTTCTGTCAGGTCTAATGTGGAACAAGGAAGACAAAGCTAACACTCAACGGTGTCTCATTTTAGTATAATTAATTTTAGTTGGATTTGCGGTATTTTTAAAATAAGGAACCATAACATTTTAATTAAATGATAGTATCATTTTTATGCTGTACCTCTTGATTTAATACTCAGAATTTGATCTCCATGCATTGTATGTCTCCCACCAGAACTTTGATTGATAAATTTTCCAAGATATCTTCCCAGCAGGGGAGAACTTGGATGCAGAAATTCAAGTGAGATCTCTACGACCTTATATCTACATTCAGCCCAGCTATGATGGAGAATAAAGAGTTGGTGGGAAAGTTTCCAATGTAACACCCAGTTCACATTCAATGTGAGTGCATCAGACTATGACAGACTGCACATAGAATACTTATTTCCACCCAGTCAACTGATATCAAGAAAAAGGACATGTTCATCGAAGACATTTTACCTCCCCTCAATCCCAGGATGTCATGTTCTGAACCTGTTAGCTCTGACAGGTCTCAAATGCTCAGCTTCACCAACCTCACTTGTCAACATTTTTGAACTACCTGTAACTATAACCCCTTCAAAAGCCCTTTTAATAATGAACTCACTGCTATTCTCTGTGTTAGAGAAAAATCTGTTATTTATCCTGGCTAAAGTAGGTCCTGCATTGTAAGTCATATTAAATGTTACACCCCGAGTGTTTATAATTTCAAACACTTAACAGATGGTTAATGAGGACTTTGCCTTCTCTCTCCCTGCAGAGTTCTTCTAAATAATATGTGGTTATCTTCTTCACCAGGTGTCAGTTCAAGTAATAAAAAGGAATACAAATGATTTTTCATTATGTTAGTAATTTGAATCATAATTCTGTTTCCCTTCCACTTACAGAAGCAGTGTAGTGAGAAAAAAATCGATGTCCTCTAGACAAAATATCATTACAGTTGGAATATAAAATGTATTTTCCATTTTGCCCTGTTAATAAATTGCTCCATGGTTGCTGCTGTCTGATTCTTCTGAAGGAATTATGAAGTGGTGTGAACTTCCTTTCAGTCCCTTACGAAGGTCGTCAGTACCCTGTGTGTCCCCAACAGATTGTTGAACAGACACTGCTCACACTATCAATAAGGACCAACAGGTGCATATGTATTTGCTAGTACATTCCCCAGGAAAATGTGCAGGTGTGTGTGTTTGCACAAGGCTGTGTGCATGCATCATAATTTAATCTGAATTCATTCCTTTCTGCTACAGAGAGCTGGCAGAGGAGCTTTCCTTCAAAGTTCATCTAGATGCTGACACAAGTTACTGAAGTCCATTCAGGAGAATCAGAAATGATTAAATAAAAATTGTAAGGAGTACCTGCTAAATGGCATCATAAAGGATAACTAAAAGGGAAGAAATAAAGTCTCCAGAGGGTCCTGCCAGCTCTTGTCACCCAGAAACCCTAACCTTGTATACTTCTCCCCAGAGTGACCCAGAAGCCTACGCTCTCATAAGCCAAGAGATGGAATAGTGTGGAAAGTTTTACCAGTGAAGGGGATTTTAATCTCAGCGGGAGGAGGGCTCAATTTCTAATTGCTTGCCTTTGGTGAGCTTTCATTGAATATTCTAGCTGTGCCATTAAGCAACATACTGGTAAAGGTGAGCAGTTATTTTACTGCAAGAATCCTGTGCATCATTATTTTACCATAAGAACTCTTTAGATCATGCAGTTTCTCTGTATTAATTAAAGTTATCTAATGATTTGATGTCATCTCTATCAAAATTCCAATGTTGTTCTTTAAGAAAATAGAAAAATAATATGAAAATTCACATAAAACCATGAAAGGCCCAAAACTGCCAAAGACATTCTGAGGGTGGGGGGCATGGACGCACTACATTTCTTGAATTAAAATCATATTGCAAATCTATAGCGATCAAACTATATGGTACTGATATAAAAACATACACATAAACTACTGGAACAGAACAGAGAGCTAAGGCCCAAATATAAGTCCAAATATATATGGTCAATGAATTTTCCACAAAGGGCACCAAAGAGATATAATGGGCAAAGGATAGTCTCTTCGATAAATACTGTGGAGAAAACTAGATTTTCACATAACAAAAAATGAAATTAGACCCTCATCTCATGCCTTGATTGTAAATGCGTTTTCCAGCAGTGGTTATCTGTTTCTCATCCTCCTCCTCAATATACTGGCTTCAGCAAACAGTTCACTCACTCACACCAAGCTGATTTCAGATTGCCACAGAACTCTGTACTCGCAGGACTTGACAGATGTACTGTTGGTGGGCAGAAAGTAGGTCCCCCAAGTGGCTCATTTGAACATTAAACATCAAGGAACATTACTCTGGATTATGATAGTGCGCCAACTTGCTCTCATCTAGATTACTCTCTAAGAGGGAAATAACACACAAATTTGGGACACTCTTTAAGAGATCTCTGTTGTAGTCATAATACAACTCAAACTTCTTGCCATGGGCTGCAGAGTTCCGAGGGGCCTGGGACTTGCCTCCCTCATCCAGTGTCTGTCTCCTGAGTTCATTTTGCTCCCCTTAGACTGGACCGCTCAGATTTCTCCAGTCTCTTGCATTCTGCATGCGTGTAGAGCCCAACACCAATGTTTCTTCTGCCTGGAATGGCCATTCCGAACTTGCTCATTATATGACCTTTGGGCAAGTTAATTGAATTGGCTGTGAATCTGTTTTCTATTCTGTAAAAGAAGTTTTAATAATTATAATACCTCCTGAATTGTGGAGAGAGTTAAATGACTTACTATATATGAAGTACTTGACTAAACACTTGGCACCTAGTACTAAGCAAATATCATAAAAGTACTACGTGAGCTAGGAGTGAAAGTGCACACCTGTAATCCAAGTACTTGGGAGGTTAAGACAGGAGGATCACAGGTTAGTGGCCAGCCTCAGTGATTTAGCAAGGCCCTCGGCAAATGGGTGAGAGCCTGCTTCAAAATAAAATAGGATTGAGGGTGTAACTCAGAGGCAGAATGCCCCAGGGTTCAATCCCCAGTACTACCAAAAAAAGTATTACCTATAATGATTAGTTATTATGCTGAAACACATATAAACATTTCTATGAAGTCAATTAGAAATGGGGGAGAGCCTGCTTCAAAATAAAAAAAATAAAATAGGGTTGAGGGTGTAACTCAGAGGTAGAATGCCCCAGGGTTCAATCGCCAGTACTACCAAAAAAAGTATTACCTATAATGATTAGATATTATGCTGAAACAGATATAAACATTTCTATGAAGTAAATTAGAATAAGCGGAAACCACTTGGAGTACACTACTTGATGTGACAAGTACACTACTTGGGGGATGAATAGAGGAATTATCTATTTCTTTTTTCCCTTGTACAAGTCACCATCTATACTTACAACTGCCACTAGGCATCTCAGATCTGAAAATAAGCCCCTGGACAGCCAGAGAATATCACCTGCTGTGTGAGAGGGTACTATTCCATTCATTCAATGTACATGAAGCTATTTAGAAAATGTAATGTCTTATTGGACAGTATCTCTAAGAAAATTAGCTCTTCACAGAAGAAGAAAAATAAAATAATACATGAGTAAAATATAATGGCAGGTGCACACCTGTAGTAAAAACCAAAATGGGCATGGAGTGTAGCATGGTGTTAGAATGCCCCTGGGTTCAATACCCAGTTTAAAAAAAGTTATTGATAAGTCCTAGTACAAGTGAAGCAATAATATTTATTTTCCACTTACTGGACTGGGCTAATATTCAGTTCTATGAAAGAGATTCTACCTTGCAAGGGGGTGTTTCACAGTAACCATAAAAGCAGACTCTGTTGTCACCCAGAAAGCAACAGAAGAGTATCACAGAAGAGAGAAGTTGTGGTGCCAGCTCTTCTCTCTGCTCTGCACTGGGCTTTCTGCTGGCCAGCCTAGGGGCCTTTGTGGCCTCACATCACTCCACCCAGGGACGGGGGAGCTGCTACCTTCTCTTCAGCTTTCCCTACAGTCAACAAACACACATACACCCTGGTCTTAAACAGCAGGTGCTGACCTCCACATCTGTGTAAGAACATCCTGTGGTTTATACAGTGCTTGTTAGGGTAGGGAGTGAAGCAAATTGTTTGGCCAAGTTTTTGCACAAAATACGCTAAATGGCCTCACATCACTTTAAAGATGGCTGAAATGAAAGATATATTCCCTATTTTAAAAGAGGAAAAGTAGGGGATAGAAAGAGAAAATTGTAACCAACTACATTTTTCAAAGTTTGTCCATGTTTATGATGTCACCTAGCTGATTTATACCAGTGTTACCAGATTAAATGAGCAAAGCTCTATTTTTACCCACCTTCTCCAAGTCACGAGTCATATTATCTTAGGTGATACACAAACCATTTCTCAGGACATTTACTATGGATTTCTTTAATCAATAACCAATTCATATAGTTGTGAAAATAAAAAATCATAAAAATTCATCATGTGAAAACTCAAAGGCCATATAGAGGTAAACTTGTTATTACAGATCATAAATACAAAAGTTATTAATTATATATTTCTTTTTTGAGGTACTTGGGATTGAAACTAGGAGCATTCTACCTTCAAGCTACATCCCCAACACTATATTTTATCCCTTATTTTGCTATAGGGTCTCAGGGTCTCACTAATTTGCAGAGGGCTTCACGGAGTAGCAGAGGCTGGCCACAAACCTGCAATTCTCTTGTCTCAGCCTCCCAAGAACTGGGACTACAGGTGTGTACCACCATGCCCAGCTTATGTATTTCTTTTTAAGTAAAAATTACTGATTAAAAACATTTTGTATTTCAAGATGCTTTGGAGACATTAGCTGTGCATAAAGTATCAATTTCTCTCAAGGGGAATTATTTTTCTTTCCTGTATCTATTATCCAAATGTTAGAGAAACTGAGATCAAATTACATGTTAGCTGCAACTATTTTTTAAGAAAATCAAGAGGTTACTTTTTATAGTCAAAGAATAATTTGTGGATTTGAATTATTAGAATATAAGAATGAATTAATATAACAGTAATTAACAGTATCAATTTTCTACCCAAAAGATATGATAAAAAGAAAAAATTTACATATGGGAAAATTGAACAATGATATTATCTTACATGGGTGAACTTGAGAATGTTTTCTCATCTTATTATATTATAGCATATATAAGAATAGAATCATGCTTATTATATGATGATCAAAATGCCTACTATAATGTTCCAGAAGCATGTCTCTTAGGCAATAAGGAGAAACATTTAAAGTTCTATGAGCCAAAATGGAAAAGGACTTTACCACATAACAGAAATATCCTAATATATTTCAGGATAATGTTTCATTTAGTTAGCTGTTAACTCAGAGGACAATGATAATTATATCTATTTTAGTCAATTCTTATTTTAACATGCAGGCCACTATATCCTGCCTGCTGTTAGTTTAAGGCTCTTAGAGAAGGTCAATAGTTCAGTGAGCAGATTAAGTGGCTCACAGTCACATGAGCAAGGAGACTGAATAATTACAGTAATCACGACTAGGTAGAAGAGAGCCTTTGCGGGTTGTTTTCATGTCCTAAAAGTCTATGCTTTCTCCAGAATATGATAGAAAGTTAAAAGAATATAATTAGCAACCAGCTTCTCCATGTGCAGTGACTCAACCCCGTTACTCATCATTCAACGTTTCTGTAGAAGAAGAGACCAGAACAGATCATCTAAGAACTTCTGGGTGTACATATCTGCACTTGTCTGGGGATAGCTTTGGATCAAAACAATAGCATCAACATAAACACAGGCAGGTAATTACATAGACATCCTCGGCCTCTTATGTCAGATGTTGGTACATATTTATCTTGATGACCTTGATTCCACTCTTCCGCTCATTTTATCTTCCACTCATTTTGCTTCAGCCTTTTCTCTTACCTCCTTCACCCAGAAATAAAATTAGTAAGTGTTATGTTTAGATGTAGAATGTCCCCTGAAGAGCTCATGCATGAAAGTTCAAGGTTGATGTAATACAATCATAGAACTGAGAACAGGCATCTCATCAACAGTTGAATTCACTGTAATGGATGTGCGAGGTGGTAACCTAGACTATTAGGGGATGGCTGGAGAAGCTGGATCCCTGGAGGTGTGGCCTTAGGGACTGTACTGTTGTCTTTGAATCCCCCTGCTTGCCGGCTCTCCTGCGCTGGCCTCCATGATGTGAGAGCACAGTTCTCTCTCTCTCTCTCTCTCTCTCTCTCTCTCTCTCTCTCTCTCTCTCTCTCTCTCTCCCTCCCTTTCTCTCTCCCTCTGTCTCCCTTTCTCTCTCTCTTTCTCTCTCTCCCCTTTCTCTCTCTTTCTCTCTCTCTTTCTCCCTTTCTCTCTCTTTCTCTCTCTCCCTGTCTCCCTTTGTCTCTCTGTCCCTTTCTCTCTCTCCCTTTCTCTCCCTTTCTCTCTCTCCCTGTCTCCCTTTCTCTCTTCCTCTGTCTCCCTTTCTCTCTCTCTTTCTCTCTCTCCCCTTTCTCTCTCTTTCTCTCTCTCTTTCTCCCTTTCTCCCTTTCTCTCTCTTTCTCTCTCTCCCTGTCTCCCTTTCTCTCTCTCCATTTCTCTCTCTCCCTTTCTCTCTCCCTCTGTCTCCCTTTCTCTCTCCCTTTCTCTCTCTTTCTCTCTCCCTTTTTCTCTCTTTCTCTCTCTCTTTCTCCCTTTCTCTCCCTTTCTCTCTCTCCATTTCTCTCTCTCCCTTTCTCTCTTTCTCTCTTTCTCTCCCTTTGTCTCTCCATTTCTCCCTCTTCTCTCTCTCTCTCTCTCTCTCTCTCTCTCTCTCTCTCTCTCTCTCTCTCTCTCTCTCTCTCTCTCTCTCTCTCTCTCTCTCTCTCTCTCTCTGTTTCTCTGCTTTGTATTGCCATACCCTGAGCTCCACAGATCCAGCCTGACAGAAAGTAAATCCCAAATCACCAAAACATCGTGAGAAAATGAATCACTGTTTTCTCTAAGTTATGTGGCCAGGTCTATTGGATTATAGCCATGAGAATTCTGACTGTGAGAGAAGGCGCCAAGAGTAATGGGAATGCCTCAAATGTACTGCACTTCAAGAGGCAGACCCAAAACATGGTTTCAAGTAGCATGTGTTTCATCACTGAAAATAGTTTAAACAAAAAGCAGAAGATGCATCAGCTCGGCTCACCTTACTTCATTTTTTAATCGTTTTCTCTTCATTCCAGAGAAAGCTTGCAGTTATTGTGAAGTTGTTTGGTCCTAAGATGTCAGAAAACATTACAAGTAGCCAACTGCCTTTCCGGCACACCATTTCGATGACAAGAGCTACAAGTTATTGGGATAATTTATTGTAACCATACGTTCATGATCAGGTTGACAATAGAAGTCACCTCGCACAGATAAAGGGTTCTGATTTTTAAAGATATACTTTAAATGTGTATAAATAAGGAGTCTGTGCCTTCACAGAACCTGTTCTGAATTGTACGGGGACTGTAGTTTATCATTTTTGAGAAACACTTCAGGAATTTCCAAATAGGCTCAGCTCTGCATGCCAAGAAACTGTCAGAGGAGCTGCCAAGAAAAGCGGGCTGCTTCATCTCATGGTGAGAACTTAGGAGAGGGTAGAAGAAGGTGAGAGGGATAGTCTACTTCCACACACAACATGAGATCTTCCCTCCGCGCCACCCAAAACCTTAAGACTGTTATCATACTTTTCAATACATATCTAGATAGCTTTGACAGTAGAATTTCAGTAAGCACCTAGATTAGATTGTCTATTTGAGGGGGAATATTGGAGAGGAAAAGGGTTCACTGAGAAGAATAGAGTATATTTGTTTTTTAAAAGATAATGAAGTCGGGCGTGGTGGCGCACGCTTGTAATCCCCGCACTTGGGAGGCTGAGACAGGAGGATCGTGCAGGTTCGAAGCCAGCCTCAGCTACTTAGTGAGGCTCTCGGCAACTTAGTGAGACCCTGTTGCCAAATAGAATATAAAATAGGTCTGGGAGTATAGCTCAGAGGTAGAAAGCCTCTGGGTTCTACCCCCAATACCACCAAAAATAAAAAAAGATAATGAAGCATCTAAAGTGATATATACAAGAATAAAAAACACCTGGTAACTCTCATGTTACTAGGGCTAAGTCCCCCAGTGATGTTAGCTTTGGGCCTTACTTTAAAGAACCTGGATCATTAACTAAGGTCAGTTCCTTTGTATCCTTTAGGTCAGTCAGTATGAAACTTGTGGTCACCAACTAGGCAGGCCCTTCATCCTTTATCAGCATTGAAGAAGTTACAGGGATGAACTATAGTCCTTCATCACACCTTAAGATTAAGGGATTCAAGTCTCAGAGGGGTAGACATGAGGTATGATAGAAAAACTTTTAAAAAATAGGTAAAAAAATAAGACAAATTGGAAAAGAAGTAATAATTATACTGCTAAGATCCAGGCACTTCATAAGCTTTATCTTCACCCTTCAGGGTCTACTTCTTACTTCGGTAGAAAATTCTCAGTGAATCCACATCCTTAATCATAATGGACCCTCTTTCCACCTGAGATTCCTAAGATGCTCAATAAACAAAGGATCCATAAGGAAGGTCAAGCTCAAGTGACACTCAGAGACCACCCATCAATGCTGGGAACCTGAGGATGCTGAGGAAGTCCAGACCTCCATCCCTGCTATGTACCCCTACGTGCTCCCTAATGGGAATCTCCTAAAAAAGAATTGTGAGACCCCAGAGTCACTCCCTCCCTCTTGAGATGACCTGTGTTCTCCCTTGGATGTGTATCCCCACTTTCCTACATAAACTTCTGTCTTTGTCTCTGAAAAAACATAATAAAACATAAAATAAAAAAATATATGCAAATGACAAATAATAAAATAAAATAAAAATAATATATGCAAATGACATAAAACCACATCAGTAAAATGATGTCATAAGAAAGAATAAAAAGTCCAGCGTGGTGGCACACACTTGTAATCCCAGTACATGGGAGGCTGAGACAGGTGGATCCAGGATAGCAGCCAGCCTCAGCTACTTAGTGAGGTCTTCTGCAACTTACTGTGACCCTGTTTTAAAAATAAAAAATAGGGCTTGGGATGTATCTCAGAGGTAGAATGCCCCTGGGTTCAATCTGCAGTACCAAAAAAAAAAAAAAAGAGCAAATAAAAGCTTGGTAAGTGACTAAGACATAAATAAGCATTGGTACCAACTTTGATGTAATGTATAACTTCCCATATCAACATTTTTGAGAAGTTATTTTGTATATTTTTAAAGAACATATAGAGGTCATAGCAAGATAGCAGAATGTGGGGTCCTGAGTTAGATGAGTCCCCATACAAAGTTCAACTAGAAACTATACACAGGGTGAAACTCCTAAACATAGAACAAGTCTAGGATACCTTTGTGATACAGTAACTCAGGAAAGAATATGAGGAATTGTCATTTGACTGCATCATCCTTCCTTCTCTTGCAAGGGCCTCAGAAAGGTATTTCCCCAAGGACTTCGGTTTCTATAGAGAGAAAAGATATTGCACCTGCTGGTACCTAGGTTTTGGACTCCCAGCCTCAGATTGCAAGAAGCTCATTTCCATTATGTATAAATGGCCCAGATTGTTATTTTGCTCTAGCAGCACAAATGGACTGAGACACCTAGTCCCCCACTTCCCAGATTCTTCAAGTATAGTATATAACTGGGGATTGAACCCAAGGAAGTTCTACCTTTGTGCTAGACCTCCATATTTATTTTATTTTTTAAATTTGAAACAGAGTCTTTCTTAGTTGCTGAGACAGGCCTTGAACCTGGGATCCTCCTGTCTCAACCTCAAAAATTTGAGTGTTACCATCATGTGCTACTATGCCTGGTAGATTCTAAGCTACAAAAAACGAAAAAAAAAAGAGTAACTCTTAAATCAGTTTTTGACAGATTAACAACATAATAATTTTGAGCTTTGAGGATATTGCTGCATTATGACAAGCTATATTTTCACTGCTCAAAAGTGCCATGAGATTACACAGCACATACCTTTTTCTACCCCTGAGGAAGATCACTCCAAGCCCAAATGACTTCTCATAGTCAATGAAAATTGGTGACCAGTTTAAGCTCAAAATTCAGCCCTCCCAAATTTAAGTTGTTTGTGTCAAGATGAGCTTGGAAGAGAAAACAGGAAGGAATAGGACTTCCTGTGGATGCCTTTGCCATCTGGGATTGAATGGATATCACCAGAAATGGAGGGGCCACCAGGCTGAATGCCCCAAGGGTTTGCCAGCCACAAGGGTGAACTTTCAAGGTCATCATCATATGTTAAACCTGATATTCTACAGAGGAACTCGCTAACACAGGAAAACATTGACTTCTAATTCTTGTTCTTTAAATAAGTCCAGCATGGCCATAAAAGAGACTTCTGAGAAAATTTTAAAACTTTCTTAGAAAACTGGGAATAGATACACCATAAAATCCATCTGTACCACTACTGAGTATCTTTCCAAAGAGACTAAAATTAAAATATTACAGTGATATGTACATAGTCATGCTTACAGCAGCATACGTCACAAGAGCCAAATTACGAAAGCTAACTAGGTGTTCACCAACAGAGAAATGGATTACAAAATGATAGAATATACACACAATGGGATTCCATTCAGTAATAAAGAGCAAAATTATGCCATTTCCATGAGAATGAGTAGACGTAGAGCGCATCATGTTAAGTGAGATTAGCCAGTCACAGGAAGTAAAGGGGCATATGTTTCCTTTCATTAGAAGAAGCTAGAGAGTACTCAGGATGCAAGAGGAACTTTAGCTGATGGGGAAAATCCTCAGTGGAGGGAGGGAGGAGTTCTAGGGGAGAGTGGTAGAGGTGGGCAGGGAAATTAATAAATAATGAGGGAAACACTTTTATTGAGTTATGTTCATCTATGAAGTCATCCACGCTGGTCTCAATGTCATGTGTGGGAAAGGGGCAGGAGTGGGGCGAGAGTTGGAGGAAGTGCACCAAGTGCCTTGTGCATCCATACTTCTATCTCTTTGAGCTCCATCATGCTGTATAATTACAATGCACCAATAAATTATATTTAAAAAATTAAATTTGCACAAAAATGAATGAATAAATAAGTGGGAACCGAATTTTATCTATTCTAATAAGAGATCTATAATTTTAATAATGCTGGATGTATTCCTGAAGCAATTGTACAATCTATGAATTTTTTACTATTTCTCCAAGTCTACAATGTGATCTATTATGCCAGTTTCCTGTAGTTACTCTGACTCTGTCAATACTAAAAAAAAAAAGCAACAACAACTATTTGAGTGACCATCGATATGTTTCAACACAAATGTAGAAATCAGTGCTGTTAGAACTTTTGTAAGTTCCTGAAAATCATCTAGCATCTTACAAAACCATAATTGAATATCAATACCAGCCCAGGATTTTTGCAAAATTCATAGATTCTTAACATAATTAAGACAATATAGCTATACACTGTGCAAGATGAAAGCAAACCCACAGCTAGGAAAGAAATTATAATACTTCCACAGTCTTAAAAATTGATTCTCAGGAAATCCTCTTGTATAGTTTCTCATAGGATTATGACTTTATTCACACAAAGGTCAAAAATATATATTTTATAGTGTTTTGTTTTTAACTAATGATTCTATTTCTGAGTTATAATGTGATTTTTTGACTGTTGATTTACATAAGGTCTCATATAAAATGAAACTAAATAATCCTAAATGAGGTTTTTTTTTTCTGAACTTGTGCCAGCTTTTCTAGCCAAACACAAATTATTCATACTATTTTTGTTGTTTTTTGAAGGTGGAAGTATTGAGATTGAATACAGAAGCATTCTACCTCTGACTTAAACTCTCAAAACTATTTTAATTTTTGTTTTGAGATAGGGTCTCACTAAGTTGCTGATGGTCTTGTTAAGCTGCTGAGACTGCCCTCAAACCTGCAGTCTTCCTGCCTCAGCCTCCCAAGTTCTGGGATTATAGGTGTGTGTTACCATGTTCAGTTTATTGTTATGTCAACAATTTAAGGTTTAAAAGAGGTTTATTCCCTCTTTAGTTATTTCTAGAAGTAAGAGTAAAATAATATAGAGTAAGAATTATTTAAATGATACTACTTAGTTTATATGTTTGTTTTTACTATATGCTAAGATTAATAAATGTATTGCCATAGTGATTGGATGATATGCTTTATTCCATGACAGAATAGAGTATATAAGAGTAAAACAATCTTTCAAAAATGATATGCAGTGATAACCTTATTTTGTCCTCTGCTCTATTCCAGGGCTAACGTTTGCACATATTCACCTGATCACAAATATTTTCTAATAACTAAATGAGCATGTGTAAACTCAGGTCAACTGCTGCTAAGGCCTGTGCTTTTCCCCTTTTCTGTGTTGCGCTTAATCCTCTATGTCTGAAAATTTTCTCCACAACCATGCAACCACACAGAAGCATAGCTCTAAGCACAGAAACGGGTTCTTCATTTTCAAAATATCTAAATTAGAGTATCCTTAAAATGAATTCAGTTAGGTGTGGTGATACACACCTGTAATCCCAGTTTTTGGAAGGCTCATCAATGGCTTTGCACTCAGCGAGACCCTGGTTCAAAATAAAGAATAAAAAATAGGGCTGTAGGTGTAGCTCGAAGGTAGAATGCCCCTCGGTTCCATGCCCAGTACCACATACACACAGACTCTCAGCAGTATAACAAGACCCTGTTTTAAAACAGAAATAAATAAATAAATAAATAGGCTGAAAGTAAAGCAACTCACACACATACACACACACACACACACACACACACACACACTCAGTATGTACCCATTTCCTATTTTTTCTAAAGAAAACTGCAAACTATAATTGATGTCATGGTTTAACCATGAACCCCAGTCCACACTCCCTCATAGAGCAATTTGCTGCAGGTCTCCAAACTGTGTCTGCATAGCTCAAGAGTCCCACCTGTCAGTCCCTATTACCCACTACTACCCTCATTAAGATTTATGGGGCAGTTATGTCTGGCTTCCAAAAGGGATGATGGGATTTAACTCAGCAGGAATTATCAATTACTATTGTTTCCTCTTGCCTCAGTAATCTTTGCCCCTTCAGTGACCACAGCTGTTAGCAAAGGAATTTGGCAATAATGAGTAGGTTCTCCCAGGCTTGCATTACTCAGCTAATTAAGAAAAGAGCATGCAGGGCGTGGTGGCGCACGCTTGTAATCCCCGCGCTTGGGAGGATGAAACAGGAGGATCGCACAGGTTCGAAGCCAGCCTCAGCTACTTAGTGAGGCTCTCAGCAACTTAGTGAGACCCTGTTTCCAAATAAAACATAAAATAGGTCTGGGAGTATAACCCAGAGGTAGAAAGCCACTGAATTCCACCCCCACTACCACCAAAAAAAAAGAGCACATAAAAATGCCAATAAATATTATTTTCCACTTTGATAGTGCTTTCTAGGTGAGTTTAAATGTGTTTATTAAGCTGGACGTGGTGGCACACACTTGTAACCCCAGTACTTGGGCGGATGAGAGAGGAGGATTGCAGGTTCAAGGCCCACCACAGCAACTTAGTGAGGCCTTGTTTCCAAGTTAAATAATACAATAAAATAAGGCTGAGGCTTTAGCTTTGATACAGAATATCCCTGGATTCAACCTCCAGCACAACACAAACAACAACAAAAACAAATGTATTCATTGAAAGGGACCTGCCCTAACTGAATGCATTCTAGCATAGACAATGCCGAGGTTCATTGTTCATATATGGACAGCTGGGCCGGAAGACCTTTAAATACCCATTTAACTTCTTGGGGACATATATGGCTCCTCAAAGCCAGACCTTACTGGCAGGTCTCTGGAACTGCCCACAGGTCAATGAACAAGAGAGACGATGAATCCATTAGGGGGCACACGTAAACAAAGCTTGCCACCTCTGTCTGCACGCCCGTGTGTGTGTGTGTGTGTGTGTGTGTGTGTGTGTGTGTGAAATGACAATTTTATATGAGAAGAAAGAAATATTAGGCAGAGCTTTGTTCTCTGCCAGCTATAAATAGTACCATTCAAACTAAGACTTTGACAAGATGATTATACAACAGTGGTTAGGGCAATTTTCTCCAATGTTCTGGGGAATTCTCACCATATAGAAAACATATCTCTTCCAAGTCACTTTAAATATCATTTTAGTAACAGTCACGATTATTGTAGTCACTGAAACCTTCCATATTTTCATGACAATTTTTCATTTTGAAGGTAAATGTGTTTTCTTCTGTCATCCAAGGCAAAACTACTAAAAATTGGAAAGTTGGAGAAACAATAGTTTTCCATTGCAAGTTTCATACAAAGATATCACATGTGGAAATATTATTTTTGTGGAATGAAAAAAAATACAACAGGCCTGAAATAAATCTATATCAAACAAAGGTAAAGATTTTTTAAAGGAAAAAAGAGTAAAATATGATTTTATTTCCTTTCATATGCTTAATGTTCTCACTACTTTGAAATTTTAAAAGGGAGACACATCAACCCTTATGTATCATGTTCTTTCCATTTCTAATCTAGATATCTTGAAATTTAATAGAGGTGTTTTGACCTTGCGTAAAAACAGCCTCTAAAAATCGTAGGCCTTGCGAGGCATGGTGGCACACACCCATAATCCCAGTATTTGGGAGGCAAAGACAGGAGGATCACAGGTAAAATACATAAAATAATAAATAAAGATCTTGGAGACCCTTGTTGTATAGGGAATGGTGTTATAGACACGCACAGGGAAGTGTTCCCTGGGATTTGTGTGTGTGTGCAAGCATAACTGTGGCTGGTAGACCCAGTAACGATTGCTTTCCTCAAATTCCTCTTCTTCCCTCAGCCTTCTCATAAAGTTATGTAGGAGAAACAACATCCCCACAAACACCAGTGGTCACTGTGTTTACTGATGCAACAGAGCTTGAAAACCCAGAGGTCAGTCTAGAAGAGGGTGCGCTGGAACGCCGTAAAGGTCAGAGCGAGCGTGCTCTCTTAATGCGGGATAAACGCATCCAAACCTAACCAATCTGGAACACAACAATGGCTCCGTCTTCCTCAGATTTCTTATTTGCAATATGGGAACCCAAAGCATATGTACTTAAAAATTGTAGCTCTGTTACCTTTGTTAGTACTGACATTCACGTTTGCCAAAGATCTAGAACACTAATTAATATCTTTGGGTTATATTCGTAGCACTGCAATTGTTTGGTATTGCGGGGACTCTGTTTATCGTTCCGAGGAACTGCTAACGTGTTTTCCACAGTTCCCACACCACATTTTGTTCCCCAAAGCAGCGGATGAAGTTCCAGTTCCCCTGTATCTTGGGTAACAACAGTGACTTTCAAGTTTAGATTTTGCTTTGTTGTTATTTTAAGTTATAGCCATCAAAGTAGGTATGTGATGGTCCTTCATTATAGTTTTGATTTCCATTTGCCTATGTCACTAAAGATATTGAGCATCTTTTTATGCATGTATTAAGTCACTTGTATATCTTCTTTGGGGGGATTTCTATTAAATCCAATGCCTATTTTTAATTAGATTACATGTCTTTTTTCCTGCTTAGTTTCAGGAGTCTTTTAATATTCTGTACATTAAATTTCTTATCAATATAATATGCAAATATTTTATTCCATTTCATACGATGCCTTTTCCCTTTCTTAATAATATTCTTTCATAGATTTCCAATAAAATATAAAAACAAAAGGCTTATATTTTATTGAATCAAATTTATCTGTTTTCCCTTTTAGTATGTGATTTGCATTCTATTAAAGAAACCATTTCCAAATTAAAAATTATTGAGATTTAATTCTATGGTTTCTTCTAAAATTCTTACAATTTTGGTGGTTATATATTTAGATCATTGACATATTTTCAGTTAACTTTTGCATATGGTATGTTGTAGCAGTTAGCAACTACCCTTAACTCTAACTAGAGTGCATCTATCAGGAGTCTGTGTACCTAAGATCCTTAAGACTATAAAGCAGGGCTAGGGGTGTGGCTCAGTGGTACAGCACCTTGCCTAGAATACAGAAGATCCAGGCTTCAATACCTGGCAGTGTATCAAAAAAAAAAAAAAAGATCATACAGCATAGGTGATATTTATGGCTTCTTTTCCCTCAGCAACCTTTTAAAATTAATTTTATTAGTGCCTTGCAATTATCTTTATTTTAAGATATCACAATATCTTAAAATATATATATTTTTTGTGGTACTGTGGTTCCTGGAAACCCTTCTCCGGGCTACACTCCCAGCCCTATTTTGGATTTTTATTTTGGATACAGGGTCTCTTAAGCCAGGGAATCTGGCTTTGAACTCGCAGGATCCTCCTGTCTCCACCTCCCAAGCGCGGGGATTTCAAGCGTGCGCCACCACGCCCGGCCTTAAAATATCTTGAAATATCAATATCTTGAAATATAAATAACATCATCAAATATAAATAATACATCTGAATTATTTTCTTTGACATAATTTTCCATGTGTAAGACATAATAGCCTACATAAAAATTGATACTTAATACTGTACCTTATTTGGAAGGAGATATATCATAAATAATGACACATGGCCTCAGGTCTCCCAAATTTTCACAGGCTTTTCCAAGACCCCTGGGCAGGAGCTTTGCAAGTACAAGCACATGCTCACATATTCTTGTAAATTCAGGAAATCTAAGGTAACATGCTACACTTAACCAACACTGCTGTGTCTTTTTCCACTGGGACTTTCCCTGATACATTGACCTCAAAGCCAGAGCGCTGGGAATGAAATGGTCACACCTAGGTTTTGAAATCTTGCTAGGGAAAAGTTGGAAACATACCATGTAAACTGCAAATAAGAAAGACATTTAGAATAATTCAATTTTTAGAAAATGTAAGAAATTAAAAGACTCCCATTTAAAGGACTTTCTTTGTCTTTTATCGCCTTTAAATTTACCTATTAAAGAACAAAGATGAAATTCTGACAAAAAAAACTGAATAGAAAATAAGGGTCATAAAAGTGAATGATGAGAACAGAATAAACGGTTTGATGTCTAGAAAGAAATTAGAACAAAATTTCTTTTTTAGGTTAAGCCAAAAGCAGCTATTCATTAAAAAGAAGAGATACAAAGTGAACAGAAATAATGAAGATTTGGGCTTTTTTCATAAGTCCAATTAATGGAAATGAATGAATCATATGAATGGAGGGAAAGATTGAATTTTCAATAATGAATAAGGAAAAATAATACAAAAACTCATGATGTATCTTAACAGTGAAGACATAGATGGCAAGCTGGTTAATTGGTGTAGCTAATTAAAAAGTATTTAAGACTATTCTCTCCATAACATTTTGCAATGCACTGAAACCTTTCTAAAAATAATTGATAAATCATGCTAAAGATGGAATGATCATTTTCTTTCTATTAAATTTGATGCTACAAAATCATGTCACATGGATGGACGTGGTGGCGCACGCTTGTAATCCCCGCGCTTGGGAGGCAGAGACAGGAGGATCACGCAGGTTTGAAGCCAGCCACACTGGCTTAAGAGACCCTGTTTCCAAATAAAAATATTACAAAATAGGTCTGGGAGTGTAGTCCGGAGGTAGGAGGGTTTCCAGGAACCCTAGTACCATCAAAAAAAAAAAATCATGTCACATGAAAGGATAAAAATCTCACATATTCCTAAAATATACAAAATGTTTATCAGTTAGGTATTTAATAAAATTATTACAATTTGACATTTAACAAATGAAGTATATAAGCATATAATTTTTAGTATTTTATGCTTCTAATAATTTGGTAGTCTTTCAAAGTTTGAAATTTACTGTGGTTTTCTTTTTTTATAAAGAATAATTCACTTCTGTGCTTAGTTTAGATTTTTTAAATTATTTCTTATAAAAGACCATCACTTTTTTGTTTTAGTACCTACAAAAATCTTTATCTTCCTCAGCCTACTTACTAAACCCAATTGATTGAAAATGGTCAGTGTTTGTATGATAGGTTTTATGTGAGTATGAGTGTGTGATGGAAGGAGAGAGAATTGGGAGAGGAAGAAGGAAAGGATGTAGAGAGAGAGAGGTACAGGGAGATATCAGTGCAAAATAATGAAACAAACATGATTAATGCAAAGATGGCTTGTATTCATATCAGTGTGTTTTATATATATAAGTAGACTGCACCAGTTATACAGTTTAAGGATGCTTTGATTTTAACTTTTAATGTGTAAAGCATAATTTTACAAAACTAAGATGAATACTTCTGACATACTGTAATTGATGCTACCTGGTTAAAAAAAAAATTCCCAGAAGATAATTATTAGACAATTTCCAGTAGCCATTTGTTTTACTGAACTTCTGGAAGAGTTTGGCATTTGGGAGGTTTCATTTTATGATTGTACTTGTGATGATTATTTTTTACATGTCAAACATTATTCTGGGTGTTCCTGTAAAGATGTTTCTGGAAGATATTAACAAATGGATATTAACATATTTGTATAAATATTAACATATTTGTATAAACATTAACATATTTGTGTGGGTATGTTAATTTTTATAGGAATATTTATTTATTTATTTATTTTATTGGTGCATTATAGTCATACATCTTTTTTTGTTTTTTCGGGGCTGGGGCTGGAATCCGGGGGCATTTGACCTCTGAGCTACACCCCCTGCCCTGTTTTTTATTATTTATTTTGAAACAGGGTCTCATGAAGTTATAGAGGGCCTCACTAAGTAGCTGAGGCTGTCTGTGAACCGTGATCCTCTGGTCTCAGCTTCCCAAATGCTGGGATTACAAGCATGCGCCCCCGTGCCCGGCTTTATAGTCATACATCTTAATGGGATAAATTAGCAAAAAGACTGACCCTCACCCAAGAGTTCTTTTTCTTATCTAATGACCTTGGATCTGACACATTGTCTTCTCTTCCGCCTTTGGACTGAGACTGAAACATTCGCTTTCTCAGGTCTCTGGACACTGATTTGCCCCAAAGATTTTGAGACTTACTGGTTTTCATAATAAATTTTATTATGAACCGTTTCCATGGATAGATGATAGATTGATCAATAGATGAAAGATATCTTTATATATCTCATATAAATGTATAGAGATATATAAGAATATAATATATAAGTAGTTGATGTATGTAAAGATATATGTATATTAAGATATGAGAGAAACATATATAATATATACATATTATACTGTAGATGTATGCAATGCATATATAGTCTATTGATTCTCTTTCTTTGGAGAACACTAACACTGTCATGCTCACGATTTGTCCCTAATGGGATAACCATAAGACCTGTTAGACACTCTCCAAATAAAAAGAGACATTTCCAGAAACACCATACAAAATACATAAAATAGGGCTGAGACTGTGGGGCCCAAATAAAAAAGTGATTAGAATGAAAATTACAGCATCAGAGGATAGAAATAAAGAGCTTATAGATTCAAAATTGAACATGTATTAAAAAAAAACAGAGAAAGTATCTAATGGTATCATCAAGTACCAATAGCTTATTCCACAAAGACTTTGTGCTTTTTAAACTATGAGTCCTGCCGGGCGTGGTGGCGCACGCTTGTAATCCCGGTGCTTGGGAGGCAGAGACAGGAGGACCATGCAGGTTCAAAGCCAGCCTTGCTGTCTTAAGAGACCCTGTTTCCAAAAATAAAAAATAAGAGTAAAACAGGTCTGGGAGTGTAGCCTGGAGGTAGAAGGGCTTCTAGGAACCCCAGTACCACCATAAAAAAATAAATAAATAAACTATGAGTCCTTTCTAAATCATAACATTAAATCCAATCCTTAGGCTTCTATCAACCACAATATTTGCCTTAAGGTTATACTATGATAGGCACCATATCAGTGTATTAGATTATAATTAGTCTCATGGACCTGAAATTCAAACACTACTGGCTAGATTTTATGTAAAACAGATATTGCTATCAAGCACACAATAATTTTTTTAAATTAATATGCCCACAGGAAGTATACCATGCAGCGTACCATGTATTTTACAGTCTGAAATCTACTATTTTGAGATTTCCTTGCTTCCATAATAAATTTTACTATGAGCCAATTCCATAGATAGCTGATATATTGATCAATAGATAGGTGATAGATATTTTTATATATCTTAGATAAATATATAGAGTTATATAAGCATATAATATATAAATACATGGTGTATATAAATATTTATAAAGATATGACAGAAATATATATATATAATATACACACTTGTGAGAGCATAACTGTGTTTACTGTCGATGTTTCCAACAACCACAATGCCCTCATTTTTCAGTTTAAAGGTAGAAAACTGCTCATGTTCCACTTGTTTTACAGCATTCCGCCTCTAGGTTTGATCTTGATGAAATCTGAAAAACTCAGTAATGGAAATAGAAGCAAATATCTTTTTTGATATGTAAAATGCTCTTGAGAACATTCGTTGTAGATTTTTTTTCTATATTTCAATCCCACTTATATAATCCTCTTGTTTTGTTTTTTGTTTTTGTTTTTGTTTTTGTTTTTGTTTTTTGGTGGTGGTAGTACTGGGGTTCCTGGAAGCCCTTCTACCTCCAGGCTACACTCCCAGACCTATTTTATATTTTATTTGGAAACAGGATCTCTTAAGCCAGCGAGGCTGGCTCTGAACCACACGTGACTTTGGAAAGTCACACTTCTTATAGTTAGGGTTTCCAGATGGAGCAAAGGTAAAATACACAGCTAAATTAAAATTTCAGATGAACAATGAAACTATATTTTATTATAATATGCCCTAGTCAATATTTGTGACATGATAGTCCACTCATTTGCCTAAAATGTCAATGTGTCTGGGTATCCCTGTGTTTGATTTGATTAAAATCAGAGCAGAACAAAGCCTCTTTGCTATCTGTAGTGCATTAGGATATAGCTTACTACTCCATTGAATACAAAACAAGAAGTCATGTTGACCCCTTTTATCTTTTGTCAAGGACAAATATGAAAAAGCTATGTGTGGCGTAATGGAAGTAAGCTCAGTGCTCAGCTAATGGGCATCGGTTATGTTCACTGAAGGAAACTGGCCAGAAGGCCAGAAAATGGTGTCCACGTTTCTAAGACATGGGCAACGGAAGGCAGGAAAGGTAACTTGCAGTAGAAGCAGAAAGCCTCAATAGATGTGTGGACATGGCAGGCAGCATGGGGGAACTGCACAGCATCCTAGGCTCTTTCTGAGTCACAGGACATCATCCAGGATAAAGAGCACCATTTTAGGGAGTTGGAATAACATGGGACTCTGAGTCAGAACTCCTAGACTCGCCTCTTAGGTCGGTCACTAACCCTTCTCTGTCTCTAAGCATCAGCACATTCAATGAGAAGACATCTCACGGATATCCTGTCAATGGCTAGAATATCAAATAAGATAAACACAGCAATTCAGCTGATCAACTATACAAAAACACCTTCATATGCCTACGCCATCACTGATTTATATAAGTGAAGTCTTCTGGTATTACCATGACTAAGTTCTAAGGATACAGTAGAGAAAAACAAAAGAAAATTATATGATACTTTTTTTATTCATAAATACAATTTTATACTTATGCCCCAACTAATTCAAATGACTCACATTAGAATTATTAGGGAAAACTCTTCTTTTAATTTCCTTCTTAGTTCATTACGTAAGGAGAATTCTTGTTTCATATTCTATGTCTTTCAAGCAGAATAACTTAAATACCCCAGCAATGACTCATTACTTTGCAGTCCAAATATTTTGCTCCTATCCAATTTATACTCCTAAAAAAATTCATCTTTCTTCTACAATTGTAAGAAAGAAGAGATATTTTGAGAAGAAATCTTTCTTTTCTAACTCTCCAAAAATCTTAAAATAAATAATGAAAAATGGGGAGAGAGAATCAAGCTGCCTTTATTGACATTAATCTTTTTAGAATCTGAATGTTACTCATGTTCATTCCATAAGGAGTGACATATTCTCTTGAACAGGGCTGCCAGGGCCTAGATATTGATGATCAGCTCAGCCCATCTGAAAAGCCACACTCCCATTTCCCTGAGGACTCATCTGCTTCACGAAGTCAGACAGATGTTGAAAGTTATTTAATGCATATTAGTTCCCATTAATTGGTGAAATTAAATGCAACATGACTGAGTAAGAATAGAAAAATTTGAGGGTTAAATGGTCAAATTTTGGTTAGTTCCTATTTTTGAGATATAAAATGATTGTGTGGGTTTTTTTTTTTCCCTGATAGCTCAGTAATTAAACAAGTTTGTAATACTCAAATGCCAACTTCCAATTTCCAAGATGATTTCTTTTTATACATATTGTTAACACTTGAGGTGAGATATATTATACATTCCATGCTCACATATGCTTTCTCCTCCTGGGAGGAAGTTATTTGCATTATTCAGAGGCTGGTAGTTATAAATGTCAGCAAAGATTAACCTCCTTGGTTTCAACAACATGCAAAGAGCACAGCGTTTGTGATTCTCAACTACAGGCATCATGTTAGCTCTTCTTTAGCCCACAGTGTGGCTTGAACCATGGTTTTTGCCAATTGCCTACATAACCATGGTCCAGCGGGATGCCCAGCCATGAAGTATCACAAGGTAACTAATGAGCCCACATTACAAATACCTGAGCATCTGACCTGGGGCAGGCACTGCGCTGCGCCCTGAAAATGTACCCATGGATGTGACAGGTAGAACTTGCATCTAGAAAGGGAGGGAGGGATGGATGATGGATGGGAAGAAAGAAAACAAAAGAAGGAAGAGAGGAAAAAAGGGGCCTAATTTATGATTAAGAGAGAAAACTCGTGTTGGGCATGGTGGCACAGGTCTCTAATCTCAGGACTCTGGAGGCTGAGACAGGAAGATTACAGGTTTAGGGCTAGCCTTAGCAACTTCACAAGACTCTAAGTAACTTAGAGATGCCCTGTTTTAAAAGCTAGACAGAAACGGGAACAAAATGATCTCAGAGAAGCAGAGACTCCAATGGAGCAATATATAGGGTTGAAAGAGGAAGGAGGAGGGATGGAGATGTAAAGAAGGTATTAGTTTAAATAATTTTATGTATGTATATGAAATCCCCAATAAATCTCAGTGATGTACTGAGAAGGGAAGGGAGTGGGGTGAGACCTGAAAGGAAATGTACAAGTGTTTCATGCATGTATATCCACTATATTGCTCAGCATGATGTATACTTATAATACATAAACAATTTTCAAAAATAAAAAGGACTAGGTGTACAGCTAAAAGCTAGAATGCCCCTGGATTCAATCCCCAGTACCAAAAATGAAAAAAAATATATAATAAGGTATTATTAATTAATGTATGCATAACTAAGGCACATATACTTTTAAAACATAATGCTATTTTTATACTTAGTGGATTAAAATAGCATAAATTTTGCTTTTATTGTACTGGGGAACCAAACATATTTTGTGATTGTTTTATCATGAAATTCGCTGTGTTGACATGGTCTGCAACCCAACCCACAATATCTCTAAGGTACTCTCCTACTACTGTCGGCTTTAAGTTACAAATGACTAAAATCAAATCTTCAGGAATACAGGAGAATTGAAATCTGAGTAAACGTACCTTGTCCTGTTGGCATACATGCTGTGTTTCATTTAATTTCTCTAGCAGCAAGCTATATTTTAGAAAATGGGTTACTTCATGTTTAAAGATTTCCAGGCTTAAAATTAAATGACTGCCTCTGTCCTGCATGAATACAAATCTTAAACAAGCCTGAAGCAGGTGACTCTGTAGGTAAGACTTGCCCGAGGTACTCAGCATGCTAATCGCCTCTGCATGAGTTCAACAGTACATAGAATTCCTTATAAAAGTGATGTTCATTTGTATTCTACTTTGAATAAAAAAATTGGTTAGGTCATATACAGTCCATATTAGGACTATTAAGGACTTAAAGTCTAATATGAGGCTCATAGAAAAAATAGTAATCCTATATTAGGAATAATAGCATAATAAAGAATAACAAATGCTCTTACAATTGTGATATGGGAGACACAAACAAGTATAATGTAATAATAGTGAGTGTGGTCATAGTGCTCCCTTTATAACAATGGTGAGTGTGGTCAGCCTTGTGTCCCATAAGTAAGCCACAGATGGTCTCTGTGTATCGACATTCCCCTGAGGCTGGCGTGTTGAAGGCAAAATGGCAAGAAATAAGATAAGACTGGTATGTGGTAGGTAGAGATGCTAGAGGGTACATCATCCTTGCAGCAAGGGAGAGCTGTTCAGGAATTTGAAGCAAGAGACTAAGTGACCAGAATTGCATTTTAGAAAGATCAATCCAGCAGCAGTGTGGAGAACAATTTGAGGAAAATAGTACTAGAAACTGTTTGTCCAAACAAGAAGCCACTAGAGTAACATCAGTGCCGAATCTTGATACTTGAGGCCAAGATTTTTAGAAGCTATAGAAACAATGACATGTTTTTAAAGCAAGAACAGAGAGGGTTTTTCTGATTGATTTATTTTTAATAGTAAGATCCTGTGATGATTACAAGACTACTTCCCAGAATCTGGCTCAGGCAAATGGATGCATTATGGTACATAAGTTAAAAACTGAAATAGAGAACTTAGAAGGTGGAAGAGTTTTTGTTCATGGGCAACATTACTTCAAATATGAATAAGCTTTTGTTAGGGGTCTTTGGAGTTATCCAAATTGAAATTACCATTAGAGAGCTGAATTAGGGGCATCTAAAATTCATAAGAGTTGGGATTACCTGTGTGAGTCAACATTACAACTGCTATAATAAAAATCAGCTGACCATACAGTGTAGAGAAAGGAAGACTTATTTTCTCACATTTTTGTGGAGATTCCAGAGTTGAGTCCACTCTGGGTCTATGAAGCTCAAGACATGGCGGTGAGAGGCAGAGAGGGAGAGATCAAGGGCTCTGCTCTCACATCATTGACACTGGAAGCAAAGAGCATAGGGAAGCAAGGTGGTTCAAATACAAAAGCACAGTCCCTAAGGCCACACTCCCAGGTATGCACCTTCTCCAGCCACATCCTACCTGCCTAGGTTACCACCCAGTACGTCCACTACGATGGATTTACACACTGATGAGCTTGCAAAACTCATAACTTAATTAAAACAACTCTGAACATTACTAATGATCTCTTCAGAGAATGTTTTATATCTAACCCTAACAGTATGAGATAAAAAATTTCTATTTAGTCTCTGGGTAGTGGTGGAAGACAGAAGTGATGGTATTGTCCAAATGCTGTGATAAAATATATGAACCAAGGGTTGATTCCTAGGGAACACCAATCCTCACCATTGAAATAAGCAGTGCTTACCTGTGCATATACCTGTTGACACCTCTAAATTCCTACTGCTAAGATTGAGATTGAATCACACATATTATCCATAGAGTCACGCAAAAAGTAACACAATGTCGGGACATCAGAAAAACAAGCCTGAGAACCCTGAAAATATAAACACTAGAAACAGTGAGGAAATAAGGGTAATCACAAATACTCACCTACAAGAAATGCAAGAAGGAGAATTCTAAATCCTGGTCTTCAATATAATGAAAGGCTTCACAGTAATGTACAGAAAATGAAAGAGGAAGTGTAGACACTAAGAAAAAACAGAAAGAGGTCTGCAATAAAATGAGTCAATAAATGAAATGAAGACAGCAATAGAAAGAAATTCTGGAAGATTAGATGAAATGGAAAACAGAATATCACTGTTAGAAGACAGTTCATTCAAAACTGAAAGCACAGTCAACAGTATACAGAAGTCATTACAGCAACAAAACCTAAACATCCAACAACTGTGGGACAACATGAAAGTCCTAACTTACTAACAAAAGGCATTGAAGAAGGGATAGAGGTACAGAACAAGGGTATTCATAATCTCTTCAGAGAAAAAATTTCAGAGAATTTTCCAAAGATGGAAAGAGACTTGGACATAACATACAGGAGACATACCAAACACTGTTTAGGCAAGATCAAAGAAGAACCTCCGCATGCCATGTATTAATCAAAATGACCAACACAGAAGCTAAGTAAAGACTCTTAAAAGCAGTGAGAATAAAAGAAAGGGTGACATACAGGGGTAAAATAATAAAAATAACTCCAGACTTTACAACCCAAGTCATGAATGCCAGGAGAGACTGGAATGATGTAATCCAGACTCTGGAAGAAAAGAACTTCCAACTAAAATTGCTAATACCAGCCAGGTTATTATTCAACATTGAGGGAGAAACAAAAGTATTTCAAGATAAGCAGAACCTCAAAAAATTTATAAATACAAAGCCAAAACTATAGAAAATACTTAAAGAATAAACCATGCAGAAGAAAAAAGAAGCAATTTTTATTTTATTTTATGTTTTTCCTTATATGTATGTATGTATGTATGTATGTATGTATGTATGTATGTATGTATTAGTACCAAAGACAAGCTGGGCGTGGTGGCTCACACTTGTTATCCCTGCGCTTGGGAGGCAGAGACAGGAGGATTGTGCAAGTTCAAAGCCAGCCACGCTGGCTTAAAGAGACCCTGTTTCCAAATTTTAAAAAGTATAAAAATAGGTCTGGAAGCGTAGCCCGGAGGTAGAAGGGCTTCCAGGAACACCAGTACCACCAAAAAAAAAAAAATGAAGTTAATAAATAACAGATAAACAGAGTAAATGTATGTGTATATCTTTCCTTCTGTTTATTTTTTCTCTCCCTATATGCACACACTCACATAAACACATATACACACACAACACAAACTAACACATTAAATGTTTCTGATTTTTTCTCCCTTGTTTGTTTGTTTTGTTTTGTCTTCTGTTTTCTGGGGTTAAAGCTTGTGAGAAACAGAAAGATGGTCAATTAATTCAGTACCTTGGACAGGGCCCATTGACTTTAAGCCCTTTGAAAATAGGCTAAGGGATATTTCCTCTCACTCCATCATCTATGACTCATATCTCCCAACACTTCCTCAATCAGCCTTCACAAGCATTGCGCAATCTTTGTTCTTCTTACTTCTGATTCATTTCTTAACCCATCTAATGGGCTCAGCATCCATCACCCTTGATAGAACAGTTCTATGAAAGATCACCAGGTAATTGCATCTCAGTAAGAGGGCCAGAAATGTTTCAGAGTAAGGATCAAGTTTGAATTACTTGTAGTTAGAGCACTAGCATGGAGCACTAGTGATGATTTAAAAAGTTAAGGAAAAAGAAAACTCTTAAAATTGTGCTCAACACATAGTAAACACTAAACAGCTTGGCTACTGTGATGTGTCTTGATGTTTGATGATCATTTTACCTTGAAAAATCTTCCCCATTGTGCTTCCAGGAATACATTATTTTAGTCTTTTTCTGTTTTTGATTATTTCTTCTTGATTTTCAAGCTCATACTTCTGTAACTAGCTTTTAGAAACAATGAAGACCCCCAAGTCTTGAGCTGATACTCTGTTTTTATCTAATTCCAAATGAGTTTTATAGCTGAACTCATATTTGCCTGTTCCCTCAATCAATTACCACCTCAACACAAATGACTCTTATTTACTTTTATTTTAAGCCCAGAGTTTTCTTTGGACTATCAGGCACTTATAGTAAACTGCATATCAGACATGCTTGGTTTGAAGATTAATAAGCACCTCAAATTCAACATGTCCACAATCAGATCTATAATCACCCATCCCTCACACTGAATATGGACTTCCTTAAGAGTTCTCTGTATCAGTGAATAGCCATCCTTGTGCAAGCCAGAAACAAGGAATGAATGAAGGAATGAATGAACCCTACACCATCCTAGTCATCCTTGATGAGCCACTAACCTCCTTCCTGTTCCTCCATTAGCATACCACCAGTCTAAGCTCTCATCTTCAGTAGCTGCAACTGCAAAAAAATGATTCTTTATTATGTACAAAACTATTTTCAATCTCTGCACACATTACACCACATGATAACCAGATTTATCTCTTTAAAACACAAATTTTATGCTCACACATCTCCAAAACCATCCAAGGTATTCTGTATTTTGGCACATCAAGATGACTTCCCTTTACCTTTGGGATTCTACACGACCTGGCCCCTTCTTTCTGCACCAGCTTTAGTTGAAACTATACAACTCTATTTACTCTGGTTCAAGAAGAGTGATTTCCTTCATTGACCTTCTCTTGCCATTCTCACAAAAAGCAACCTTAAACTGTTTTTGCTTATCCTAGTCTTCAAATAGATTAGGGATCATCCATCTGCTCCAATGTTCCTGAGTTATCATACCCAGACTATTATAGCATTAATGAATTCTACCACTCAGAACAACCTGATCTATTTTGTACTCAGTAAGTGATATGAACAATATGTGCTGTTTCATGGGTTTGTTATATTTTCACTTATCTGGTCCCATTATTATTTATTTTGGTTTTTGTTTGCTTGCTTTGTGGTGCTGGGAATTGAAATAAAGGATATTTAACCTCTGAGATACACACACAGCCCTACTTATTTTTTTTTTTATTTTGAAACAGCCTCTCACTAAGTTGTGTAGGACCTCGCTAAGTTGCTGAGGCTAGCTACAAACCTATGATCCTCCTGTCTCAGCCTCCCAAGTGGTACACATCTGTGGTTTATTTGGATAATAAGTATGGTTGCCTTTCCTCCCACTTCTCAGATTATACACTGATCACAAAGCAATAGATTATTTGCAAATCCTCCTCCTGAGTTGCACAGCAGTAACCATCTAGCATTAGGTTGTTACAACTTGTTACTGGGAAATATAATGTCCATATTACCCAATGTGCCTTCTCCATTTTAAAACGTTTGTGGTTGGCACATACATGCTCTCAGGTTTGGGATTTGCTTGTATGTTGTATGTGAATTATTTAACCTAATGCAAGAAGGGGAGAAGGGGATAAATTGAATTGTCATATTTTCTTATTGATAATCTCTTATTTTACACAAAACACAAACTGACTTAGATTAGATCACAATCCCAGTACTTCAGAGGCTGGGATGATATGATCACAGATTCATAGCCAGCTTAAGGAACTTGGTGAGGCTTTCCAAAACTTAGTGACATCCTGTTTAAAAATAAAATATAAAATAGAGTTGGACGTGTAGCTCAGATATAGAATGCTTCTGAGTTCAATCCCCAGTAACACACACACACACACACACACACACACACACACACACACACACATTAATGGACATAAATAAATAGAAAGTGCTTCTATAGTTGGCCTCTTGGCATGAGCTATGTTAATATTGTATCTCATTGAACCTCAGATATGATATATAATTACAATATAAAAATAAAAGCATATATTTTAAAATACTAATCTTTCACATTTGACATAGCCTTCTTTTATCATTCTTTGAAAATTTTATGGATCTGAGAAATTTTTTCCCCTATGCTTATATAAAGGCCAAACAGTTGAATGCAACAGCTAGATATGCATATTTTAAAAACAATTTCCATATAACAAACTCTAGGCAGTGAAGCCAGTGCCCTTTATTTTAAAAGAAAGTTGTTTTTAGTTAAGGAATCGGGGTGAGTACCAGAAAGCAATGCAATCTCTGGCTCGTAGAACCTTAAAATTAACCAGGTAATCACATATTTTCAGCTGATTAATTTTTTCCTCCCTGGGACATCTGCTGTGATTTGAAGTCTGTCCAGCATGAATATCTAAAGCAGATGGGAACAGCATGGAGGAAGTCAGATTGGCTTGTGGTGTAAGTAATATTTGCCTTTCTGCAGAAAGTGTCGCTATTGACACCTGAATTTAGCCTCCAGCAATGGTCAGGTAAAAGCAAGCAGGGTACCAAAAAAAGGCTCTGCCTCCCATGAAGGAAAGGCTCCAGGCTGCTACTTCTCTGCTGGATGCCCCCACACTGTGTGATTAAACACATGGAGAGACCCTGGAGCTGCCAGCTGGACATGATTTGACACCCTGATTAATCTTGAGAAATGTTCACACTTTCAACCCATTAGAAAAGTTTTGGAAAAGCCCTGGTGCCATGTGGTTTGTGGCTTCCAACAGCTACTGCCATTTGGCAGCTGTCTATTCAATAACTGGCCCGAGTCTTACAGGATAACTCCAACTTGATCAACTGGGTTTGCATATTTCAGGATATCTTCTGTTTGCTGTAATTTACCAAGTAAAGCCTTTCAAATAAGAGTGGATGCTGTCAGTGAAGACACCTGAGGAAGTGTTGCATTTCTGTGAATATTTCTACCATCCCCAGGACCAGAAGATGGTGTCTATCCTTCTGTGGTTGGTTTCTCTATAAAGGCTGGCCATGAGCCTCTCTCCTGGGTCTAGCTTGCTAACTGAAGTGCATGGCTTTCCCAAGGTCGTGGTCATCATCCAGGCTCAAAGGCAGAGGAAAGAAAGAGCATGGAAGCCAGTACTGGTAAATGCTTTGAATTCCAGTACTTGGGAGGCTGAGACAGAAAAATTACAGACTCAAGATCAGCCTCAGCAACTCAAAGACCCTCAGCAACTTAGCAGGACCCTGTTTTAGAATTTAAAAAAAAAATTACAAATGGCTCAAGTTGTAGCTAAAAGGTAGAATGCTCCTGGGTTCAATCCCCAATACCAAAAAAGTAAAAATGAGAGAGAGAGAATGAGAATGAATCGTGGGCATTAAGTATTACTCAAACAAATGGACAACGCCTGGATCCTTCCAGATCAGTGGTTCTAGATCAGAGCTTTGTGCCCTCAGTGTATCTTTACACTTTTAAGTATTAACAGGGATCATAGAGAACTTCTGTTTCTGTCATTTGCATCTAGAAGTATTTACTGTATTTTATATTTAAACTGAGATGTTTAAAAATATTTATGCATTGATTCATTTAAAATGACACATGGATAACATGTTCACATAAATAGCATATTTTATGAAATCATTTTATTTCTAAAGGAAAAATGGTATAAACAGTAGTGCTGATTTCTGTTTTTTAAAATGTCTTTAATTTCTGGCTTAATGAAACACAACTAAATTGTCATATGTGCTTCTATATTTAAGCAGTTGCGATATGCTATTGGGGTTCAAGTTATGTGGGCCAATAAATCTGGCCTTGCATGTATAGGTAGCTGAAAAAGTGATGACTTTTTGTTTAAATGTTACAGATAATTGTGGATAATCTTTGCTACTACCCTCAAATCTATACACCAATTTTTACAAGTGGCAATTTCTAAAATATTTGTCACAGTAAGAAATCTGGAACTATATGAACACACATTTTATATTTGACTACATTAAAATCCAGTAATGGTCTACCTGCATCGTGAATAGAGACTTTTGCCATGAGAAATTTTGTAATATCATCCATGGGCCTTTGGGAAGAGATCAGGATGTGGAGCTGTGAAGATCTTCCAAATGTTGACACTTTGGTTATATACAGTGCCAAAAGTCACAGCTGTTAATATCACTACTAATTTCATGAGAACAGTCTTACAGGATGGGGAACTGTCAAGTACACAGCAGTGGATATGAGTTTTTCAATATTCTAATTTTTGCTTGATTATTTGAATCTTATCAGTTCTAGTCCCTAAAGTGACTAAACAAACCTGAATAGGTATGATTGTCTGTGGGTCATTCTTTCAGGTGAAAATTATGTTCCCAAAAACATAGTGGCAAGCCCAGCTTGCAACCTGATCTTTTCATCCAGAACACTGTTGTGTTGACTGGCTGAAGACGGACTAAAGGACCCCTTCCCCTGCACAGACCAGAGTACTTTTTGTGTATGTGGTACTGGGGATGGAGCTGAGGGGCATTCTACCTCTGAGCTACAACCCCCCAGCCCTATTTTTTATTCTATATTTTGAAACAGGGTCTCACTGAGTTGCAAAGGGCCTCACTGAGTAGCCGAGGCTGTCCTGAACCGCAATCCTCCTGTCTCAGCCTCCCGAATGCTAGGATTACAAGTGTGGGCCACCATTCCCTGCCACAACCCAGAATACTTTAAAGTTGTGCACTCATAGACCAAGATTAAAATTAGCCCATTTTAGTGCTTGCTCAGAACATTAAGCAGCAAGGCTTTATTTTTCTGCCAGTGTAAGGAGGAGAAGAACTCACGGGCTTTTTGAGCAGTTGAGTACTCTGCCCTTTTTCGTGCTCTGGGAAGAGCAGTTTTTACCATCACTGTCCATGAATCATCACTAAGCATGAACACACAGTAGATTGGCAGGGTGTAGTCCCCTGAAAGCATCTTTAGTACTGCATTTTTGAAACTGCTATTTTGTGTAAAGCTAAATAGTAGAAGGAAGGAAACAGAGGAAAAGCAAATTTTCTTGAGCAGCCATTATGCACGAGGCTCTTTAAAAAGTGGTTAAAATAATAAAAAGCACATTAGAATGCAAAAGCATTTGTCATGGGAATGTATAATGAAATGATATAATAAAGAGAAGCCATAAAGTAATAATAATAAAAATGAAAACTAATAAAAAAAAACAAAAATAAAACCCTACTGAGTTTGCTAAGGCAGAAAAAGGGGCCCAACTGACTCACAGTACTGAGGTCAGGGTTGAGAAATCCTGGGAACTAAAGAATTGAAAGTGAGAAAATACACACATGATTATAACCTCTCTTTCTCTCACCTTGACTTTTTGTTTTTTGGTGGTACTGGGGTTCCTAGAAACCCTTCTACCTCTGGGCTACACTCCCAGACCTATTTTTTATATTTTTATTTGGAAACAGGGTCTCTTATGCCAGCGAGGCTGGCTTTGAACCTGCGTGATTGTCTGTCTCCCAAGTATGGGTATTACAAGTATGTGCCACCAGGCCCGCTCACCTTGACTTTTAATCTCACACCAATGTGGCCCAGGAGGCTAGGACCTTGGCTCCTGGCTTCTAACTACCCCAGAAATGAAGAGGCTCTCTTCTACTATTAGTACTACAGTGGAAAAATCCCAGAAGGGAGACTGACTTATGAGTAGTAGACTTTCTGGCTAAGAAGAAATAGTTGGGAATGGCTTTTGTGATAGGCAGGACTCACTTGAATCATATATGGTCGGATTAGGGAGAAGAATTCTTCCTAAAAATTAAAAAGAGAGTTGAGAGCCGGGCATGGTGGCGCACACTTGTAATCCCCGTGCTTGGGAGGTGGGGACAGGAGGATCGTGCAGGTTTGAAGCCAGCGAGGCTGGCGTAAGAGACCCTGTTTCCAAAAATAAAAAAGTATAAAATAGGCCTGAGAGTGTAGCCCGGAGGTAGAAGGGCTTCCAGGAACCCCAGTACCACCAAAAAAAGAAAAGAGAGAGAGAGAGAGAGTTGATGTTTTAGAAGAAAGAATATTTCCTTGGCAAACACACACACACACACACACACACACACACACACACGCGCCCTGTAGGCATATGCTATATACAGTTATATAAACTAAAATATATATCTATTTTAATTTAAACCTCACAATAATTTATCAATCAGCCAAATATTGACAATGAGAAGTCTACTTGTTGAAGTTTTTAAATGACTTTCCCAGCATCAAAAAAATTATTAATTTAGAAAGTTTCACTGAAATACCTAATTCTGAGCTTCTAAGCTCAGCTTCATCAGGCTGCCTTCAGGTAAGAAGGAGAGAAGGGGTGTAAATAGTTTAGAGTCAGCTTATCCAAAAAAGCTCAGAAACTCAGACTGCTCTCAGCATAGTTATTTAATGCTGTTTTTACCAATATTTATATTTAAAATTTAATAGACAGGCATGGTAGCACACACCTGTAATCCCAGTACTTGGAAGGCTGTGACAGAAGGCACAGGTTCAAGGGTAGCCTCAGCAACTTAACACAATTCTGTTTCCAAATAAATAAAAATAGGACTAGAGGTATAGCTTGGAGGTAGAATGTACCTGTATTCTTTTCCCAGTACCACAAACTAATAAATTTAATAATAATAATAATAATAATAATAATAGCAAAATTACTAAATATTTGCTAGCAGAAAATAATAAATTCATCCTAAAACCATGACTGGATATTTAGTATAATTTGGTTTTGTGACAGCTTATCAACAGAGTTGCTACAATACCAAATTATGACATATTCATGACTAATATTTATTAAGCCTTTCAGACACCTTGAGCTCCATGTTAAGCACTTTATAGGCATCATGGTAATTTAATCCTTAGAGCAGCATTATTGGCTGGGTACTATAATTAGGTCTCTCAGCCAATGCGTATGAAATAGGGAGAGTTCTAGTTCAGGGGCCTCTAGAGGTGAAGCTGATACTGTGTGAGCCAAAGTCCTAACCCCACATAACACTGTTAGCATGCCTGGCCTGGCCAACCCCCACTCCAAGCTCCATTGTTATGCCCCTACCAGGGATGACATTCCCAGGGTTTGGAGATTATCTACCAGAGGCTGAGAATAAAGGCCATACATCTTCTTGGACAAAGTTTAATTCTTTAACACACAGGCCCAGGGTCATACCTAAACCTTTCATACTTAGACCTCTACACAGAAGTCAGGTATTGTTCACTGAAGGAAAAAACGGGACAAAACACACTGTTTACTGTGGCCGTGGATGACAACTTTTGTAAAGGCTCCCTTTGGTAAGAGATTTTGTAGAAAAGTGATTAGTGATTCCACCTTACTTTTCAATAATATATTATACAATCATCTGCAGAGGAAACATGAGGCCATCAGTACCATGAAAATGAGTGAGGTGAATTATGTGTTTTTCACCATTTTAAACTGAGCCTCACGCGCTCGCCTTTCCCTTGACCTAATTAATCAGTCTCTAAGGATCTCTGGCTTCACTGTGAAGTTCACGGCATGTCGCTGCTGATGAATAAATTAGAGGCATAAAGAAATCAAAGTCAAGATTAGCATGAAATTAGTATCCACTGCTCACTTCTGTCAGGGAAAACTGACTGAATTTCTCTGGGAATCTGTTGAGAGAACTGACTCAGAAAACATTTTTGGGTTCTGGTCTGGGTACCTTTGGTATAAATTGTCATGACTACTTCAAAGACATGGTGCTTTTGAAGTAACAGGGGGGCGTGAACAAGTGATTGTTATTATATGACCCTATGATAACTTTATTTTTTTATTTTTCAGTACCAGGATTGGATCTAGGGGCATTTCACCTCTGAGCTCCACCTCCAACCCTTTTGATTTTATTTATTTATTTATTTTTATTGTGAAACAGGGTCTTGCTCAGATGCTGAGTCTTCCCTCAAATGCAATTCCTCCATCTCAGCCTCACAAGTACTGGGATTATAAACATGAGCCACCTTACCTGGCTAATATTTATCATTTTTGAGAAATAAAGCTAGACCCAGAGACTTTATGGTAAAATTATTTTAGTTGCCCCTCTTTAAGTAGATTTAATATATATTCTAATTGTAGAGACTCTTAATATGCTGGGGGATAGTACCTTTTACTTTTTTTTTTTTTTTTTGCAGTACTAGGGATAGAACACAGGGGCATTCTACCTAGAGCTATACCCCAACCCTGTTTTTTTATTCTTTTTATTTTGAAACAGGGTTTTACTGAGTTGCAAAGGGCCTCACTAAGTAGCTGAGGCTGGCCGTGAACTGTGATCTTCCTGTCTCAGCCTCTCAAATGCTGGGATTACAAGCGTGCGCCACCACGCCTGGCTTTTATACCTTTTAATGATGAAAATTAAAGGAAATATTTTTTATCTACATGGACTTTGGATAAATGGCGATATGTTTGCTCTCATATGTGAAAATGCGAGAGTGATCTGGTTACAAGGGGAAGTTTACACAATGGAGAATAAAGTTCAGTGGAGTGAGGGAGGCTGTAGAGGAAGGGTGCCCAATTCATGAATGAATCACCTCCATCGACATTCTGTATACATGCGAGAACACCATGCCAATCTCAATGCGTATGGGGAAGGGAGAGTCAAGAGAAAGCCCAGGATAAGCTTACCAAGTGCTGTATGCATGTGTGTCACTATACTATAAAACTACATTATGATGTGAGGTGATAATTTATCAATAAAAGTCTAAAAAAAGAAATAACCAACGTAATAAGAAAGTACCAGCTTAGAAAACATAAATACTTATCAAAATATGCATTGCGTGAAGCTTTTTGGAAATCAATCCATGACATGTTGTTTATCTTCTTTAGAACGTTGCATGTTAAGAAACCTTCCCAGGGGGAAAAAAATAGCACATGTTGAAAAAGAGATATCCTGTGATGATCATAGATTTAAGTGTCATATGTGATTAGAATCATCTCCCTACCTCTCTTTCTCCCACTTTCTTTCATATTATGCTTTTTATGTGTAGTCTCTAGTATAATTATGAAAATTTTTATTTCTTAATTTATCCTGAGCGCTAAAATATTGTCTCAGTACCACTGAGATAATTAATATTTGAGAAAGAAAGTTTCAAGTATCTGCTAAATAAACATTCCCTAGGATGAGGTGATCTAAGACATATCTAATAATCTAAGACATATCTAATCATCAGAGCAGAGGAATATAACAAATTATAACTTAACAGGGTAATCCTAGACTTCATCATAGTTGAAGCAAAAAACCAAAGAACATGTGTGTATCTCTTGCAAACCACCTCTTGGAGATACTGCCAACTTTAATATCTAGAAACTTTTGCATAAAATAAATTTGTTTATAATGTAATGCCAAATAATGATTAGCTTCTTTTAAAGTGGCACTGTGTGTGTGTGTGTGTGTGTGTGTGTGTGTGTGTGTGTGTGTGTGTGTGTGTTACAGGGAATGGAGCCCAGGAACATTCTACCTCCAAGTGACACCCCAACCCTATTTTTTATTCTTTATTTTGAAACAGGGTCTCACTGAGTTGTAAAGGGCCTCACTAAGTAGCTGAGGCTGGCCGTGAACCACAATCCTCCAGTCTCAGCCTCCCGAATGCTGGGATTACAAGCGTGTGCCACCATACTCAACCATTATTTTCTTCTTCGTTCTCTTTCTTTCTTTCTTTCTTTCTTTCTTTCTTTCTTTCTTTCTTTCTTCCTTCCTTCCTTCCTTCCTTTCTTTTCCTTTTTCTTTTTCTTTTTCTTTTCTTTTCTTTTTTGTTTTTTGCAGTACTGGGAATGGAACCCAGGGGCATTCTACCTCCAAGCCACACTCCCAGCCCTATTTTTTTATTCTTTATTTTGAAACAGGGTCTCACTGAGTTGCAAAGGGCCTCACTAAGTAGCTGAGGCTGTCTGTGAACCGCAATCCTCCAGTCTCAGCCTCCCAGATGCTGCCGTATGTTGTATTACAGAGAAAAACACTCTGGCAAGATAAATGTCTATGTCTTGGCTGCCAAGAAGCTTTGAGCTAATATCCTTCTGGGATCCATCTTTTAGGGGGCTGTCTTTCTCCTTATAGGGTAATATGGTCATAAGAAAATCCAGCAGCATAAGAAAATCCAGACCCTGTGGATTTAAACTGGAAAATAGGAAGAGAATATGGTATCTAGATATTTATTACATCATCCTATCCCCATAGCTATTCCCGTGATTCATTTTGTCTGAACCAAAACATGATAGATATTTCATTAAAAAATTAAACACTGAGAGAGTAGAAAGAGAAAATAAAGAGAATATATAAATGTTAGTAGAAGTTTGTCTTATAAAATACTGGTTTCAGATCCTACCAAAGCCTATCTGTTCCCAAGGTCTCTGACTCCCCCACTTCCTCTGCATCTTCTCCCATGGGGGAGAAAGACAATTCCCTTGCCAGAATTCCGAGTAAAACTCTATAGTTCTGGAATATATTTTATCATATTTTTCTTCCTCAATATTTTCTTGTTTTCAGCCTTCGATTTTTAAATTCCATATGGGTGTTTACATTGTAAACTGTTTCAAGATTTTTTCCAAAGTAAAGAGAGTCTAAAGCGCAAATAAATCAAAAGCAACATGCAAAGCCAGACTGATTTCTGATGCTGATGCATGCTTCATGAGTGTCTGAAGTCCTGATCTGGGACTGGATTGGCAAAGTGTGTCAATGGCTTCTGGTTACCAAATCCCACCGGCCCTAGACTTGTGCTAAAAGAGCAAACAGCATATACTTATTCTCCATATTAAAAAAAAGTAAAATTGCATTGCATCTCTGTGAAGTAGCGATTCAAAGTAGCAGCAGTAAACTTTATCTGTTTTCTCTCTTTTTTTTTTTTTTAATTGGCGCACTGTAGTCACATCTCTTAATGGGATGCAAGACGGTAGAGGCATACTAGCACAAGTCACTCATTTGGCCCTTCCCCATTTCCTTCCCCACTCCCTTCTCATGTTTGGTTTAGTGATTGACTGCCTCAGCGTTCCTTGCCTTACTTAATGACAACACCGATCTGCTTTGATAACCCGTTTGGCTGTTTTAGGTAGTCCGTTTCCAAGCAAGGAAGAGGGATGGGCACAAGCCATGCAGGAGAGGGAGTGAGGTATGCAAACTCCTCTGCTAGGGTGAGTCCTAAGGTGGTGTGCTACTATTCAGGCAAAGGAACTAGAAAGAAAAAAGTCCTATTCACTGTCTCCCAATAGATTGCAGCATGACTTCATTTAATGGCCACTTCCGGTCCTATTCTCTCCCTGGACAGAGCCAGGAGGCATCCTCTATGGGTGACTTTCTGTTTTTCATTGCAATACACAATCACTACCTAGTAAATGGGATGGCAAAATGGCAAAGGAGATGAACAGCTCATTAGCCCAGCTACAGGAAGGAAACGTTATATTGGCTGTAACATCAAACAGTTAGAGTCTCTGGCATTTATTATATCAGGGCTCGCAATACCCACCCTGGGCAACAACTGTCATCATAGGCTCTGCCTTCTGCTTAGTTTCAGGAGCTTTGGTGATATATCATTATTTGTGACAAATATTGCATTTTATTTCACAGAAACAGAAAAGAGGGATTAATCCAGGATTCCCATCCCCTAATCAAAACAAGTGAGAAAACAAGTGAGCAGGACAGAATTCTTCCTCAATTCCAAAATTTCTAAGGTGATTCTTCACACCAACATTTAAAGAGGTCATCTAAAAATGAGAAATATTTTAACCACCTATTCATATTTATAGATTATTATCAAAATTATTGTTACTTAAAGATAATATAAACTGGGAGTAGTGTTTCACGCTTGTCATCCCAGTATTTGGGAGGTCAAGACAAGAGGATCTCAGGTTTGTGGCTAGCCTGAGAAACTTAGGTAGACTATCAACAACTTAGTAAAACTGTTTCAAAATAAAAAACAGAAAAGGGCAAGGGGTGTAGCTCAGAGATAGAATGCCCCTGAGTTCAATGCCCCCCACTACACACACACACACACACACACACACACACACATGATGATAAATAAAAAGTATTTAATAAATAAATTCTACAAAGGTTTTTAAAATCTAAACTTCTTCAATATCACTTTACAATTTTATATAGGTAAGTATGTATGTATATAAGTATGTAAATTGATAATATACATATATGTAGATATATGTGTGGATACATACATACACATCTATGTTTGTACATCTATAATTTATGAAGAGATTTAGATGCATTAAATGCCTTATTGAATTTGAGAATCATAAAAACTGACTACTGAAAAAAAATTCATTTTCATTGAATTTCTTCATACATTCACTTTTTTTTCACCCAACAATTAGTTTTCTCAACAAATACTTATGAAGCTTTAGACTCATGTATGGATTTAAAAATAATTAAAAGTGAAGCTTGTCCAAAAAAACAGGTTAGAACCCATTAAAGGAGAAAAGACACAAGAGCAACCATCACAGAAGAGTAAGTAAAAGTCAACTGACTTGTGCCAACGGAGTTGTATTCATTAAATGAATGGAGTTTATAAGGCTGTCCTGGGAGATGTGACCCCTAATGTAGGTCTTAGAGGATAAGAATGATTTCAAAGGCTAAAGGAGAAAGGCATGAAATGAAAGGACTCAAAGCATGAAGAAACAGGGAAGACATTTTTGTCACACTTGAGAATTAAGTTTGGCTACAATAACAGCTATGCTGTTAGAAACTACTGAGATAAATGAAGGCATAGTCAATGGGTTATGAGAGTAGAGGATGGTTTTAAGAATTTGAGTCAGATTGATTTCTAAAATCAGAGTGAGCAAAAGCTGGACTGGCCTTTAGAGACATTCTTCCACACACAGTCTCATCCCCACAACCCTATAAACTCATAATATGACCTTTGATTCCTGAAATCTGTTGCTCTATGGAGAGTTCTCAGAAGTGTTGAACCCTTCACAAACACACGCACACATGAGAGGGAGGGAGGGAGGGAGGGAGGGAGGGAGGGAGGGAGGGAGGAGAGGGGAGAGGAGAGGAGAGAGAGAGAGAGAGAGAGAGAGAGAGAGAGAGAGAGAGAGAGAGAGAGAGAGAAGAGAGAAGAGAGGAGAGAGGAGAGAGGAGAGAGGAGAGAGGAGAGAGGAGAGAGGAGAGAGGAGAGAGAGGAGAGAGCAAAGGAGAGGAGGGGAGGGGAGGGGAGAGGAGAGGAGAGAGAGGGAGAGAAGAGGAGAGGAGAGAGGGAGGGAGGGAAGGAGGCAAGAAAGAAGGGGAAGAGAGAGAAGAGAGAGGAGAGAGAGGAGAGAGAGAGAGAGAGAGAAAGAGAGAGAAAGAGAGAGAGAGAAGAGAAGAGAAGAGGAGAGGAGAGGAGAGGAGAGGAGAGGAGAGGAGAGGAGAGGAGAGGAGAGGAGAGGAGAGGAGAGGAGGATCATATTGACAATGGCATACATTCCCACAGTACTTGGGGCCCTCCTCCATCCCTGCTTCCTCCCTCCAACATTGAGTGTCCAGGTTAACCATTCTACATTCACACTTACACACATATTCAAAGGTAGCTCCTCCACTAATCAACCTAAACCTTCTTCCTCCCCTACCTTTATTTTCTAGCTTTGCTGAGGTTTCCCCTCCATTGGCTGGAGTCCCTCTGGTATTTCTAACACTTCCTAGTTTGGGCATATTAGAGAAAACATGTGTCCCTTCTCTTTCTGTGCTGGGCTGATCTCACTTAACACAATGTTCTCCAGGTCTTTCCATCTCTTGTGAGTGACATGATTTTGTTCTTTATTGCTAAGTAGAATTCCATTGTGTATATTTCCCATAGTTTTGCAATATTTTCATCTAACCCAAATCAGTGACAAGCATAAAGGATTCAAATAACTACAAGTGCTGGTGATGATGTGGGGAAAGGGGAATTCTTTTACACTGTTGGTGGGAGTGCAAACTAGTTCAACCACTATGGAGATCAGTATGGAGGTTTCTTAGAAAACTGGGAATGGATCTTTCATATGATCTGGTTATACCACTCCTGGGTTTCTTTCCAAAGGGGTTGAAATCAGAGAACTACAGTAACATATGCATACCCACTTTCATAGGAGCACAATTTGTAATAACCAAAATATGGAACCAACCTACGTCTCCATAACAAAAGTTTTTAAGTGGAATGTTTTATGTATATTTTGGTACATAACCCTCAACAGTCAGGGAAATTCTTTTATAAGTGGGTTTGCTAAAAGTTTTTTTTTTGGGGGGGGTTGTTTGCTTGTTTGTTTTTTTTAGCCAGGCATGGTGGCACATGCTTGTAATCTCAGCATTCCAGAGGCTGAGGCAGAAGGGTCATGGTTCTCTGCCAGCCTCAGTAGTGAGTTTGTTTTCAACTCAGTGAGACTCTGTTTCAAACTAAACAATTAAAAATGGGCCTGGAGTGTAGCTCAGAAGTAGACTGCCCCTGGGTTCCATCCCTATTACTGCAAATAAAAAAAAGTTTTTTTTTCCATATGTATATGTTGAGACTACCCACTTTTTATCCTCTGTTAGCTATTAAGATGGTGAGCTGATTTTTGAGTCATTTTCTGATTTGTGAGCAGTAGTTCAGAGTTTTTGGCAGCTTCACTAGCTTGTGGAATCAACAATTTGTAAATTGGATAGAACCAGATGCCAGAGACACCAAAAGAGCACGGCAGTAAAGCCAACATTTTACTCTGCTTCTTCTTGAGTTGGCTGTGGCTTAGCGCCAATAATCATGAAACCGGGGAGTTTCAGCTAAGAAGATGGGGCTTATGAGAGGAGTGTTTAATAATCTCTTACAGCTCTCGAGACAAAAGAGGGTAACCCAGAGCTTGCAGAGAAGGATGCTCTTCTAACAAAACAAAGATGACTGTATTCCAGTTAGGACCTTGTTAGACATGTAGTCTGAGAAGCAGAGTGAATTTGAAAGAGATGAACCTTCACATAATGTCATACTCAGCGTAGCACAGCTCAATCCCATGTTGGACAGGCTTCTAACTCTACTGGACTTCCTGCTAGCAATCAAAGTAAAATCATCTGAAAGATGTGAGATCATAGAAGGTCTCAAATTATCTCTACAATTTTTCCGACACAATGTCAGACATTAAAAAACTTAAAGAGAGTAAAGAAATACAAGAAAATGACTGAATACACTGGAAAAACAAACCCACGGGTTCTATAATTAACTAGAATTGCCATGTACATTATATATCCTGTGCTTAAAACAAGAGAAACTGCCAGTAACAAAAAGAAAAAAACACCCACAGGATAAACTAGATGAAAAGATAGGAAGATTCGCCATAGGATTGGAATCTCTACAAAACAGAACTTAATGGTCAAAAGTGTTTTTTAGAAGTAAAATCTGTAATAACTGAAACATTGATTTTAATATATAGGCTCAACAGCAGAAACAATAAAAGAGAAAATCAGTGAACTGGAAAATCAATCACTAAAAATATGGATATGAAAGCACAGAAAAAAGAAAAGTAGAATTGAATATTAATATAATCATTTTTCTGATAGTTTCTTCCAGAGGTTGTGGATCATGTCCTCTTTTAGATCATTTCAGTATATACATTAAGAATAAAATATTTGTGTAGTAATATTATAATACTCAGAAAGCTTTTACATACACTACATGTCATCTTATTCTCTTAAACCCACCCTATGAAGTACCTAGTGTATTGTTATTATGTCAGGCTTATATTGAGGAGACTGAGACCAGGGGATATTGGATGGTTTGCTAAGTATAAGGGGCTCACAAGACAAGGAACCCCAACTCCAACTTGGGTGCCCTTCAGCTATAACGTGAACATTTCAATGTGAACTTTGATAGGAATGTGTCTGTTGTATTTGAAGTGATGTAACAAATGGTTTCCATTCTTGTCTCCAGAACTTGTAGCATAGTCAAGTCAGGATATATCATCTAACCTCTCCATTCACTTACCAGTCATCCTAAAATTCAAAGTAATACAATGTCAACGTGTAATCTATAGGTCTAAATGGAGTATTTCAAGGTCTATTTTACTTTTTTATTTTTATCATCATGTTTTTTACAGTGTAAAAAAAAAGAGTTTTATAGAGGGGGTGGGGGAAACATATTAAAGTAGCAATTTAAATGTCAGCATACTAGATGTATCTTATATCAAAGGCTAGATAATTTTCTAAAATTTTGTATAAAGAACAGAAGATAGATGAGTGTTTTGATTTTTTTTTAGTTTTCTTAAGCCAGATGTGGTAGCACATGCCTAGATAATACCAGTACTTGAGATGTTAAGACAGAAGTATCACAGATTAGAAGATAGTTTTATCAAGTGCTGAGACTCTCAGCAACCTAATGAGAGATAATATTTCTAAATCAAAAAATAAAACTGGGCTGGAGGTATAGCTCAGAGGTAGAATCCCTCTTGGTTAAATCCCCAGTACTACAAATAAGTAAATAAAAAAGATAAGTAAATAAATAAATAAGTACACTTAGCCAACTTTCTAAAGCAAAAATATGCTTAATATATTTCAATTTTCAAACATCAGTTTTCTACAATAGTTCTTAAATATTTTCCTCAAATTGTTTATGAGCCAAAAAAAACTATAAAAATAACATTTAAGCTACAGACAGAAACCATACCTGCCGTCCAATGCATGTAATCATTACTTTTAGAATGTATCACCTAATGGGAAATTTTTACTGCTTTTTGGTCATCAATTTGAATGCCTTTGCATTCTTTCACCAACTGCATAAAAAAATGCCTTTTTGCCTAGAAACTATTCAGGCTTCTTAGAAAGTAGAAATAATTGGAATGACTGGTAGCAGATGAAGAAGAGAATATATATCTAGAAATGCTGTTCTCCATTCCCAAGGGCAAATCTAGAATGCCCAATCAATGCATGGTTCAGAGAGCATGGATTTTCCAAAGGAAATGGTGGTCTTGAAGATTATCAAACGATGCTTCTCTTTCCACTGGGCATTAATGCACCCCATCTGTACTCCTGACCTCTCTACCTTGGGTTATAGGGCACAGAAGAAGTAAGATTATTAATACACATGAACCCCAATGCACAACTGAAAAAGCTAAGGAAGAGCGCTGTTCACTGATCTGTAACATTTCCCAAGGTAAGCGATGGAATAAAGTGCATTTCTGAAAGCATAAAACCAGGTGTCTGCTCAAAATAGTTCTCTCCTTGTTTGGGATACCTGAGTGGCAGGGGAGCATCTAAATGGAAGATTTACCGCATCATTTCTTATTAAAGAAATCCTAAATAGATTCTGGTTTCATGCGTTAAGTAAATATTTATAGAATAAATACATTTTTAATAAACATCTAAAATTTCCAAGAAAATATAAAGATAGGCTTTCAATGGTTATAAAATATAATTAAGCATTTAAATTTCTCAAGAGAATACAAAGGCATACTTTTAAAATTTATAAATTGATTTCTACTTATATATACCTTTATTGGTGCACTGTAATCTCACTTCATGATTTGAAAGTGATAGTGATATACACACACATGGCACTCGGTGAGCTTCTCCCTTGGCTATAACATATAACATACATATAACGTTGTTCTACTATTAAACTTTAAGATGCTATTAATTATAAATACTTCACAGACACTATTTAAAGGTTTCTGTGAAATGCTCCTTATAAAATAATTAAATGTGAAATCAGTGTCATGTGTATGTTTTACAATTTAATATTTTTAAGTCAGATATACACGATCTCAAATCGTTTCTTTAGGTTTGGACTTTGGATGTCTTACTACTAATCCAGACACTAAAACATTGAAAAATAAATCTTGGGACACATTGGTTAAATTAATATCTTCTAGAATATATTTTTTCATATGCTGAAGAAAGACAGCAAAATACTGGAAGTACAACTAATGCCCAAGAACCACTCATTGTGTTCAAAAAGTATTGAAGACTACATTGCACAAAATGGAATTGTTTCTGAAAGAGTAGCAAGGGAGAAAAACTAATAAAACTTGAAATATGAGAACACAAATGACTTGAAGAAAAACACAAGTTTTCTATGATGGTGTTCGAAGATGACTAGAGGGAAAACAGCTGTTAGGAAACACAAAATGCTAATTATAATGTTTAGTTAAGAGAAATGATTATCAGCAAACATAGGGAAGAGAGGAGGGAGGAATTACAGGGATGTAAATTGAATCACACAGTGTTGGCATTCAACAGATAAAATGGTTTATCTTTTTCAAAGCAATCAAAGAGGTAAAGAGAAAAAAGAAAAAAAAACACTAAAGAGCATACAAATATGGAGAATTAGAGGACAAGACAGTGAGCTCAGCGGCAGGCTTGATCAAGGGAAGAAGCCAAAGCAGGAGGAAGAGGGGCCCTGTGGATGGAGTCGCGGTTCTGCTCTCTGCTCTGTTCTGTGGAGGCCTTTTAAGGTTTGGGGATGCATAAGCCTGAACTTTAGGGAAATCCACTTAAAAAAGACAGGAAATATGTCTATTAAGCATATTTCATTGCGCCACTGACTATCTCTATGGTGTAGAGTTAATACCTAAAAAATCTCATTTTACTTGGGATTTTAGACCCAAGAACAAGCGTGAAGCTCTTAAATTTTAAAATAATAACTGCAGACTGGCAAAAGTGAAGGAGGTTAAATTTGGATATTCTCTGGACTCAGCTTATTTAAAGGAAGAAGAAAGCTACATTCAGAAGGTGCTCACCCATAGAGACCATTGATTTATATTTGTTCCTAATTCTCTAGAATAGAAACAGGGGCTCCTGTCATGGTCCTCCTTCCCACAGCTTTGAAGATTGGACTTTTAGGTTCAAAAATATATTTAAATGTATAAGTTAAAAATTTAAAACATCTCTAGGTCTATACCCAAACATGCAAACATAACAGAATCTCTCTCTCTCTCTCTCTCTCTCTCTCTCTCTCTCTCTCTCTCTCTCTCTCTCTCTCTCTCCCTCTCTCCCTCCTCTCTCTCTTTCTCAGATTGATCCCAGGGACATTCAACATTTCCAGCCCTCTTTTTTTATTTATTGCTTTGAAATAGGGTTTCACTAGGTTACTGAAAGTCTCACTACATTGTCAATACTGGCCTTGAACCTGCAATCCTCCTGTTTATGACTCTCAAGTACTGGGATTACAGGTATACACCACCACATCTAGCAAAATCTATTTCTAAAAGTCTAAAAAATAAAACAAAACAAAATACGATATTTTCTATAAGCCACCAGAAAGTATCCAGAAATCATTCAATATAAACACTTTGTTTTATGTCCGAGCTAAATCCTGTGTGGTACGTTTTAATTTAACAAATGTATTGAATTCCCATTGTGTGCAACAGGAACTGAACTGGCCCCTCTGTAGAATGAAGAAATGTGCAATGCATGGACCTTAGCTTCAAGGATCTCCTGTAGAGAAAGCCCAGAAGTAATGGTGGCTGCCAGTGAGCCTACACTTAGATGAGCAAGGCTTCTAAGACCTGTAGGTTCAATATCATCATTCCCAAATTAAAGATCAGGTCACTGAGAAGCTTAGAGCTTAGTGGCTTTTGCAAGGCCACACAGTTCAATGAATAGTATTTTGACCTGAAGCTTTCTACTACATCACCCTTTCTACAGGAGTCTCTGCCCTTTCGCCTGGTACTAGGTTGCTTCTAACTTTCTTCTTTGAAGTTCAAAAATTCTACATCCCTGACCTCTTCTCTCGAATTGTTAGGATGTCATCAACTTCTTGTTCACTCCTTCAATAGTTACTGAGGCTCTGTGTCATTGACTAGTAACTGTGGGTGTACCAAATGTCCGAGAGCTCTCAATCCTTCCTTCTAGCACCCCACACTTTATGGCAAGACACAGAATCTTTCTGCATTCTAGTAAAACACATGCGTCTATAGCAAAAGAATTCAGAAAACCCTCTGAGATAAGGGGCTCAGGGACAGGGAGTTGAGCATGTAAAGATGTTGGATTTTTGCTGGAAAACATAACATTTTAGTCAGAGAACTGCAGTTGCTGCTATTGACATTTTCAGATGTAGCCTCAGGCGTTGGCAATGACAAATGGTCCGTGTTGTTAGTTCAGGCCATAAAGCCAGCAGAAAAACGCGGAACATTAGTCAAGACTTTGACTTAACTGAAACACTTTGATGTTGTTACCAAGCTCTGTCTGACATACTACAGTTCAAATTACCCTCTGGCTTTGCCTAAAATTCTACATTCTTCTCTACTCTTAAGAGTTCCTTGACATACAGGTCACAATATTTGATATAAAACTAGACTCGGTATTTCTGAGGAAACATTCTTCTGAGTATTTCTCTTCATTCCGTAGTTATCCATGGTGAACAGGGAAGGAAGCAGGGTGATGAGGTAGTGTATCATGAACTCCACAAACACAACAGATTTCTTTCACTCATTTGAACAACTAGAAATTATTTTAAAAGAATTTCCAAAGTATATCAAAGATTATCAACAAAGATTGAACTTAAAAATGTTTGCTAAACTGTTTCTCAGCTTTTTTTTGTGTGGGGGGGATTCTTGTTTTCTTTGCTTGTTTGTTTGTTTGTTTGTTTGTTTGTTTGTTTCAAACAAAGTCTAAGTTGCTCAGAGTCTCCTACATTGATGAGGCTGTCCTCAATCCTATGATCCTCTTGTTTCAGCCTCCTGAGTACTAGAATATAGGAGTGCACCACCATGCCCTGCTTTTCCTCAGCACTTAACAGTGTTGATGGCACTTAATAAGCTTTTATTGGGTAAATTAACCTCCCATATCTTTATTGCTCTATGGAATCACAGTTTCAACTTATTTTAATTCTTCAAAGTATTTGCTTTAAAACAATGTAAAATCAGAGAGTTTACATAGTGGTAAATTTTTCATGACCATCCTAACATACCACAAGTCCTGCAGTGTTTTCTGATTCTTCCAACAAATGGTATGCTGTACTCAAAAATAATATAAGTTTTTATCATACTCTAATGCTCTAAAACCATCAACTTACCACACTCTTGCTTGTCCAGAAAAATGCAAGTCCCTAAAATCTAATTCCAGGTATATTTGTTTCCTGGGTCTTCTGTAAAAGATTGCCACTAACACACTAACTTAAACCAAGAGAAATTTAGTCTCACAATTCTGGAAGCTGAAAGAAGAAAACCAGGTGTTTTCAGGGCCACAGTCCCTCTGGAGATTAAAGAACCATCAGCTCTCAGCCTCTCTTCAGATTGTGGTACCTGCCTGTGGTCTCTGGATGCATCTTGCAGAAGCATCTCTCCAATCTTCAAATTAATCTTCACTTGTTATTCCTTACTCTGTGTCTTCTGACTCCAAATTTCCCTTTCCTTATAAAGATACCAGTCACTGAATTTAGGATTCTTCATGCTATTTAACTTAAGTTGAGAACCTTTGAAAAGACTCTATTTTCAGTAAGGTCATGTTCACAGACTCTGAATGGACACAGATTTTTGAAAGACATCATTCAACCAAGTTTATCAGGTAAATAAAGTGTCTGTACCTTGGTCTCATTTTACAAGAACATACAAATGTCCAAATGCAAGCAAAAAAAATAGTAGACATCAGATTTCCTTCTTTCTCCCTCATGTATAATGGGATTTGAGTAGGGGACATCTGGTAGCTATTCCTACTGTCTTCTCAGACATGTGGCCAACAGAGGTACATCATAGAACGAGTTCCAGGACTCTGATGATAATGTTGAGTCCTTGAAAGTCTCTTGACAAGTTGTCTTATCTTGGGCTGAACTTGAGCAGCACACAGAAATAGGATGTAGTTGAAACTTTTCTGGTGGCTCTTTGGGTGTTCACTTGCCTAGATACTCAGAAACGTGCTGAGTGCTGTCTATATAACACTGGGCTCAGAAACGTGCTGGGCGCTCTCTATATAACACTTGGCTGTCCTCCCTTTCTTCCACTCCTGAGCTAACTCAGTTGCTTTAAAATAAGCTGCATTCCTGCTTGTGCTGTTCAGAGGCGGTTTTTGTTGTTTTAACCAAAGAAATGTGATTGTTTGATCCTCCAAAACTGAGTTTGAGGACACCCAGAATCTCATACATCGATTCTTTCTTTCTTCATTTGAGGTAATATTTTTGAATATTTTGTTGGTGCGTTATCACTTCATATCATTATGTTGTTCAAAGTAATGCATACATTACATGCACATAGTACTTGGTGAGCTGCCTTCTGCCCCCTTCCCCACTCCCTCCCTTTTTCCATAAATGACATTGAGACTAGCATTAGTAATTTCACATATGTACATAACACCAGTGACAGTGTTCCCCATTCATTCTCTTTCCCCTGCAACACCATGATTCCCTAGAGCCCCACACCTATCATTCCACTGGAGTTTCTTCTACTTTATAAAGTCCTTATTACATCCCAGTTACTTTATAGCTTCCGCCTATGAGAGAAAACATACAATCCTTTACTATCTGAGAATGGAAAATCTCACTTAATATAATGTTTTCCAGGCCCATCCATTTTCCTGCAAAGGTTCCAATCATAGGATGAAAAGATAAGTAAGGTATGTGGTTGCTGGTCTTCTACTAAACTTCATAGTTGAGAAAATAGTTAACAGAAGCACTCAACTTCTGTGATCAACCTAAGTGCAAATTGTTGAGGGACTAAGAAGAGGCATAAAACCGAGTCATGAGAAGCCAGGAGCTACTTTGTGAAGGATTTTGCACCAATGCTACTTTTGAGAACACGAATATTGATTGAGGGCATTCTGGGCATAAAGGAACCACAATTCAAGTGGCCAGAGAGTGAAAAGAAAGCTGGTATATGGAGAACTATGAGTTTGTTGCTTGAGTTATGGTTCTGGTGATGAAGCTAGCCAGATACGATGGAGAAAAGACAATCTCACATATATATCTATATCTCTATAGATAGATAGATAGATAGATAGATAGATAGATAGATATGTTTAGGCACTTATTATGGAACTAGATTGCTTAGCTCATCTGCAATAAAACCCATTACACATTGTGTATATCCTTGCATTACCCAACAACTCAATCATCACTGAATGATTCGCTTATGGCAACAGAAAGAGCAATTGATTTTAAATCACTAATTTTCTTAAGACAAAATTGTTAGGTAGCCAGATAGAAATGAGCAGGTCAGGACAAAATTGGAATAAAATTCAGGGAAAGTTAGGCAGACCCTCATAGATGAAAATACAGGGACTTACCACCAAGGTGCAGTTAGGGAGCTAAGGGAATATCTGCATATATGAAACTTAGTACATGCCTAAGGCCCTGCAAGGTTTACTTGGGCAGCTATGGGAAAGGTCCCAACATGGGCAGAACTCACAGGCAGTAAGCCATGGTGGGAATAAAGATTGTGATCTCCTCCAAATGCGTATGCATGAGACGAAAAGTTTTCTAGACTAAATAAAGCTTACCATGTGGAAGGCTTGCCATAGTTTTTTGCACTCTGGAGAGTGGCCCATTCCAGATCTTTTCTCTGGAGTAAGGGTCCCTTTGTTCCATGCAGTTTTCCATTATTAGAAATGGCTTCTTCCTTATTCTTTCTCTGGAATGTAACTCCAACATCTGGAATATAATCCCACCATCACAGACTTCTCTGATACTGTATCACACTGTATATTATCCTATTTATGCTTTCTATTTGACATCTTTTTAAAAAATAGTGTTGGGGATTGCACACAGAGGCATTCTGCCTCCAAGTTACACCCCCAGCTATATTTTATTTTTTATTTTGAACCTGGGTCTTTACAAACTGCCGAGGCTGACTTCAAACCTGTGATCCTGCTGTTTCTATCTCCCGACTACTAGGATTATAGATGTGCAACACCATGCTTAGCTCTAATTGAAATCTTTTTCTCAGAATAAACAAGAATGTAGAAAGAGATTACAATCTTAGAAAAACATCATAAATGAACGTTAGTTCTATGATCAAAGATCTTTTGCTCTAGACTTAATCGGGGTATATGAAGCCATTTAAAATCAGCAGCACACTTGTTGGTAGAAAAAAAATGACTGGTAATATTACCTAGAATCATAAATTCAACTTCAGAGTAGTGAAGCTCTGCGAACCACTAGCCTTTTTGATGTTACTGTCTTTGCAGTACTAGGAATCAAACCCGGGAGCACTCTACCACCAAGCTACATTCCCAGCACTTTTTTAGCTTCCATTTTGAGACAGAGTCTTGCTAAGTTGCCCAGGTTAGCATAGAACTTGCAATCCTCCTGCCTCGGCCTCCTACAGAGCTGAGATTACACACATGTGCCACATTGCCTGGCTTAGCTTTGTCTTAATATTGCTAGTATCTCAGCTGCCTAACTCTGACTTCATTTAATCATGTAACAGCACATCTCAAATGTCATTTTTTTTGGTTCTCACTTCCTTTTCTTTTATTTCTCTTGCTGAGCAATTCTAACTTAATCATGTGCTTTTAAATTGACCATTTCCAATGTCTCCCACCTCAGGTGTTCTCCTGGCCAGCGTCCTAACAAGTGAGCACCGTGAAGGAAGAAATTACAATAGTTATTCCCTCTGGCAAGTGGCAGCTGATGTTTAGCATTGCCAAGCTTATGTGTCAAAGCCAAGGCATTGCATTTACCAAGCAGTTGTCTTTTCAAAATTGAAAGCTCTTTGATAACTGAAGTTCTATTGTTGCACAGAAAAAGAGAGCTAAGACTTCAAAAAAATCAAAGCAAGATTTTTGCTTCTCATAACCTTTTCATCTTGGGCCTGAGAAACAATTCCATAAAGCAGCTTCTGAAGGTATCTTGGGAGATGAGATTAAGTGTGTATTGGCTCCAGATAATTATTTTTTCCCACACCTGCTTTTTCTCTGTCTGCTCCAGACACCTGCACATGTTTTTAGAAAATGAAAATGAGAGAGAGAGAAACCATTTAAAGAAGTTGGTTCCTAATAAAAGAATTTCAATTTAGAGATTAAAACCCAGTTGATTTTCCTTCTGACATAACTGATCTCTGGTCCTTTAAAAGGGGCATAATTCCTCAACCTAGGGAACCGCAATGTCTAAGGAAAACGGTAGAGATACGAAAGCCTCTGTGAAACGATACCTGGACTATCTTCTCTATTATACAGGAAGGTATTTTTCTTCTCTAATCACTTGGCACTTTCAAATGGGTACAGAGTATACCAAAAAAGTATATGCGGATCTCTGTTATCTCACAGCTTTTTATGATCACTCATGGCTCCGTTCTCCCTTTCCAACTCAGGAAAGCAAATGCCAGATGGAACAGAAGCTGGAGGACTTCTTCCATTCCTCTGCACACACATCCTATGGGACATCTCCACCAGGATGCTGCTGCCTCTGACTGTGGGGCAGAGGACCTGGGAGCGGGACGTATTAAAAGAGACCATCTATATAAAGAACAAAGACAGGGGAGGCTAATAAGTGCCAATGAGCAGACAAGGACTACGGAAATATAAGTAAAACTTTAGCCCCCCTCTGTAGGCTACCTTCTGAGGACAACATGTTTTTTTTTTTTTGTTTGTTTTTTGTTTGTTTTTGTTTTTGTTGGTCTGGGGATGGAGCCCAGGGGCATTCAACCTCCGAGCTACACCCCCTGCCCTATTTTTTATTCTTTATTTTGAAACTAGGTCTCACTGAGTTGCAGAGGGCCTCATTAGGTAGCTGAGGCTGTCCGCGAACAGCGATCCTCCAGTCTCAGCCTCCCGAATGCTGGGATTACAAGCGTGCGCCACGACGCCCGGCTGAGGACATGTTTAAATAAGGATGGGGAGGGTTGTGAGCAGGCAAGTGGTAGCGAGAGATTAGAGAGAGCCCACCAGCCCATGAGATAATGATTCAAATTAAGGATTGAAACTGGGAAAAGGGCATTGGGCCCCCACAGCCCAATTCTGACCAATCAGGAAAGAGCAAATGAAAAACTACATGAAGGTGTAAAAGCTCACCTCCTGAGAACTTGAGTAAGTCCTCTCTTTCAGGGACTCCTTCCCTCTGTTTGGGAGGAATCTATTTTTGTTTTCTATTTTTGCTTGGCTTACAAATAAACTTGTATATTTCTGTACTTTTCTTTAATGCTTGGACTTCATTCAGCAAAATACACCGAATAAAACTTCAATAAAAGGAGACATCCCATATCTACTGGACAGCTCTCAGTAAAGAGCTGAACCCACATTTTCTAATGAAGGGATAAACACCTAGCAAATTGATTAGCTTGTGTGATTAGATAGAAGGACACAATGGGATATGTGGGTGCTGTAGATATTGACATGCCAGATTGCTTCCAATGCAGAGAGGTTTTCCTACTCAGGAGGATGAAGAAAGACCCAATGGATCCCTTATCTTGATTCAAGAAAGACGATTATTGAACTGAGTCCCATTAATCCCGCATGGTGGTACATGCCTATGATCTCAATACTTGGGAGGCTAAGGCAGGAGAATCACAGATTTGAGACCAGCCTCAGCAACTTAGCAAGACCCTGTTAAAAATAAAAAATGAGCCGAGCGTGATGGCGCACTCTTGTAATCCCCGTGCTTGGGAGGCGCAGACAGGAGGATCGCACAGGTTCGTAGTCAGCCTCGCTGGTTTAAGAGACCCTGTCTCCAAATGAAAAATAAAAAAAGGTCTGGGAGTGTAGCCCAGAGGTAGCAGGGCTTCCAGGAGCCCCAGTGCCACCAAAAAATAAAAAAAATAAAAATAAATAAAAATGAAAAGTGCTGGGAATATATCTCAAAAATAGAATGCCCCTGGGTTTAATCCCCAATATAAAAAAATTTTGAGTCTCACTATGAATTACAGACAACATCTACCCTATACGAGATTTTTATGAATGGACATTGTAATTGAGCTTCTTGCTGACAAGAAGGCAGCGTGGAAATGTCTTCCCACTATGATAACAAGAAAGCTGTTTTCCAGAGCAGATTTATGAGCATTTGTTGCACTAGTTGATGTTGGAAAGAGGATAACCACAGGGCTACCTCTTAACACATGGTATATGGGTTACTACTCCTCTGTCAGTATTGCCAATCTAGAAGTTACACCAAAATGTTCTTCCATTTTCTAAAATGAATATACTTGATTCAACTCTAGCGATAGCAGATTCAATCCACGTTCTTCAAGAAGACTAAAGCCTAATGAGAGGCAGATGGTACAGTGGGTGTGTAGGACTAAGCTTACATGTTAGCTAACTTTCTAAACATGGTACTTTTTATTAGTTTGTTTTCCACAAAAAAATAAATCTGTGCTTGTTAAAAACAGGACCACAAGCCGGGCATGGTGGCACACGCTTGTAATTCCCGCGCTTGGGAGGCGGAGACAGGAGGATCACGCAGGTTCGAAGCCAACCGCACTGGCTTCAGAGACCCTGTTTCCAAATAAAAAAATATAAAATAGGTCTGGGAGTGTAGCCCAGAGGTAGAAGGGCTTCCAGGAATCCCAGTACCACCAAAAAATAAAAAATAAAAAAATAAAGACAGGACCACAGCCCTGATCTTTATTATATAGACCACATAGGCTGGTACTACTATGTGTATTTTATGAGTAATAAACATTTAAGTGTTGGTAAGAATGGTGGTGTTGTCTTAAAAATTACTTTAATATTTAAAAAATATATATGTTTCCTTTGCCAACACAAAGAATAGGTGACAGAAAATATATTTTTACTGAAACATATCAGTGCATGTTACCATTGTAAGAGGTAATCTAATCATCACCAATATATCATTGTCAGATGCACAGGTAACAAATAATAATTTCTTCAATTCAGTGGTTTAAAAGTCCTTAGATTCTTGGTGCAAACCTCACATATGTGTGCCACTTGGAAAGACGCTGGAGAGAGGTGCAGTCAGATCCTGTTGACATGAAGCACTTGACGAAATTATCTGGGGATCCCAGAAGAGGGTTCATAGGAATGGTTTTAAGAGTCAGGGCTATGCGATCCTCTTGTCAAACAGAAATCCTGTGAGTGCTGTCAAAAGTGGGTAATACAGATGACATTCAGCTGCTCTGACACAAGAGAGATGTCCCCAGGAAGAGATTCAAAACATTTTGGGGAAAAAATGACCAAGCTCTCCAAATGCCACAAGCAGAAACTCAAACTAAAACTATTCATTCACCCTGTGAAAGGAAAAATAGCTGTGTTTTCTTTCTCAGGTAGAAAAGAAATGCTGGCACTAAGTTTGTACCCCGTCTAAGAAGGGGGAGGCCTGTGGTTAAATATGATCCTGCTATACCTACTACTGGATATCTTTCCACAGGGATGGAAATCAGAGAACTACAGTAATATATGCATACCCATGCTCATAATAGCACAATTCACAATAGGCCAATTATGGAACCAACCTCTAGTGTCTATCAACAGATAAATGGATTTCAAAATTATGGGAAATACACACAATGGAATTCTACTCAGTGATAAAGAACAAAATTATGTCATTTGCAAGAAAATGGAAGGACCTGGAGAAGCATAAGTTAAGGAAGATTAGCCAATCACAGAACGGAAAGGTTCATCTGCTTTCCCTATTATGCACAAGCCAGGGAATATTTGGAATACTAGAAGGACTCCAGATAAAGGAGAAGAAACTTCAGTGGAGACAGCAAGGAAGGTAAGCGAGGTCCATTAATGGAAACACTGCTATCAACTATATGTAGTCATGTGACTATGCCATCGTCAATCTGTATAGTTGGTATTGGGAGGGAGGGCAATGGGAAGGTGGGGGGATCACCGAGTACTCTGTGTATATAGGTCATTGTCGACATGATTTAATTATGCTGTGAAATTATAATATACCAACAAGAGCATAAAAATATGTAGACTCAGGCAGCCCCACCTCTGTGACCCCGAGCACAGAACCAACGCCCCTTTGCACTTTGTGCCAGACAGAGAAAAAACCTTCACTGTTTTAACATAGATTTGGTTTGAATTTATGAGAATTAGCCAAAGAATAGAAGAATAAGAAGAGGAGCTAGAAAACAGTTCAAGAGGGACAGAAAGCACATGATTTTGCTACCCCATGGCAGAGGAGAGAATCTAGCAGAAAATAACACCTTTTACTAAGGGCAAAGACACAAGGTGCAAAGAAAGCCAATGCTGATCCCTGGTCCTTTCTATACCATGAGAGCATCAGATTCTCCCAACCGCTTAACCCCCTAGTATCCCACCTTTGACTTACTCCCTGTCTCAAGTGTGAGTAGGACCTGTGATTTGCTTAGAACCCAGAGACCACTGCAAAGGTGATGGACGTCACTCACACCCATGTGTAGGTTGCAGGAGATCGTGGTTTCTGCTTTACCTGCACACCGTGTGATGACAATGTGTGACATTATGATGACATTATTTTAGGAATTCATTACACCACACTAGATACCTAGTAGATTCCTAGGTATCTAGATACCTAGTAGATTCCTGGTGGTGGATCCCCATAGCCTGGAATCCATGAGAGGTAACCATATTATAAATGGTCAGTTATCTGTCTATGATCAGCTCTGAGGTTGGAGACATGACCCTCATAAAATAATGTGATGATAAATTTGGTGTATCTATTTGGCTGGTTTGCGGTGTACTCAGATTATTTGGTTAATCATTGCTGGATGTGTCTTTGAGGGTGGTTCTGATAAGAAAAGCATATGAACTGGGAGACAAGGCAATGCAGATCTCCCTCCTCAGTGTCCGTGGGTCTCATCCAATGAGTTGAAAGCCTGAATGGAAAAAAAAAGTGTGAGCAGAAATGATGACTTTCTCTCTGCCTGACTGCCTTTGCACTGAGACATCTGTCTTTGTCTTTGGATTCAGATTCACTCTGGAAATTGTCCTATGAGCTCTTCTGGTTCTCCATCTCTGGCCTTGGTCCAGAGGTGATGGACGTCACTCACGTCCATGTGTAGGTTGCAGGAGATCGTGGTTTCTGCTTTACCTGCACACCGTGTGATGACAATGTGTGACAATGTCTGTCTATGATCAGCTCTGAGGTTGGAGAAATGACCAACATCTGCTCTTCAGGGCTTCCAGTTGCTGACTACAGATCTTACACTTCTCACTCGCTAAAAGTCACGTGAGCAAATTCCTTAGAGTAAAACAATCTCTCGTATGGAAAGAGAAAAAGAACATAGTGTGTACTATAATAACACTATTCTATATAAAGGCATATGCATATGTATGTGGGTATGTGTCTTAAAGTTCTGATAACTCTGGAGAATGCAGACACAAATAGTATGGTCTTTTTTGGATGGCGCAATTAAAAATGATTCTTTCTCTTAGAAGAAATTTACCAGTCTCATTTTTCCTCCACCAAAGACACATCCTCAGAGAACCCTGCATGCAAATTAATCATATTCTTCATCAAGGAAAATGGTACCATAGAATTTAAATGGAGGTCAAAGGGACACTTTGGGACTCATGAAACATTCTAAAAGACTCTGTTTTGGAGAAATTGGAGGGGACCCAGCCCACAGTGAGGAGGACTTGAGAGCCTCGCCTCTCACCACTGCCTTTCCCCAGAGCCTCACACCCAGCCTCACTCTGTTAGATTTGGATTCTCTATGTTGCTTCTACTTCTAAACAGTTATAAGTGATGTGCAAAACCCAACTGTGTATTTCACACTTGCTGTAGAGATTTCCACTACCTTTGAATTGTACTAATAGCATTTCATTTTTCTGACAAAATCAGCGGTACAGATTTGAGACAATTACTTCAGATAGTGGAGGAAACCCCCAGTATCAGGTACTGTGAAGCAAACCTAAACAATGCCAAGGTAAATGACACACCTGCTGAAACATATGCACTGAGACCTCTTTTCCAGGGTCTTAAAAGTATTTTCTGAACATGAACTCTACCCAGTCTTACATCACCTCTATCAATATTACCATATCCCCATTTGAAACATGCAAAAGAGTCAGACTAAAAAGTCCAACCGGGAGTCCAAGGTCAGCAGCATCTGTGCCTAGAATTTAAAACCTGTAAGAGTCAGGCATCGGGGATGTTTTCTGTTTCCCTGCTGGCAAGAGCCAGTCATGCGCGTGACAGCTGAGGACCACTATTATTTGCAAGTGTCCCCCTCCCTCTCTTCCCCAAGCCCTTTGCATATGGATTTGCATAAAGTTCATGAATTATACATCAGGAGGATCTCTTTGTGTCTTGCATGTACTTATACTTTAAAAAGTTACGCAATCTTCAATTCATCATTTTGAGTTTTTCCTTCATTATTCTTTTTTCATTTCTGCTAAATGTTATTCTTGCCATGAGCATTCAGCCCAAAGAAGTTAGAGGAGAAGGAAAACCTTCCTCTTAATTCATTTTAATCCTTCCTTCTCTCTTTTTCTTCCTTCCTTCCCTTCCTTTCTTCTTCCTTTCTTCTTTCCTTCCTCTCTCTTTTTTATTTCTTTTTTTTAGGGGTGCTAGGAACTGAACTCAAGAGAATTCTACCTCTGAGCTAAACCAGCCCCTTTTTATTTTTTATTTGGAAACAGGGTCTCACTAAGTTGCTGAAGCTGTCCTCAAACTTGCAATCCTCCTGCCTCCACCTCCCAAGTACTGGGATTACATGAGTGTGGCACCACACCTTGCTCTCTTTTACTATTGGTGCATTTTAATCATACATCTTAATGGGTTACCAGATGGTAGAGGCATATATATGCACACGTCGCTCATTTAGGCCTTCTCCAACCATGCCCCAATTGATGCTAGTTTTACTTCTACTCTGTGGCTAAGTAATGAGGTCATAAATCCTGTCCCTAAAAACCAACTATAAAGCTAAGAAAATTTAACAAAAACAACCATCTTGAAGCTATAAAAACTGGCTCAAACACATAATCATCGAAGGGGTTTATACTTGAGAAATTGCTGGATTTTGGTACCAAGAGTGAGAACCTATATCATTCGTACCTGGAGCTACACTCATTTGCACCTCAGTACAGCCAACAAAGAGATTCTGCCAGGAGTGGGTGTGCCACAAGGACCAGCAGTTTTGCTGACAGTGGTCAGAGAGGGCTAATGTAACAGTGGGATGAATTGCCCATATTCAGTGCTAGTGCTGATGGAACTTGATCTTGACAAGAAGTAAAGAATTAGGCCAATGAGTCTATGAACCTGATGTTTTGTCATGGTTGGGCCAAAACTTATTCTGGATAAAGCTGCCTATGTTATACAGACCAAAGAGTAACAAACTATGACAGGACCTTGGCAAGCATCCTCTTGAACCACTGTGAAGCTATATAAATGAACAAAAGAGATGCAAAGGAGCCTAAAAGAAAGTAAAAGCTGGTTATACTGGAAAATGGACTGTAATTTTCATGTGCTGTGGTATCCACATGTAGATCTACTAAGAGGCTAGACTCCTTATTGTTTTAAGGCATTTGACCACAACCTCTGTCTAATCATTTAAGTGGAAACGAAATTCTGAATACACAGAGATAACATCTAGAAAATGAGGCTTAAAATAAAAATAGAAATTTTAAAAATACGGAACAGTCATAAACCATGGGGAAGAACCAACCAATTTTCTCAGGTAAATTACCAAGCAAACAGCAACCAGCATCCATAACTGCTATCATATATAATGTAAAATGCCTAGTTTTCAATAAAAATCATGAGACATGCAAATAAACAGGAAATATGATCCATACTCAAGGGGAAAAAAGCAGTCAAATAAAACTCTCTTGATGTGTCTCCAGATGTCTAATTTAGCAGAAGTAGATCTCAAAGCATCTATTGTAACTGTGTTCAAAGAATGAAGAAACCTATATTTAATGGATTAAAGAAAATATGGCAATAGTAAATCAAGAAATAGAAAATCTCAAAAAAAATATATATAAAAGTTTTGAAGAGAATTCTGGAGTTGTAAAGTACAAAACCTAAGAAAGCACCAACTGCAGATTTGAGATGGTAGAAGAAAGAAACAGTAAAATGGAAGAAAAGTCAATAAATATTGTACACTGTGAATAACAGAGACAAAAAAAAATTTAAAAAGTTGAATAAATCCTCATAGGACTGTGAGCAACACCAAGTGTAACGCTATGTGAATAATAGGAGTTTCACAAGGAGAAAACAGACAAGTGGAAGAGTATCTGAGAATTTTCCAAATATGATTTTTAAAAAATCCAAAGGATAGAATGGCTCGACTGGTAACAGCAAAATTATTTTAAGATAATATACACTGCTAGATAAAGAAGAACACTTCACAATGATAGAAAGAGTTAATTCATCAGCAAAATTTAACACTTATAAATAAATACACATTTAATAACAAAGCAACTGATCCTAAGAAGCAAAAATTGTTAGAATTAGAAAACAAAAGTAGGAAACCAAAAAATCTTCAGGTAAATGAAGAGAGATACAGGTAGGATTGTGGAAGGAGACAGGGGGAGAGATGTAGAAGGCAAAAATGGAGAGTTGAGAAAAGAAACAGCTCAAATAATGCTATGTCTGTACATGAAGGAGGGTCTCATTACCAATCTCACTAACATGTACAGGGAGCGGGGAGAAAACACACCAAGTGTGTGTGCGTGTGTATTTTTAGCACTTTGAACCTCACTATAACATATAACCATAAAGCATCAATAAATCATTTAATCAGACCTAGACAAAAAAACAATAGAAGAGACCAATGAAAGTTGACTTCATTTTTTCTTTTTCTTTTTTTTTTGGAAAAGAGAAGCAAAATAGACAGACTCGTAGCAAGACTAAAAATAAAATGAAGGTAAGAATAAGGAAATTTAGGAAAGCAAAATACAAAGTGAAAAATATTGGACATGTTTAATGCCACTGAACTGTAAACTATAAAGTTGTTAAAATGGCGAATTATGTGTCCTTTGTATTTTACCACTACAAAAACAACAAAAACATACAGATTCAAAGACATCTCTATGGCAACCTTGAACTCACTAGCATCCTATGTTTTCTAAAGCGAAAAAAAAAAAAAAGAATGAATGACAGAGTAACAGCCTGCATAACGGGAATTCACACCAGGGTGGGATGTCCGAGGGAACCATCCATGTGAACATCTTTCGCCGTGATGTGAAAGAGAAGCTAAAATCTAAAACAAAACAAACCAAAAAATAAATCAGGGCAGAGAACTTACACAGTTTAGGATCTGTAGGTCATTAGTACAGAGTTTATCTAAAAAGATGTAACCCCTGACTTCTTTGTGATAATTACTTGAAATTGAACTTTTTTCTAAGTTGTGGCATTATACTCTAAACTAATATAAACATCCATGGAATGCACAGAAAAGATTGAAATGTGAAAGAAAATTAAAAATGTGATATCAGAAATCAGAAATAAAACCATGAATAATTTTAATAGTCCTTTTTTAAATTAAAAAATAGTAAGTACCAACTTTACAAGAATTGTATTATATTAAACCATTTCAGCCACTGAATTAGAACAAAAGTCCCATAAGAGAAGGCACATTGTCTCTCATTTCAATAATCTGTGTGTAGAAAAGTGAACGGTCTCTAGGTACCACTCAATAGACATGTGTCCACTGAAGGATTAATGAGAAATATTCCTATCCATTCTGCCCCATCCATTCATCTCTACTCAATGCCAAAAGACATAATATAAAATATTAAGAAAAATAATTTTGTTATCTAGCAGAAAAAAAGATGTTATAAAATATTCAGAACCAAAAATGGCTACTTGTCACATCTAATGTGTGACCATGGCAGGACTTCCTAGTTAAACCTGGTCATATATTTTACCACTACATATTTTACAATGTTATGCTACTTGCATAACCAAAAGAGCTTAATATATCTGTCCAAGAAAGTCTTTTGTCCAATGAAAGCTTTTGGTCTAGAAGAAGATTGTGGGCCTGGAAGGAATTCTGTTCTCTATAACAGATCTCTCAGGTTCTAATACATTCCTTATTGCTTTCAGATGTGAACTCATCTGTCTATAAAATATTGAATATGGAATTATTTAGAAACACCAAGTGACAATGAAACCCAGAGTCACATACCAGGTCAGATGGCAAATCACACTCTCCACATTTGGAAACATATTACTCTAGAGCAATATGTCAAAAAACAAAAAACAGAATTCAGTTGTGGTGGTTCATGTTTGTAATTCCTGCGCTTGGGAGGCTGAGACAAGAAGACCGCACAGGTTCGAAGTCAGCCTCAGCTACTTAGTGAGGCTCTCAGCAACTCAGTGAGACCTTGTTTCTAAAATATAAAATTGGTCTGAGAGTATAGCCCGGAGGTAGAAAGCCCCTGAGTTCCACCCCTAGTACCACTACTATTACTACTACTACCTACTACTACACTACTACTACTACTATTACTACTACTACTACTACTAATAATAATAATAATAATAATAAACAGAAAATATTCTTAAGAGACCAGTGAGTAGAAGTACTAAGAAGAAAGTTATAGCATTTTGATGGGGACCTTCCTTTTTCATTAAGAAGGTCTCCTGTGAAGTTTGACATTGAAGTCAAGACATGGACCCATATTAAATTTATCATTGCTTGGAATGGAGGGCACTAGAAAAAATAATTCCCAGCTATCGAAAAACACAAGCATAGGCAGACAAGCGTTTTATGATGATGACACCACTTTTTATACAGCACCACACTGGCATAAGAAACTTCCATATAGCACAGGGAAAGAATACATTTCTGTTGACCCAAAACACATCTTCAGAGACTTTATATGCAAAGAACTATCAAGAGTGACATTGAAAAGTTTCCTTTTCTTTTCTGAAAATATTTATTTATAAGTGATCTCCATATAATCCAAGTTCACTCTGAAGCCATTATAAAAGACAGACAAAGGAAAAATAATACAGTCATTCAAGCCACTAGAATTAACTACTGGCACTATATGGCTGGTCATTCTGGTGGTGGGGTATGCATATGCATTTATACAAACTGATCTTGCTTTAATAACTTAGCAATATATCATAAATATTTTGATATTTTAACATATAAATATATAAACCTATATAGTCCACATAATTATGTAAATAACTATGATTTCCAAATGTATAATTTTTATATAGTATTATAGTGCACAAATGTTCTAGAATTTATTTTGTTTGTCTCCTAGGATCAGGCTTTTAAGTATTTTAGTAATATTGACTATAACTGGGATAAAAGTATGTGGGTTTTTTATTACCATTGTAAGTATTTTATCAAATTGTCATACAAATGAATGATGTGTGCATGTATGCCTCTACCATCTTGAACTCCATTAAGATCTATGACTATAATGTACCAATAAAAATGTTTTTAAATCTGAAAGAAAAAAATTGTTCTCCATAAGACCTGTAACATTTTACATTTCCACTTATCAATAAGTATGAGCAGCCTTATCATATTCCAATGTTATAACTTCAATATTATTTTAAGTAATTTCTAAATTGAAAATACTAGTGCAAGATAAACATATAAATATGAACGTACAAATCCTGTGACAATGGTTTTCTATGGAAATAGAGTTGATTCTTTGGGAGATAATAAAAAAATTAAGCTGAATAGAGGAGCTATATTAAAAACATAATTTTACAGTAAGCTGCCTTCTTGTAATTCATTTTTCTATGAGTAACATCAATTCTCCTTCAGGATTATGTCAAACATACCCACTTTAAATGAATCACAGCTGAAAACAGAATTGTTTACAAGATCATAGTTTCTCAAACACACTCTTGGAACATCAATCAGACTTTAGAATTTTACTGCTAAAGGCTCACCTCACTTAGAACGCAGAGGTTCATAAACTGGCACAAATAAATAAAACAGTATCCAACTTAGTGAAGCAAACTCGGTGTTTGATTACTGTTAATCATAATGGATTGGCAGGAAATGCTCATAAAGCCTGTGAAAGCATAGCGGATAACATCTTCCCCAGTGTGACCCATTTTTAATGACATCAGGACTCTCTTAATATATACATTTTTTGTACTAACTTTTATTATTTAGTGGTGTCAAAAATCTAATCTACCTTTGTAATCAAGTTGTCTTTGGTTAAAATATACTTTTTTGGCACCTCGTGTTGGCTCAGAATAATGACACAGATACACATAGCACTTGGTGAACCTCTCCCTATTTTTCCCCACTCCCTCCCTTTCCCTGTACTTGATATTGAGATTGGCATTGATAACTTCACATATGTACCTAACCTCAGTGAAAGTGTTTCCTCCATTGATTCCCTAAACCCCTCCATCATTCCACTGGAGTATCTTCTCCTTTCTCTAAAGTCCTTTCTGTATTTCAACTGCCCTGTAACAGGATTTTATGGATTTGAAAATAAAGTATTGTAAAGCCGGGCGTGGTGGCGCACACTTGTAATCCCCGCGCTTGGGAGGTGGAGACAGGAGGATCTCAGAGGTTCGGAGCCAGCCTCACTGGCTTAAGAGACCCTGTTTCCAAATTTAAAAATATATAAAATATGTCTGGGAGTGTAGCCCGGAGGTAGAAGGGTTTCCAGGAACCCCAGTACCACCAAAAAAGAAAGAAAGAAAGAAAGAAAGAAAGAAAAGAAAGAAAGAAAGAAAGAAAGAAAGAATAAAGTATTGTATTCCTAGAGGATATATTGATTATATAGTATTTCCAAAATGTGTCCTATAAGAGGTAAAACTTTAAGGTATACCTTTAAAATACCTTTAAGAGGTATTTGCAGTAAAATATGCTTGAAATACTCTTGAAATTTTGAAAAATTATAGGAAAGAGCATCCTAGTTTGCTTTGCTTTCCTACACCCAAAGCTCTTCAAGCAGATCATACACCCACTCTCCTCCTCCATGTTCTGCTTGCTGTCAGCAATGAACTTGAGAGCTTCTCTTTCTTTGATTTTTTCCTTCTTGGCTGGTGAAAGACCTGGTGATGCAAACTGGCCAGGTGATTACCGTTCTGAATGCTCCATGGGTAGGAACATGTTATGAGTGGGTACGGAAGATGGCCACAGAGTTCCCAGCAGCCCTGGGTCCAGAGGGCAGCGAGGGACTGGTCCCATCTCTTGGGGACAGCTTGCTGACTCCCCTCATCTATCATGTGTACTCACCTCACCGTGATCTTTACCTTTTGCCCATCCACTCGCACTGTGGGATTTGGGGACTGTTTATTTCTTTTTCTCCTCTGATTTCTATTTCATCCAGGCATGATTGGGATGGGGAAGAAAGACCAGAAACTACTTTTAGCCCTGGTCCTAGACTCAGCTTATTCACTAACTTAAGCTACTTACTTAAAATAAAGTGCATAAGGCACTTACTGTGTCTCCAGCACTGTTCTAAACACTGGAAATACTAACTCATTCAATCTTCATGTAGCACTTCAGAATGCACGCTGCGTGTTCGCATCATTAATGAAAGGGGAAGCCAAAGAAAAGAGAAATTCTTAACTTCCTAGTTACTGAGAGTGACAGGAAGTGGTTAAGGCAGGGCTGGACCCAGTGATCATACTCTTAACCACTGACACTGTTTGAATGTTTATTTTCTCTAAAATTTATACTGAAACTTAATTCCAAAGCAATAGTATTAGGAGGTAGAGCCTTTAGGAAGTAAATAGGTCATGAAGGTCCTGCCCTTGTGGGTAGGATTAATGTTCCTATTAAAAGGCTTGAGGGAACCCCCATGTCCCCTTTTCTCCTACTGCTCCTCGGCCAAATAAATACTCAGCAAGAAGACCCCACTTTATGGGGAAAGCAGAGCCAGGTGATGTGGTTCAAGCTTGTAATCCCAACGTTCAGGAGACGGAGACCAGAGGATTGCAGTTCTTGGACAGCCACAGGTACTTAGCGAGGCCCTACACAACTCAGTGAGACTCTGGTTCAAAAAATAAAAGGACTAAAAAGTATTAATTGGGGGTGTATCTTGGAGGTAAAATGCCCCTGGGTTTCATCTCTAATACTGCAAAACAATAAAAAGAAGGAAAACAAACCCTTCCCGATATCAAGTCTGCTGGTGCCTTGACCTCAGATCCCCCACTCTCAGAAACTATAAGCTATAACTTTCTATTGTTTATGAATCACCCAGTCTCAGGGATTGTGTTACAGCAGCCAAAACACATGATGCTAACTCAAAGGACAGGATGTATTGTCTTTGCTTCTCTGTGTCTTTAACCATAAAAAGAAGATGCACTCTCAAAACTTCCTTCCAGATCCAGAATTCCACGTCTGTCTTGCTTTCTTGGTTATTGTTATGTGTTCTCCAAGTCCCACTGCCCCAACTCAATTGGGTTTCTTTGCTCTTCTGACAATCACAGTCTGGCTTGACATGTCCGACAAAGTAATTGCAGGTGGTGTTGCAGGCCATGACAGGCCATGGCAGGTGCTCCATGCTTAGTGGTGATTTTAAAGTCAGAGTCAGAGGTATGAAAGTCACTTTGTGCTGTCAAGAAGCTCAGACTCGTGATCAATTGGCCGTGTACTTGACAGAGAGTGGATACCAATAAATTCCAGCTGATCAGGAGGGTACATGACAATGGAAGACTACCAATGAATATGAAACCCTATTCATCCAAACAGAGAGCTGCTCCACTCTGGTGTGACGCTTGAGATAAGTTTAATAAGGAGATAGTAGGGTTTAGCTAACCAAAAGCCCTGTCAGTTTACAGAGAACCCCTTTCATGGTTTTGAAGTCAGAGTCTTCATCCTAAAATGGATTCGTAGTGGAATGCTTACTTGGATGCCGTCAAATTGCCAAAACAGCGGCTGGCCCGGATCATGGTGTCTCTGAAGCTCTGAGAGGCATGTCCTGCATCACTAATGTTCTTAATCTCTGGTCAAGTGCTATGCACATTTCAGCAAATACAAGAAAACAAATGCTTAAAAACAGTTAATAGCAGAATGGAGCCAGGCGTGGTGCCACTTGCCTGTAATCCCAGTACTAGGGAGGCTGAGACAGGAGGACCACAGATTCAAATCCAGCTTATTTAGCAACTTAGCAAAACTCTGTTTCCAAATTAAGAGAAAAAAATTTAAAGGGTGGGGAAGGAGCTGGAGTAGAGTTTGGAGATAGAACACTTCTGCATTTAATCAATCTCCAGCACTACACACACACACACACACACACACACACACACACACACTCTACCAGCAAAAAAGTAAATAAATATTTAAAAATTTCTAGCATATTTATCAATAAATGGCAATTTATTTTATACATAAACTGGTAATGCCCAATTAGAAACACAGAAAGAAAAGAGGCTAAAAGAATTTTAAAGTGTGTAGGTAATATGAGCGTCTGTATTTCACTTTTCCATTATTTGTGGTTGCCTCATAACCTTTTACAATAATTTTTAAAGTACCCACAGTAAATTAAATGTGCCCCTTTATAGTTTCCAGTGAAGTGCACGTCTTCATGTATAGAGCTTCACCACTCAGAAAATATATTCTTCAAACCCAGCATGGTTTCAAATCTTATGTATATTGTGCATCAAAGTGATTTATGAATCAAGTCAGGAGGCCATTAGCAGACATCAGATCGGGGGCATAGCGATACACAGGTGCTCCTAGACTTACAATGGGTATTGGCACAACAGACTCATTTTAAGTTGAACATATCTAGGTCAAAAATGCATTCAGTAAGGCCAGTGTAGTGGCACATGCTTGTAACCCCAGCATTCGGGAGGCAGAGATTGGAGGATCACATTTCACAGACAGCCTCAGCTACTTAGTGAGGCCCTTCGCAGCTACTTAGCGATACCTGGTAATGCAAAAAGAAAATTTAATTGAATAACCAAGTGGGATGGTACATGCCTGTAATCCCAGTACTTAGGAGGCTAGGACAGAAAGATTATAGGTTTGAGGCTAACTTCATCACTTTTAGGGAGGCCCTGGTAAAAAAAATAAAAGAAAAGAAAATTGGGTGCTATAAAAGTTCCCTAGGCTTAATTCTTAGTACAAAAACCAAACAAATGAACTAATAAAAATCTAAGCCTACATAGGGCTTGTAATCCCAGCATTTAGGAGGCTGAGACAGGAGGATCATGGTTCACAGACAGCCTCAGCTATTTAGTGAGGCCCTTTGCAACTCAGTGAGACCCTGTTTCAAAATAAAGAATAAAAAATAGAGTTGGTGGTGTCTCTCAGAGGTAGAATGCCCCTGGGTTCCATCATCAGTACCTAAAAAAAAAATAAGCCTAATGTACATTCTGCACATTCACAAACATATAAAAGTCAATCTAAGCCAATGAGAAGGAGGGAAAGGAGTCAATCTAAGCCAATGGGGAAGGGTTAAATGAGTGATGTGTGCATGTATGCTTCTACCATCTTTTACCCCATGAAGATGTTTAACTACAGTGCACCAATAAAAAATTTAGAAATTAGAATTTTTGAGAAAAGGCAATGTATAGAATGTATAGCATATAGTATTTTTTAAAAACTTAGTTGAATTGCCATTCAAAATTAGGTAGAAAAAAGTCTTTAATAAATCTTGGTATTTCCAAGTGAAAAAAGAAAAAAGGCCATCACAGTTTTACAGCACATATGCTGTAGCTCTGGTATCCATTCTCTTCGGCACTAGGTGACTTGGAGCGGGAGCTTCCTGTCTCACCCAGTATCGTGGATGAGTATATGCCACATATCTCTAGCTCAAAAAACCCAAAGATCAAAATTCAGAAAAAGCTTGTGCCTTATTACTCATCTGTTTTGCAACAGGGTAAAGATAAAAATTTTAAGTCGAATCGTCTATAAGTGGCATTGGCTTTGAGTGGCATGGAAGGAGCGTTGGCTTTGTGGGCGGGCAAAGAATTACAGATGATGAGGAGAAAGAAATTAATGGACAACAGTGGTTGAGCAATCAAGATCTGGGCTCCCAACTGCTAAATGTGCAGAAGTATCCCCTGTGGTTACTTGGGAAAGAGAGAGCATTATATGGATAACTTCTAATTCTGGCTTCTTAGTTTAGGATTACTAGAAAGGGCTAAGGAAAAATTAGGTCAATGATGAGCCAAAAATTACAAATAGATCTTAGTGTGAATTTCTTAAAAAGAGTGGACATCAGTAATAATTTGCTAATACCATTTGTTTCTTAGCCCATCCAATGAACAGTGCCTTGCTCATGTTTTAAGTATTTGGATCATAAATAGGTATTAAGCAAATGCTCTTCCCAGATACTCTGCCAAGTAAATGAATTAGACTTCTGCTGAGGGACATGTTCTTCTCATTCCTAGATTAGATTATGGGATAGGATTGAGAGGGAACTGTTTCAATTACACTCTTCAGAATACCAAAGGCTAGAAACGCATTTAATACACTAATCTGCCAAACACCATAGACCAGCAACCCAGCACACTGTAGAGAATTGGTTGACCCTCCCCATTGACCAATTGGCTTATGGGAAACTTTGCTATCTGCTGCTCTCCAGCATCTCAAGTGTTAACTTTACCAAGCCCAGGAAAAGTTTAACATGTAAAATTCAAAGTCCTATACAGTTCCTAATGAATGCAAGTGACTTTTTTATGATTATTTAAGATTTAAAAATCTTAAACTGGATCATCCTAAATCCAGAAACATCTGTATATCATTTAATCATGTGATATCTCCCTGCAAGAACTGGGTAAGTCTCTAGATTAATACAGCATGTTTTAGCTGGGTGTGATGGTGCATGCTTATAATCCCAGTACTTGAGAGACGAAAACAGAAGGACTGCAGATTTTCAGATAGCCTCAGCTACTTAGTGAGGCCCTCCACAACTTAATAAGACCCTGTTTCAAAATAAAAATATAAAAACATAGGGCTGGGGGTTTAGCTCAGAGGTAGAATGTTTCTGAGTTCAATTCCCAGTACTGCAAAAAAAGAAAAAAGAGAATATGTTTAATTCCATAGTAAGTTTTTTACCTCAGTCTTGTCAGATGTTTTTTTTCTCTTCCATAAGTTTGTATTTTTATGTAATACAAGGTATATTATATATAAAATAATAATTTTATATTATTTACATTGCTATGTTTGTATTTGCTTTTAAATAAAAAACATATATTTCTAAACATCTAGGAAATTCTCAATGTCCCAATTAAAGAAACTTTTAGCAGAAAAAATAGATAAATGAAAATAAAATATCTTAGAGCTGGGTGTGGTGGCACAGGTCTGTATTCCCAATAGTTGGGAGGCTGAGACAGAAGTATATCAAGTTTGAGGAATACCTCAGCAATTGAGTAAGATTCTCAGCAACTAGGGAGACCCTATTTAAAATAGAAAAGGACTGGGGTTAGAGCTCAAAGGCCTCTGGGTTCAATCTCCAGTATAAAAAAGAAAGATAGGAAGAAAGAAAAAAGAAAGAAAGGGAGAAAGAAAGAAAAAGAGAGAAAGAAAGAAATGGTGAGAAAGGGACAAAAAGAAAAAGGAAGAGAGAAAAAGGGAAAATAAAAATATTCTTATAAAAAGATCTTTTTTCTTTTTTTTTTCTTTATTGGTGCATTGTAGTCATACATCTTAATGGAGTACAAGATGGTAGAGAGAGACATACTTGCACACACCACTCAATTAGCCCTTACCCAATTCCCCCCTCATTCTCTTCTCCCTTTTTTCCTCATGTTTGCCTTAGTGATTGACTTTGATATGTTTGTGAATGTACATCATGCACATTAGGAAAAGATCTTATTTCTATAAAAATAATTTGAATAAGCAAATGTTACAGATAATACCTAAGAATTAAATTGTAAGCATATATAATAAATATTATAAAAACAGATAATAAAAATATGCCTAAGACAAAAAATGTTAAAATGAAAGTTTCATCATCAATAGTTATCTAATGGTTTCTTAGTATTTTGTTATTTGCTTTGTCATATAGTGAAAATAATTGAAAGACTGTACTTTGATTTGAATGTTCTGATTGTAACACAGCATACCACTGGTTCACTGCTATCTTTCAACTTTTTAAATGTAAGCAGTATTCTGATAGAATAAAATCTTTACTCATTTAAAATGAGTAATATTTATAGTCATAATAAATTATTAATCTTAACCATGAATAATTTATACTAGAAAACCCAGACAGTCAAAGACTATTATAAATTCAAGCATATTTGAAAAAAAATAGATTGAATTTTTCAATCCCAGCAATCTACCCAAGATATTTTTTCAAGGACAAATGCATTTTTCCAGAAGGCTTCATATCAAGATGAGCAATTGAGGTTGATTGCATATTTAAATTTATACCTTACACCTGGCCTCATTCCATTTCTACTTTCTAATCACGATGCTAAAACAATATCATTTCATGATATTGACAATGCTATGATATTTGGGGAATGGTGCTTAGGGATGATTCAGTGAACACAATTATCCCATCCTTATGAATTTGCAGTTTAGCACTGCAAGTTGATGTGTTACCATATAATCCTTTAAGCTTAATTAATTCAGTAGCTGTACAATCAAGATTGTTTTAGCAAAATCTAAACCATTTGATATTTTAAAATATATTAAACTTCTTTTCCAATTTTTTCTTTTTACACCTCACCAATTAAAGTTTATATACAGCTTTAAAATGTGTTCTTAGATTTTCATTCACAAAAGTGACCAACTATCTGAGATCAAAGATTGGCACACCATTTCTCAAGGGGATTACATATTCTAATTGAGAGCAGATATTAGCCCTAGTTATTAAAGGTAATTATTCATGCATATTATGTATGTAATCTCATTATGTGCAAAACTTTAATTAATGCTAAGAAACAAAAAATCTAAAGCCTGCTTTTCAAATTCAATATTATTTTTTTTTGTGTGGATCTGGGGATGGAACCCAGGGGTATTCTACCTCCAAGCTACACCCCCTGCCCTAGTTTTTATTCTTTATTTTGAAACCGGGTTTCACTGAGCTGAGGCTGTCCACGAACCGCGATCCTCCACGTCTCAGCCTCCCAAATGCCGGGATTACAAGCGTGCACCACCACGCCTGGCTCGAGTTCAATATTATTGTAGAGTAGAATCTTCATACAAAGCCATAGTTTTAAAATTTATGATTATGTGGTTTTTCTTCCCAATATCAGCTCTGCCCTTATTCTCCATAGTTATTTTTAACCAAGTAGTTACATTTGCTCTTCAGCTAATACCCTATTGTCTTGGTGGAATAAAAGAATTTCATGTAACTAAATTGGAAAAGAGAGAAAGAGGGAGAGAGAGGGGATTAACGTAGTTTTATTTTTTTAGTGTACAAATGTATTTTATATATAATAATAAAACATGTATTCAGCTAAAAAAACAAATGTAAACTAGGTCTTAAACTGACAAGGATTTTTTAGTTATTGGTATTAACAGATGTATAGATGGTTAAAAGCTTTTTTTCTGTCAACAGATTTGAGCTTTATTTTTCTATTTTATTTATATGTGGAACATATTGAAAATGGTATACATTTAGTCTGTGCTTGGTGCCCTTCTCCTCCATTTCCCTCCCCCCCCCTTCCAACAATGAGTGTCCAGGTTAACCATGCTATATTCATCCTTTTACACATATTTGGATGTATCTCCTCAATTAATCAACCTCAGCCTCCTTCCTCTTCTGTCTTTCCATTCTAGATTTGCTAAGTTTGCCCCTACATTATCTGGAGTCCCTCTGATATCCCCCAAACTCCCTAGTTTGGGCATATTAGAGAAAACATATATCCCTTCTCTTTCTGTGTTTGGCTGATCTCACTTAACAAAATGTTCTCCAGATCTTTCCATCTTCTTGCAAATAGGATGATTTTGTTCTTCTTTATAGCTGAATAGAATTCCATTGTGTGTATTTCCCATAATTTTGCAACCCATTCATCTGTTGATGGAGACCTAGATTGGTTCCATACTGGAGCTGATTAACCAATTCAGCAAAGTTACAGGATACAAAATCAATCTAAAAAAATCAGTTGCTTTTCTTAAGGCCAACAATGAATCCACAATGAAAGAAATAAAAAAAAACATTCATTATAACCTCAAAACCAATAAAATACCTAAGAATAAACCTAACCAAAGATGTCAATGACCTCTACAAAGAAAACTATAAAACATTAAAGAAAGAAATTGAAGAAGACCTTGGAAGATGGAAAGATCTCCCATGATCATAGATAGGCAGAATAAATATCATCAAAATGGTCATTCTACCAAAACTGGTCTATAGGTTCAATGCAATTTCCATTAAGATACCAGTGACATTCTTCATAGACCTAGAAAAATCAGTCATGAATTTTATATGGAGAAAGAAAAGACCCATAATAGCCAAAGCAATTCTCAGCAATAAGAACCATGCAGGAGGCATTACAATCCCAGACTTCAAATTATACTATAGAGCAATAGTAGTAAAAACATCATGGTATTGGCACAACAACAGCAACAGGCATACTGACCAGTGAAACAGAAGATACAGAAACAAAACCACACACCTATAGTCAATTAATCTTTGACAAAGGGGCCAAACTCATATGCTGGAGAAAAGACAGCCTTTTCAACAAATAGTGCTGGGAGAACAGGCTAACCATTTGTAAAAAGATGGAACTAAGACCTTACCTCTCACCATGGATAGGAATCAACTTGAGATGGATCAAAGACTTAGAAAGTGGACCAGAGACTGTGAAGTTATTAGAGGAGGGCACAGGCTCAACACTCCAACATATAGGCACAGGCAGTAACTTTCTCAATAAGACCTCCAAAGAACAGGAAATTAAAGCAAGAATTAACAAATGGGATGACATCAAACTAAAACATTTCTTCTCATCAAAGGAAACCATCAAAAACCTAAAGAGGAAGCCTACAGAATAGGAGAAGATCTATACCAGACACCACTCTGATAAAGGGCTAATATTCAGAATATACAAAGAGCTCAAAAGACTCTACACTAGCAAAACAAATAACCCAATCAAGAAATGGGTAACTGAACTGAATAGACACTTCACAAAAGAAGAGATACAAATGGCCAATAGATACATGAAAAGATGTTCTACATCATTAGCCATCAGGGAGATGCAAATCAAAAATACCTAAGATTCCATCTAACCCCAATCAGAGTGGCATATATAAAGAAATTAAATAACAACACTGGTGAGGATATGGGGAAAAATGATCTCTTTCACACTGTTGGTGGGAGTGCAAACTAGTTCAGCTGCTATGGAGATCAGTATGGATATTCCTTAGAAAACTGGGAATAGATCCACCATATGATCCAACTCTACCACTCCTGGGTATTTTCCCAAAGGGGTTGAAATCAGAGAACTACAGTAACATATGCACATCTATTTTCATAGGAGCACAATTCATAATAGCCAAAATTAGTGTAGTTTTCTTTTCTTTTTTTTTCTTTTCTTTTTTTTTTTTTTTTTTTGGTGGTACTGGGGTTCCTGGAAGCCCTTCTACTTCCGGGCTCCACTCCCATACTTATTTTATACTTTTTTAAATTTTTTTTTTGGAAACAGGGTCTCTTAAGCCAGCACGGCTGGCTTCGAACCTGCACAATCCTCCTGTCTCCGCTTCCCAAGCACGGGGATTACAAGTGTCCACCATCATGCCCGGCCTTTAGTGTAGTTTTCTAAGTTAATTCATTTTATTAATATCTCTTTGCAAATTTAAAAGTATTTTTATTGTTTTGTACTTAAATTATTTGGGGATTCTGCTGAAACCTGTATGAATCATAATATTTGTATGCAAATGAGGAATACAAATTGTACCTTTTTCGGAGGGGGTGTATTGAGAATTGAGCCCAGGGCCATTCTACATCCTATGTATACTCCTGAACATCTTGAAAATGTTTTCTTTATAAAGATCTTGATAGGTTGCTAAGTCTCTCACCAAGTTGCTGAGTCGGATCTTGACCTGTCTCATCCTCTAAAATATTGGAATTACAGTCATGGAGTGCAATGCCATATTTCACTTTATTTGAAATGCAATTCCTTCTCATCTCAATGAAGCTCTTCAAGGACCAGTGCTCTAGAGATGGTGAGGGCTTATATGTTGAGGTCCCACTATGTGGGAGAGACACCAGCAAGAGAAGAACAGGTCAGAGTTGAGCAGAGTCTATAGATCACCTGTAAAGGACGAAGGTTCTCCCCCTGTCCCATGATGGTTCATGTAGGTTGTCAACTGGATTAAGAGACACCTAGGATGATGTAACTTTGGGTGGGTTGATAGGCATGTAGAACAGCACAAGGGGGCAGTGCTGACCTGAATGTGGGAAGTTTTATCCAATAGACCAGGAGCCAGAATGGAATAAAGAGTGGGAAAGGGCAAACTTTGTTCTTCCTGGGTGGAAGCAAATGCACTGTCACCTGGGATACTGGACTCCAGCCCCTTTGTTCTTCTAACTGGATTTTCATCAATAATTCTCCAGGGGGTTTCTGGCCTTTCTCTCTTAGACTAAGACTTCATTATTAATGACTCCTATTCTGAGACTTCAGCTCTTGGACTGCTCAACCAGCTTCTGTTTCCTCTGGCTCTCCAGATGTGGGTAGCCACTTGGGGCTATACTACTTCTGAGTATAAGCTGATTGAATAAATACTCTTTTATAATAATCATATTCTATGACTACTATTACTCTAGAGAACGAATATACCTTCCTAGTGACATGTGAGCAAATCATGGAAAATATCTGCCTCTAATAACTTTCTGAAGGGTTTTGTTATCTCTTGGTATTTTTAGGGAGACAAACCTTTGCCCAAAATTTGTATTTCTATCCTCAAAACACATTAACTTAAATTTTTTAGCTTTAAAGAGTAATAAAGTCCAATATTTCCCTCCTATGAGCAGATCTACAAGGTGGAATATTGGTTGAACATGGGCGAGTTGAAAGTGTGGATGGAATTTCTTGTGGGACCTCAATCTGTCATCTTTTGTCACTAGTGTATGGAGTGAACTTTAAAGTGAAAGTACTGATTTATTCATGTGTATTCACATTCATCTTTACAGATTTTTTTTTGCCAAAAATCTGCCCAAGAAGTTCTGGGTAAATCTTCCTGCTCAGAAATATCCTCCTGGTTCTATACTTGTCTATCATATAACTTGATTTTTATTTTCTCATTTTCTATAAATACAGTACTGGTCTATCTTTTTGGTTACTACAGGGAACCTACGGAATATGAGATTTCTTCACACCATAACAGAATTTTAAAGAGTGACAGAGAAGAAAGACAACAGCTTACATGGTCAATGGAATTGCACCACCCAATTATTGTTTTCTTGATTTTTAGGAAAACCACAATAAAGCACAATTTTTTCAGACATAAAAATTATTTCTACCAATTATTTTCTATGATTCTTCTAATATTGTTTCTAACCAGTAATGAACTAAGGGGCACAAAACACTGTCCGGAGAAGAAAGAAGGGTTTAATATAGAGGTTGCAATACTGTTGGGATTGTGTATAAATCAAACTTTAATCTTTACCCAGAGCATCCGTCGAAATGCAGAGCCAGACTACATGTAAAGCACACTTTTCAATGATAAAGACAGTAGACAAAAAAATCATCCACTTTAAAATATTTTCTCTCGGTACTTTTTAAGCCAGTAGATGAAAAATAAAGTTGGTGACAGTAAGAGCTGGATAACAGTTGTAAATACCTGCTTTTTAGGGGGAAAATGTGAAATAAAAGGATCTTGTTCTAAAGAATATTTTAATTCTGAAATGCTTAACAGAGTTATTTCTGCTTTTTTCTAGTAGGCTGTTATTCATGCAAGGATCTTGGAGAAAATAGGTAAGAGATAGTTGTGAAAAAACAGAATTACTTCCATTTAGTGTTGGTAAATAAATTTTGGGAAATTTTAAGGATTGATATTTAACTCAGCTGGAGATAACTTGATTTTTGAATATTTGAAGACATTAAAGTCCTTAACCTATCATCACCTGGAAGTCTACGTGAAACTTTCATCTTATTCTGTAACATTTTTGAGGCATGGTTTTACTGGATTCACATCTCTGATACAGGACCTTGTGTTCATGAAATGGGAGGGGTCACTTGATTGTAAATTACGTAGGTCTTTTGCCCATTTCAATTCAAAGCTTGGTAATCATTTTTTCTTTATTTTTTATGATTATCCATTATTTTCACAATTATCTGATATGTTCCTCTAAGTTATAAACTGAACTAGATAGGAAACTCAAAGCCCCTGAGCTCTTGATGTACACACAGAGCCAAGCTTCATGCCATAGAACTTGAATATAGTCTTCCCACTGTTATCTGTCAGGCTGAAAGGCTTTTTTTTCTCTACCGGAATTGAATTTATTTTCAAATATATTAACATATTTCCTTAAAAGGACTGCCATAGCCGGGCATGGTGGCGCACACGTGTAATCCCCGCACTTGGGAGGCAGAGACAGGAGGATCATGCAGGTTCAAAGCCAGCCTTGCTGGCTTAAGAGACCCTGTTTCCAAATAAAAATATAAAAAGAATAGGTTTGGGAGTGTAGCCCAGAGGTAGAAGGGTTTCCAAGAACCCCAGTACCACCGAAAAAAACCAAAAACCAAAAAACCAAGGACTGCCTTATATAGGTATGGTAGTGTACACCTGTAATCTCAGTACATGGGGAGCTGAGATGGGAGGATCACAGGTTTGAAACCAGTCTCAGAAATTTAGCAATATACTCAGAAACTAGAGTGAAACCAGGTTTCAAGTGAAAAATAATAAGGGAAAGGGTTGTAGCTCAGAGGTAAAATCAATCCCCAGTAAAACAAAATTTAAAATTTAAAAATGAATGTATTCTTCCTTCATTCATTCAAAAACCACTTGCTGAATTCCCAAGTATTATAAGACATGAAGCATATTCAGTCCCACCATCTTGGGGCTGGATAATCCATTCAACCAAAACTCTGCTCTGACTCCGCCTTTCCCTCTCTCACCCCTGAGATTCCTCAGCACAGCCTTCATGGAAATCACTATTATTATTTTTTCCAAGAGAAATTTTGGGTCGCAGTAACATTCATAGATGATTTTCTGGCTCCATATTAATCCTTGGGAATTTCAAAGAGTTTCATAAAATGAATTGAATTAAGGTACTCCCAAGTCCCACATTCCTATGACCAGAGAAATGATGATTTCTCTGGCAATGTTATATAAATGTTGATACCATTCACCACACAGGCTTTGTTACAAAAGGAAATTTCATCTCATGGTTCATTTAAGAGGCTTCCAATTTTTGTTTTGTGAGAAATGATTATGAAGTGCCTTTTGGAGATTTTCAAGATGAACTTCAGCTTTCAAAATAATAATTTCCCTGAGAACACTATGGCTCTGTTAAGAAATTTTAGGTTGGTTGCTTCAAAATAGACCTATTCCTATCAAAATTCTCTAGTGAGAGGCAAAGAATAACATTGAGGTGGGAGTGTTTTTATAGTGACAGTCTCACCCCTTTTCAATGTTTTAGCTGAAATAATTAAATTGAGACTTGAGCCCACTCTAATGTAGGCATCGGTTTATATAACTCACTCACAAAATTAATCCAGTCCCACAGACCCTATTTCAGAGAAGCAAATGTCATCCAAGCTATAATTTGGATGAAGAAACAAAAACTCTACACTGTGCTGCAAATAGAGGAAGGGGCCAATCTCTCTCTCTCTCTCTCTCTCTCTCTCTCTCTCTCTCTCTCTCCTTTTCAAAATGGAGAAACATACTAGAAAATTGGTCTGATGAGATGTAGATTTGAAAAGTAACATGATGTGGTAGAAATAAAAATGGGCCAAAGGTTAGAGCAATAGGTATCAGTACTAGATGTATTAATAACACATTTTTGACTTTGGACAGTTTGCTAAACTTCTCTGGGACTGAAATTTCTAATGTGCAAATGCAAGTTAGATGACTAATTCTTGTTAAAAGAGCAAAAATGAGGTAAGTTAAAGCACGCAGCACAATGCCTGGCAGAGGGTCACCTTTGGTAGCTGTTTCTTCTCTCCTTCTTCCCTTTCTTGCTGAATATCCAGATAAGGCAGTGAAGAGCAAGACTTCTAACAGGGTTTAGGATGCTAACCACATTCAGAAGACGCAGTCTGCTTATGAAACAGGATACGCGCTGAAGGCAGGTGGAGACACCCCTGCCTTGTCAGTCCTTTTTGACAGCTGCCAAAACACCTGTTCTGAAACTTGCCCTGCATTTGGCAGGGCAAGTCTGATGACTGTAGTAACTGTGAACGATGATGCGGTTATCACAATGTTAGGCAGAGCAGAGGACCTGGAAACTCGGAGGGTTAAAAGAGCCCACGTGTATTACCTTCTGTGGGCTGCATCCTGAGGACGGTTTGTATAATCAAAGATGGAGAAGAGGAACAGACAAGTTGCAACAGGAGATTGCAACTACGAACCCACGAGATAATGATTCAAATTCAGGATTCAAACTGGTCAAAAAGACATTGGTTCCCCAAGACCCAATACTCTCTATTTTCCTTGAAGATAAGTACTTATCCTATTCTAGATTTTTCCAGATGTGGCCAGTGGGAACTTGTCCAAGCCAGCTGTTGCCTCTTTTTGTTGAGCTTTCGTTACATTGGGAGAACTTTTCTTATTCTCTGACACAAGCTGCTTAGATTGTCTCAATTTCTCCCTGCTCCAGGCCCAGAATCAAGCATTTTCCCAAGGAGACCTACTTCTTCTTCTAAAAATCTACACTGAAGACATATCTTTAATGACACAAAATACATAGACAGGAAGCTATTCATTTCTGGCCCTCAAAATAAAAACCACATTGAACATTAAAACAAAAGCGTCTAAGAGAAGTCTTCAGCTTTCAAACTTTACAGGATCTATTATTCCCATTTAGTAAGTGATATCTCCCTTGCAACTCAACTCTCTAAAAACATATTTTAATAGCCTGAAGAATATTTTTATACATAAACAACATTAATAAAGTCCTTCAAGCCAGGCATGCACACCTGTAATTCCAGTACTTGGGAGGTTAAGACAGGAAGATCACAGGTCCAAGGATAGCTTCAGCAATTAGTGAGATTCAGCAACTTAATGAAACCCTGTTTCAAAACAAAGACATAAAAAGGGCTGGTGGTATAGCTTAAAATTAAAATTCCCACTGGGTTCAATCCCCAGTACAATAAATGAATGAATGAATGAATGAATGAATGAATGAATTTCTCCCATCAAAAGGAGACTATCTGCTGAAAAACATCAGTCTATATCAAAATACACCCATCCTGACAACAACCCCAAAGCAATTAATTTCATATTTAACATTGGCTCATTTGATATGTGGAAAATTGCAAGAAAAATTCAATGGCTGACTGAGCCCTATTAACTGGACTTCTCATTTCCACAATCTGATGTTGCTGTTGCGTGTGAACAGAATTATTATTTTCTCAACCTCTTAGAATGAGACAATGCCTCACAAGGGCTCTGCCTGGATTGCACGGTAATTATGCCTTCCTATTCTCGGCTTCTCTGAGGGCTTGTCTCTGTGACTGAGAGGCAGAATGCTTGACAGATGAAAAGCCCATCTTCTTCTCTGCTCTGCATTCTTCTGTGATGATGAGGGGACCCCCTGAGAGTGAGTTAATGCCCTCTCTGAAGAAGGACTTCCTTACCCCCCACTACGAGGTTGCTATTACACCCCAAATTTCAAATGGCTAATTGTCCATTCATTGAAAGTTTCATGCTACCAAAGAATTATCATTCTGATGACCGTAGTATAATTTAAGGTGTTTTATAGTTTTATAAATCACTTTTATTGTATAAGCTCATTTCATCCCCACGGTTTAGTGTCCTCCGTAGAAAATATATTGATTAAGAAATGCAGCTGGTAACTGATAAAAAGGAATGTAAGACCCATTCATCCTGTGTGTTCTTGTACTTGTGTAAATTAAATACATAGCAAAATAATGACTTGGGTTATTTTTAAGGGGGGTACTGGAGATCAACTCACAGACATTCAATCTCCATGCCATATTTTCAGCACTTTTTACTATTTATTTATTTATTTGTTTGTTTTGGTGGTACTGGGGTTCCTGGAAACCCTTCTACCTCCGGGCTACACTCCCAGACCTATTTTTATATTTTTATTTGGAAACAGGGAGGGTCTCTTAAGCCAGCACGGCTGGCTTCGAACCAGCGTGATCCTCCTGTCTCCGCCTCCGAAGCACGGGGATTATAAGCATGCACAACCAGGCCCGGCTATTACTTTTCATTTTAAAGAAGGTCTCACTAAGTACCGAGGGACTCACTAAGCTACTGAGCCTGGCTTCAAACCTGCAATCCTCCTCTTTCAGCCTCTCAAGTACTGAAATTGCAGCCATGCACACCAAGCCTGGATGAAATGATGGAATTTATGTGTCAAGTTTGGGACTTGGGGTACCTAGTTCCTTAATCAAACATTATTTTAGGTATTTCTGTGAGTGGCTTGTTAGATTAAGTCAACATTTAAAGAAATTGATTGAAAGCTGGGTGTGATAATGCACACCTGTAATTCCAGTATTTAGGAGGCTGACAGGAGGATCTCAGGTTTGAGGCCAGCATGCTATAATTTAGTAAGACTGCTTCCAAATAAAAGTAAAACAGGGCTGCAGTATAGCTCAGAGATAGAGCATCTGGTTTCAATCTCTAATGCCACCAAAAATATAAATGAAACATATCTGGGCATGGTAGTGTGTTCCTGTAGTCCTAGTATTGGGGATGCTGAGGGAGGAGGATTATAGGTTTGAGGCCAATCTCAGTAATTCAGCCTCAACAACTTAGCAAGACTTTATTTATTTATTTATTTATTTATTTATTTATTTATTTATTTTGGTGGTACTGGGGTTCCTGGAAGCCCTTCTACCTCTGGGCTACACTCCCAGACCTACTTTATACTTCTTTTTTATTGGGAAACAGGGTCTCTTAAGCCAGCATGGCTGGCTTTGAACCTGTGCGATTCTCCTATCTCTGCCTCCCACGCGTGGGGATTATGAGCGTGCGCCACCGTGCCCAGCAAGACTTTATTTCAAAATGTGAGAAAACAAGCAAAGTAAAACTAAAAAGTGCTGGAGGTGTAGCTCAAAAGTAGAATGCCCCTGGGTTCAATCCTCAGAATATAAAATAAAATAAAGCAATTGATTAACTAAAACATGTTGCTTTCCTCCAAGAAGGTGGGCCTCATCCAATCAGCTGAAAGCCTAAAGGGAACAAAAGTAGGTCTCCAAATTGCTGGCACTTGAACCAGAACATATACCAGGAGTTTCTTTAGGTATCAGGCCTTAACTTGAATTAGAATCTAGGAAAGGCAGTCCTGGGTGTCCTGCCCACTTATTTACCTGGCTGATCTTGGGCTCACAAGCCCCCATAAAGTCCTGTGCCAATTATATATAATAATCTCCCTGTGTTGATATTTTTATGTACTTTATGGGTCCTGCATCAATGAAGTTCTCTGACTTGTACATGTGAGTTCTCAGGTTGGAAACTAACCAACAGGGATCCCTCTTTTGGAAATTGCGGCCCTTATCTATGCCTTCCTAAGTTAGTGATCTGTATGGAATTTCTAGCCCTGCCTCTTGCTGATGGAGAGACTCCTTTGTACCAGTAGAGTATCTGTTTGTTTGTTTTGTGTTTTTGTTTTTGTTTTTTGGAGGGTATTATGGATTGAACCCAAGGACATTCTACCTCCAAGCTCACACACAACCCTTTTTACTTTGTATTTTGACAGGGTCTCACTATGTTGCTGAGGCTGGTCTCCAACCTGTAATCCTCCTATCTCAGTCTCCCAAGTGTGGGATTACAGGTGAATTCCACCATGCCCACTTAATTCAGAGTTCTTGAAGTCCATGCTCTATCTGGCATTCCCTTTTAATCACCTTGGGCTAGGAAAGGCTCTGATATGCTTCGTTTTTACCTCTTCTTTCTTAGTTTTGCATTTGTAGCAGCTGGGCAGAATTCACAGGGCCTCATAAATTCACTTGATTTTACACATAAAAATCGCCATCACAATAGGAAATTCCATAACATCATGCTAAAAAATCAGTGCAGAGTCTGGAAGCCTGTTTTTTGTACCCACCTCCCTCCCTGACTAGCTATTTGAAGTTGCTAAGCATATTAAGCTGAACTTCTGTTTTCCCTATTGTCTAATAGTGTGAAATCAGTCTCCTTTGCAGAATTCTTATGGAAATAAAGTAGAATTAGTCAGGGGGAGAGCCCGACCACAGAAGAGACCAAAGGAACATCAATTTCTTTCCCTTCTCCTTAGTGGCCTTGAGCACACTCAAGTAAATTCCTTGCTTTATAGACATCTAATGCTTATCATTGTTTTCTAATTAAATTTTAACAGCATCCTGGGTTTGAAAATTGAAAACCAGGGAAGTTCGCTAATGGATTATTTTTTTTAGTGTTATCATTTTGTCACTCTACTCTTCTGCATAGAATGCAAATTAGAAATAATAACTTAGAGTTTCTCTTTGCTCGATGTATTATTAAGAGCTCTTATGTTTACCGCTCTAAGGTGTTGTAGATGTCAGCGGCAATCAAATTCAATGTGGATTGGTTTTTCATTTTTTTTTAGCGTTTAAAACATCGTGCTCCCTTTTTTATGGTGAATGCTGAAATTAACTCTCGTCTCCTTTACTTGTGACATCCTCTTCTACTGCTGAGACCCCGGCTGAAATCAGTGTGAAAATATTCCTTTTTTATGAATAGATTACATTTTTATGGAAGAGATATAAAAAGAGTTCAATGAAAAAAAAATCCCTGTGGAAGAAGAATTCATAGTTGAGGGTTTGTTGTATGATAGGAAAGTCATCTCTAAACATATTCATGAATTTCTCCTTTCTACTTAAAGGTTTATAAATATATTCACCACACAAAAAAATTAAGTGATATTTTATCATTTCAAATCAGTATTATTTCAAGTCAGTATTATCAATACACATAGCTATTCCCAGTCTCCATTGTTTTCCCCAAAGTGCCTTAGGTTTTCTTTGCAATCACAGATTCCTATAAAGGGGTATTCTGAATCAACCTTCCTCGTGTTCTGGGACACTATTTCTCAAGCTCAGCCAGCTGGAAGAAAATAAAATGACTATTTTTAATTGGAAGCGTCTAAGAGTTTAAAGGAAAAATTGGATTTTCCAGAGTTGTGTATAGATTCTCCTTTCTGGAAAGGCTGTTTTGTGGATCCATCATGGTCACTGGGAGAGTCAAGTGTCTAGTCACTGACTATGGAGAAAGTCCATGGGCAACTTAATCCAAGTACACACGTTCCAAATCAAGTAGGAGAATTCTGGCAAATTACACAAAATTACGTACGTGACCCACACCACAGCAGATTACACGTGAAACTGGATGATATGTAGAGAGAATAAATGCATTTCTTTCAATTTGGGAGGCTGGGAAGTTAAAAGAGGAGAAACCACATCTGGAGAAGTGGGAACCACATCTTCTCACTAGTGGAACCCCTCTGCAGAATCCCGAAGCAGCACAGAGACAGAGTAAGCAAGCCAGAGAGTTCACTTCACTCCAACGTCATTCCTAGAAGAACATAATAATCTACTAATCCATTACTCTATGGATGAATACAATTCTGAGGGCTCTTAATTGCCTCCTCAAAGTCCCATCTCTCAGATATTATTAATGGAAGGCTTCGGGAACTAAATTTCCAACTCATGAAATTTGGAGACACATTTACATCATAGCCCATACTTATACCATCAAAAACTTAGTCTAAAAAATGCTGGCCAAGGTCCCTAGTCATGTCATAAGCCATAGTACTTTCACCATGTATGAGGAGAGAGCTGTATAACTGGAAGGCACTTAGAGACACAATTGTGCCCACATACTCTTACTAAACTTTTGTCCATTTTTATGTGTTTTTCTCCTACTCTTCAACTTGTTCCAATTAAATTGCACAGTAAATCAAAATATCAAAGATTTTAATAATTGCCTTTCTGAAAGCTTGGAATGGATCCACCATATGATGCAGCCACACTACTCCTGGATATCTTTCCAAAGAGACTTAAATCAAATGATAGTAATGCATGCATATCCATGTTTATAGCAGCAAAGTTCACAATAGCTAACTTATGGAACCAACCTAGGCGTCCATCATCAGATGAATGGATTACAAGATTATGAAATCCAAACGGATGGAATTCCACTCAGCATTTAGAAAAACCAAATCATGTCCCATGCAAAAAAATGAATGGACCTGGCAAATATTATGCTAATTGAGTTTAGCCAATCATAGAAAATGAAGGGCCATATGTTGTCTCTTATATGCAAAAGCTTGGGGGTAATCATGATACAAGAGTGATGTTAGATACTTGAGGAAAACTCTAGTGAAGCAAGGGAGGTGGTCTAGAGGTGGTGGAGAGAAAGAATTAATGAAGGAAACACTTCCATTTAAATTATGTATGTATGTGAGAATAGCAATGACAAGCTTAATATCATGTATAGGGAAATGGGGACTGAAAAGAGAGCTATGGGAAAACTCAACAATTGCTATGTGCATGTATGTCACTATCACTATTTACTACATTATGATGTTAGACTATAAGATTATAATGCACCAATAAAGGTGTGTAATAAAGAATTATGTTCTAGTCAGCATTCTCGCAGCTATAATCTCAAAGACTGACTTATAATTTAGATAAAAGAAAATTTATTTTCCTGTGTTTTCAGATTCAGTCCATATGAGGCCAGGGACAGCAGATTTCAGAGCATGGCATCAGAAAGCAGAGATGGAGAACAGCTGGGCTGAGCTCCTCACATCCTGGAAGCTAGAAATAAGACAGAGAGCAGAGGGAGGAGGAGGAACCATTTGTGTAATCTTGAAGATCATACTCCCAGGGACCCACCTCCAGCCACCCAGATAAGTCGATGACAATGGATTTATCCACTGCTGTGATTACAACCTTCATGACTCAATTTCATCAGCTCTAAACATCAATAATAAGCTCTTTGGGGGACATTTTATATCTAAATATAACAAATTGCCTTTCTGAAAGGCCCTGGCCAGTCTAGAGATGATGTCGTAGGTCAGGGAAAGAAAAGGGTCTTGGTTGGGACTCTCTGCAAAACAACATGCACAGATTCATCCACTGGGTCCCAGTAGGTTAAGGAGCCTGGGCTCCATCTATTCAGATGCTGTGTCTATCTTTCAAAGGCATATAATAGATGGTACAGCATGTCACTTCCTTTTCACAAACTGAACAGTCTCCTTGAACATAATTTTCCCCCCAATGAAAAGAGGTCTTTTCTTTCTGGGGTGAAAAGCACAATCCTTATTGTATGAGATTTCCTCTTAAAGCAACATTAGCAATAAAATATAGAGGAGGAATTGCCTTTGAGCTGTTCAAAGTCTGGAACATTTTCAATATTCTGGGGTGAGCAAAGAAAAGAGACCTCATCTGGTTTATCGGCCACTATGCAGTATACACTGTTCTGCTGGCAAATTGCTCACACCAAATCCTGCTCCATTTTAATATGCTGTTCTTGGTCCAGTTCCTGTTGCTTTTACAAAATATGGTTACATTTTAATCAAAAAAGTGTTAGTATCTAACAAAACCTGTGTGATTATGTCAAATTCTGTTTAAATTTTGATCCCCAAAATGCTAATATTTAATAAACCCAGTTTTTTTCCCAAAGCATTAAGAAAGTTTCCCTAACCTTGGAAACAAGATAGTAATGTTGGAAGCAGAGCTTGGTTGCTAAGGAGGAGTGTCTGAGGGTGTGGCCTTGGGGATTATATGAGGTCCTCTCCTCATCCTGCTCTCTCTTCTAGCCTCCATGCTGTGAGAGCAGAGCCTTCCTCTTTCTTTTTCTCTTTCTCTGCTTCTCACTGTCATTCCTTGAGCTCTGTAAACCTGGCCTGGCACAGACTAAGCTCCAAAGATCTCAAGAAAAATTATGAGCAAATAAATCTTTCCTTTAAGTTCTATGATCAGTTGTCTTGGATTATAGCAGTAAGAATATTGACTAAGATACAACCTTAGAAACCAAAGCAATAGAATGAAGGCTCACCAACTTTCTTCCACTTTCCCCCAAAATAAAATATTCTCTAGTACAAGGAACTATACTATGATTTTCACTGTCTAGCTAATTAACCTAATGTTAGGAATGTTTCAAATTTCTAGGGATGGTAATTTATGATACAAAAGAAAAATAACAATTCCAAAGTTCACTTATTTATCTGAAGGGACATCACCTCTTGGTGAGCCAAGACTTTAATTACAACAGCAAGAAACAAATTAAAATATGGTTTAAGATAAAAGAGGGATTTTTTTTTTTGGTGGTACTGGGGTTTCTGGAAGCCCAGAAGCCCTTCTACCTCTGGGCTACACTCCCAGACCTATTTTATACTTTTTATTTGGAAACAGGGTCTCTTAAGCCAGCACAGCTGGCTTTGAACCTGCGCAATCCTCCTCTCTCTGTCTCCCAAGAGCCAGATTACAAGGGGATTACAAGTATGCGCCACCACGCCCGGCTAAAAGAGGGACTTAAAGAAAGTTGCGTTTTCTTGTCTAATTAAAGGAATACTTTAGTGTTTGAATGAGAGGATGGTCAGCAGTCTCAGGGTTACTAAAAAGAGACACCAATAGGCTTTTAGTACACTTTCTACTTTCTTTATATTCACCTCTTGTTTCTCTGGGGTATAAGGCTTCATTTTTGCCCTTTTTTGATCTGTTTTTTTTTTTTTTCTGTACTTGGAATCTTACATAGGGATTAAACTCTGAGCTATACCCTTAGCCCTATTTTATTTTTAATTCAGAAACAGGGTCTTGCTAAGTTGCTGAGGCTGGCCTTGAACCTGCAATTCTTCTGTCTCAGCCTCCCAAATGGTAGGATTACATGTGTGAGCCTCTACTCCTGGCTTATTTTCTTCCTCTTTGCATGAGTTGACCATGACTTCAAACACATCATACAACATTCCATCTCTACTACTACCACCACATTCAATACAAAAACTGATTCCCTCCCTAAAAACAAAGATTACTGTCTTTTCCCCCACCATGAGACACAGGCATTTTGGGGGGGAGGAGTCAACAAGCACTTTGGGGCTAATCTACTATAGTTAGGGAACTAAGGCACACAGAACATGGTAACCTTCAGTAAAGAGAGGTACCTCCAAGATAAGATGAGATTTTTAGAAATAAACATGGACTGAACAGGCAAGAGGGAATTCTGCTCCAACCATACAACAGAGAGCATGAGGCTCCCTGTGATAATAATTTGAATCTGAGTGGTGCAATTACTGGAAAATAAGTAGTGAGAGTTTGCCCTTCTTACCTGGTGCCTCCCCAAGTATTTCTTCTTTGAATTGCCAAGAACTATAAGGTATCCACCATCAACAAAACAAGTGTGAGGAATGAGATTTTAATATTAGCAGATAAATGTATTTTTCCTTGAAGCAGACAAAAATTTCTATTCCAATGACCAAAAACACTGACATATTACTGTAATTTTAAAATATTAAAAAAGTATTCAAACCTATACATAGCCCTTGGCCTTCTTGCACATCTGTTCATCTTGACAGCCTAAAACAGCTTCTTGTATATTAAGCAAATTAATCCATCCCTAGAGTTCATGGTCATGTCTAGATTTTAACTGCTGGTGATTCTGCTCAATTTGTAATTGCTTCTTCATGGTAAGGACTTGGAAAAAGAAAGCCTTTTTAGGTGTTTTTCCTTCTGTGCAAGGAATAAAATGGAACTTGAGAGACCAAGACAGTAAAGTGGCAGGTTCAAGGTCAGCTTTAGCAACTCAGTGAGACTCTGTCCCTTAGAGATTCCTAAGTGAGACCCTGAGGGTTGGCGTATAGCCCAGGAAGGAAGAATGGCCTTGGGTTCAATCCCCAGTAGCACAAAAATAAATAAATAAATAAATAAATAAATAAATAAATAAATGGGGTACTTTATGTTTCTCCACACATACAAATACATGTAAATGACACACACACACACACACACACACACACACACACACACATGACTTAGCTGGGCATGGTGGCACACATGTAATCCCAGCATTTGGGAGGCTAAGACAGGAAGATCTCGGTTCATGGACAGCTTCAGCTACTTAGTAAGTCCCTTTGTAACTCAGTGAGACCCTGTTTCAAAATAAAGAAAAAAAAATACAGGGCTGGGTGTGTAGCTCAGAGGTAGAACGCCCCGGGGTTCCATCCCCAGGACTGAAAAAAAAAATTTGACTTTAAAGATAAAGTGCAGCAGAACATTTACTCAGCCATAAAGATAAATAAAGTCACATAATTTGCAGAAAAATGGATGTAACTGGAGAACCTTATACTAAGTGAGATTAGTCAGTCATAAAAAGTAAAAATATCAGATTCTCTTTCTAATATGCAGAAAGCTTGGGAGAAAAGGTGCCATAGGAGGCACTCAAGATGAAGAAGGAAAAGCCATAGATGAGCAAATAAGAAACCTGAGAAGGATAGGAGGGGGAAAGAAGATAGGAAAATGTGCTAATGTCCATGGTGCACATTCACAAACATTTCAAAGTCAATCACTAAGCCAAACACGAGAGGGAGGGCGCAGGAGACAATGGGGTGGGAATTGGGGAAGGGCGACATGAGTGATGTGTGCATGTCTGCCTCCTCCATTTTGTACCCAATTAAGATGTATGACTACAATGCACCAATAAGAAAAGGAAAAGTTTAATTCTTAGAAAACTCCTACTAGAAGTTTTCTAAGAATTAAACACTCTATAAGCTTAAAAGAAACTATAATAGATTCTATGTTGAAAGGGAAATAAAAAGTGGCATGTATTAGCAGCAAAAACAACAGCAACAAGGAAACAGCACTGACACTTAGTAAGATTTTATTATAAACCAGACAATTCACATGGAATTTCTCACTTAATTTTCACAAGACACTACACTTATTATACCCATCTCTAAGTATGAAATCTGAGATGATTTTTACCTCCTCTCTACATTTTATGTATCTACTACTACTGTTTCTGATTCTTTTTATTTTTTATTATTATTTTTTTTTTTGGTGGTACTGGGGTTCCTGGAAGCCCTTCTACCTCCAGGCTACACTCCCAGACCTATTTTATACTTTTCTATTTGGAAACAGGGCCTCTTAAGCCAGCGCGGCTAGCTTCGAACCTGCACAATCCTCCTGTCTCTGCCTCCCAAGCTTGGGGATTACAAGTGTGCACCACCACGCCCGGCCTCTGTTTCTGATCCTTTAAAATTCATGCACAATTCTTTTCTTCATTCATTTCTCAGTCACTCATTCCACAGATAGTTACTGAATACCTTGCATGTTAGCCACTGTCTTATATGTTGTAGTTAAACTATGAATAGATGTTCACATGTTTACACATTAGTGGAAGAGATGACAATTAATAAAAAGCAAACATTAATAACACAATACACTGATGAGTGAGCATTTTAAAGAGAAAAAAAAATGAGATGGATGATGAATAAACTACTTTAAAGAGAGTGCCAGGGCTTCTCCAGAACTGGAGAGTGACAGCAGATATCAAACTTGAAGAATAAGAAAGAACCAGCTGTGGAGGGATTGGGCAAGAACATCCCAAACAGAGAGGATGGCACATTCCAAGACTCAACACTGGGAGAAGCCATTTCCTCATCAAAAAATAGATGAGAAACACACTAAGTGATGTGTGCATGTATGAATATATCACTTTGAATCTTACTAGGATGTATACATACAATGTACCAATAAAAGCACACATAAATAAATATTTTTAAAAGAAAAAAAAGGAAAAGTAAATGTAGCATAAGAACTGCTATGACTATAATTAATTTGTAATTAACTTAAAATTTAATAAAAAGATTTGTAAAAAAGAAAACAAAACTTCAAAAAAGAAAGTGAAATAGATAGATCTCAGACTTGCCATAATGACGAGTAGGTTGTAAGCCCAAGTAGACAGACATTTCTCTCATATATCAAATGGGTTTAATCTAACTTAGTTTTCATTTGCAGTTGCATTTTTTAAAACCATCGAGTGTAGTTTTATAATCCATTCATCTGCTGTTGAATACCTAGATTGGTTCCTTAGTTTGGCTGTTGTGGTTTGTGCTGTGATAAACATAGGTATCTATGAATCACTATAGTGTTCTAACTTCAGATCCTTTGGGAGTGTTTTCAAGAGTGGTACAACTGGGTTACATGGCGGCTCTATTCCCGGTCTTTTTTGGAACCTCCACACTGATTTCTATAGTGGCTCTTCTATTTTGTAATCCTCCCTACAGGATTTAAGGGTTCCTACTTCCCCTAAATGCTTGCCAAAATCTAGTATTCTTGATGACTGGCATGGCCGACACATACAATGGAATTTTACTCAGCCATAAAGAATAAAAATTATGTCATTTGCAGGAAAATCAAGAGAACTAAGGAATATTATGCTAAGGGAGACTAAGCAATCTTAGAAAGTGAAGGGCCATATGCTTTCATTCATAGGTAGAAGCTAGAGAGAAATCAAGAAAAAAAGGAATTAACACAAATTAGAGGAAGTACAGGTAGAAAAAGTGGAAGAGAATTTGATGAGTGAGGTGGCAAGGTGAAAGGGAAGATTTGATAAGGAAAGAGTTTAAATAATCCTATGTTCATATGTGAAGTCATCAATATCAATTTTATTATTATATATGAAGAAGAGTAGGGAACAGGCTGAAACCCAGAGGAAAATGCACAAGTGCTGTGACCTGTATATTGCTATCAGTCACCCTGAACCTCATTATGATGTGCATTGCAATTAACCAATAAAGAATATTATAGAGAAAAAGAAGTAAGTCTTTTCTGATTATGGTCAAATATATATAGCTTGAAATTCACCTCTTTATTTTCAAGGATTCGGGGAAGTAGTATTAAAAATTATTTTATAGTTTCATGCACCACCACCATTGTGCATCTCAGGAAAAAAATCTCAAACTTGGCACTATCTCATGGTTTACCACAAGATCTCTTTGGAATGATGTAGTCATTGGGAGGAAATAATAAGTTTGGCTTTGAACATTTACAGGCCGTCCCGGAGAGAGTCCCTCTGCTTCTCTTCTCCAAAGTGCCACTTGGCACCACAGACTAAAAGCCATCTGGTCACACCATTATCCTGTCTCTTCTTTATATTGTAAATCTACTATCTGCCTTTGGAAATCTGTGGATACTTTAAGGGAAATACCAATTATCTCTTTTCAGGTTTCGCTAATATGCAACAGTCCATTAAATTATGCTGGCTTTGAGAGGGTAGGCTATTGGGCAGGGTCTTTTTTTTTCACACAAAATCTTGATGAAGAAAAGATGGAAGAAAAGTGGCAATTATGAGGGTGGATGATGTCAACCTCTCCACCTTGAATAACATTGTTAAATAGGAGGCAGTTGGTTTGGACTGAGCTCAACAAAATAAAACAAAATGGAGTTACTCATGCCACCAAGCCAACACTAAGCTATTTGACCATCAAAAAACTGAGGATGGGGAAAGGGAAAAACAGAGGGAGAGGAAGAGGGAAGGGGAGAGTTTGAAGGAAAGGGGAAGAAAAAGGAGAAAAGAAGGGAGAATCAATAGCCCAAATTCCCAACCAGTCCAGGTCTACTTGGCATGAGGAGAAAGTCCCCTCAGCCTTAGTCTTTACAGAAAAAGTAACCCTGAAGGGCCCCATCTGCTCTTCTTCCCGATTTCTGCTCTTCTCAGCCCTTTTCTGCCCATAAAATCCACCTCGCCTGCTGGCTCAACTGAACAGTCATTGGATTTTATAGAACAAGGTGCTGCCAAAGTCTAGAATTGCAAATAAAAGCCAATTAGATCTCAAAACCAAGTTTATTATAATTTTGTTGTCTGACAGCACTCCATGCAGAACCATGAGGAACAACACAGAGATAATTGATCCATCTTTGTGTTGCATTGTGGAAAACACATAACTGTTTCTTGGTTGACGGAATTGAGCAATCTCTCCTGTCAGGGAAATGTCTGAGCTGTCTTTTAGAAATTAAGCTGAAGAAATTAACATTCCTCAGACCTTTTAGTGTAATGTATTTCATACTCAATAGCCCATAGATTTAACCTGCTGGGCGATGACTCTGTCTTGGCTTCCAGTTTTCACTGTGAATAATGTATTACAGTCATCGTCATGCCAATATTCTCAAAGCCATATTGCATATTCTTGCTTCAGCTTTCCCTAGAATATAATGAGAAAATGGCACGACAACATTTACAGAAAATGTGCTTATGTTTTGCCATCTTGACCGTTCGTCACTGATAAAAGCGCATGAATATTCAGAATCACAGAAATGCTGATGGAGACTGAATACCTGAATAAGAAGGGAAACAGGTGGAAGGAAACATATTTTTTCTTCTATGTTTTTGTTTGATGGCTGGAGCTGTAAGTCATTTTCTTAAGGCAAAACATCAGCTCCTGCTAAAGCAAGTATGTCCCTAGATACTAATCAGCAGCCGCATTTTGAGATGCTGGCTACATCCCAGTTTCTTGTGTTACTTTCACCAAACAAATAGCTGAAGTTCTCACAGCCCTGGATTTCAACAAGGTGAACGTGTGGAAATAACAGGAAGGAATTTGTGGGACGGTGCGTGGGTTTCCCCTGGAACAAAGCACCCCACATACAGAGAGTACACGGATAATGCATTTTAGTTTAAAAATGGGGAGTTTTCTTTTGGTCACCACAAAGATTCGTTTTTAGGATTGCACATCTATGAAAAGTCCCCTGAAGTCCAGAGTTTGGGCATCAGGAGAAACCATGGAATGACTTCCCCAAGCTTCTTGGTGATGAGAAATGGAGACTCAGAAGTAAAGAGTGCCCTGGCTAGGTCATGCCCTGTGAGAATCTGAAGGAGTGCAAATGTGTGGTGTGAGCTCCTGCTAACTCGTCATCTTTCTACACCACCATTTTGATCCCAAAGTGTGGCTGTTCCCTGCAAGCCCTGTATGGTAGTTAGACTGAGATGAGGAGATGAACTGGACTGGGGTAGACCAGAAGCAGGCATATCAGAGGGCTAAGCCCCCTACAGGGACACACTCGGCTCCCTCTCCATGGAGCAGGGCAGAGACGATGCAGACTCACTAAGGCACGACATTCAAAAGACAGTGGACTACCCCAAATAAAATATGCATGAGGAAGGAGAAGCCCAGAGAAAAGAGAAGGCTCTCTGCATGAAAGAATACTTGCTGGTTTTTGACTATAGAAAGTGGCCCATTCCAGACATTTTTCCTCCCTCTGGAACATAAAAACTCCAGTTTTTTAAGTGGCCTTCTTTAAATGTTACTTTTCTGAATAAACCTCTTACATTCATGATTTCCCTGTGATTTTCTTCTATTCGAAGAATCAAGGAAACAGAGTCTCTTTAATTAATTTACTGTTCACTGGCCTTAAAACTGAAACATCGAATCTGCAATCCTCCTGTCTCAGCCTCCCAAGAACTATTATTACAAGCGTGTGACACAATGCCCAACTTTTTTTGCCTTTCTCTCATGCCAGGTGGAGGACTGCTTAGCATATAGTATTTTCTCAATTAACAATAAATGTACAGAACATTTTATTTTATTTTATTTTATTTATTTTTATTGGTATACTGTATTCATACATCATAGTGGGATACAAACTTTTGTAGACATACATGCACATATCACCCAGTCAGCCCCCACCCGATCCCCACCCCCATTCTCTCCCCATCCCTCCCTCCCATGCTTGGCTTAGTGGTTGACATCTAGTATTATAGCAATTTATCCAAAATTAAAAATGATAATTTCACATAACAGTTTCATTTGTCTGATACCAAGCTTTTGATGACTTAAAGATAACATTTCAATATTTCTTTTTACTTTCTTTCTTACCAGAGAATATTTTTTTTCTATTTTTTTAGGTGAAACTATCATATATTTATATATTTATTTTTCAGAAAAAAAATCTATCCTAATATGGAATATGGACTCTAGATACCCAAAACGATCTTAAAAAGAACAAAGCTAGAAGATATATATTTTCTGATTTCAAGCCATATAAAGCTACAATAATTGAAACAGTGTAGTACTATTCTAAAGGCAGATATATAAACCATTGGAGTTAAATAAAAGCCTAGAGCTAAATTCTTCCCTATATTGTCAAGTTATTTTTGACAAGGTTTCCACGAACATTTGGTGGTAGAAATAATAATCTTTTAACTAAATATTGTTGAAACATAATAATTACATGGAAAAGAATAGTTGGACCCTTACCTAATCCCATATACAAATATTAACTCAAAATAGATAAAAGACCTAAATATAAATCTTAAGACTATGAACTTTTAGGAGAAAATCTGGGTCATAAAACCTCACAACATTGAAATTGGCAGTGATTTCTTGGATATGATTTCAATGGCACAGGCAACAGAAGAGTATACAAACTCCCTAAAAAATAAAAAAAAATTGTATATCCAAAGACAATGTAAACAGAGTTAACAGTTACTAATAGAATGGGATAAAATATTTCCAATTGCTATATCTGAAGGTATATTAATATTCCAACTAGAAATCCTAAAAATTAACAACAATAAAGGCAAACAATACCATTTAGAAATAGGTAAAAGACTAACAAAAGTAATGAATCTCCACAGATAACCAATCTTAGTTGTCTGTTGGATGGAAACTCTTGTTTCTCTGGTTCTGGTGTGTGTTACCTATTTCTTCTTTGTAGTTAATCTCTTTGAGCATTTTCTCTAGTGCTGGTTTTAAAGACATAAATTCCTTCAGTTTCTGTTTGTCATGGAAGCTTCTTATTTCTCCATCTAATTTGATAGAAAGTTTTGCTGGGTAGGAAATTTTTGTCTGGAAGTTGTTTTCTTTCAGAGTTTGGAATATGTTACTCCAAGCCCTTCTGGCTCTCATGACTTGGTTTGGGAAGTCTGGAGTGATTCTAATTGGTTTGCCTCTGAATGTCACTTGGCCCTTTGTTTTTGTTGCCTTTAAGATTCTCTGCTTAGCTTCCACATTGGTCATTTTGACAATTATGTGGCGTGGGGATCCTAAAGGGAGTTCTATAAGTTTCCTGGACCTGTGTATCAACCTCTTGCTCTATGTCTGGAAAATTTTCTGCTATTACTTCCTTGAAGAGATTGTTGATCCCTTTGGTTTCACTTTCTTTTCCCTCCTCTATTCCAATTATTCTTAGGTTAGCTCTCTTAAAATGGGCCCATATTTCTTCAATATCAGATTCCTGCTGTCGGATTTTTTTTCCTAGATTAGAAACTATGCGTTCATTTTTGGAATGATCATCTTCTAAGAGCGAGATTCTGTTCTCCATGTGGTCTAATCGGTTGTTTGTGCTTTGAATTGAGGCCTTTACTTCATTAATTGCATCCTTTATCTCTTTTTGGCTCTCTCTGAGTTCTTTTCGAAGCACCTCTATTATTTCTACAGTTATTTTCCTGATTTGATCTTCTAGAAATCTCTGATTTTCTGTTTTATCGGGTTCTGATGTTGTGGGGTTGTGGGCATTAATTGCTCCAGTATTATTCCTCTTTCCCATGATTTCCGATGTTTGTGCCTTCTCTGGGTTCTTCCCTTGGGTCACTATGACTTCACTTAAGGTGTTCTGGATCTCGAGTCAGTAGTATCTCAGACCCCACTACTCCTTTACTGGGTTGTATCACAGAGTCTCTGACCCAGAGAGTGGATAGAGGCTGCTTTAGACTGTGGGGGGTGCCAGGTTGCACGTTCTCCTATGGTGTGATATCTCTGCCACCGCCCCTCCCCCACTGGGTCAAGTCCCAGGGAGTACAGTACTGGGATTTCTCCTCTGTGGCCCGCAATTTGACTCACTGTTCTTGAGTACGCAGATGTAGCTGTACTGGATTCGGTGAATTCTCTGCTGCTGCCGCCGGTGGCAATATGGCGCTGCTGTTATGCCCTCGGCCGTGAGGCTGGCGTATTTCTTCTTGGTTTTGATTTCCACTCTGAATCCCTGCGGCGTGTGCTGAGCTCAGCCACTGGGAGCTTTAGATTTTACCTGCGGTGAGAAATCCCGCCTGGCTGTTCTGCAGCGGCTCACCTTGGCTTGCTGTAGCCGTCTGGTGAACTCGTCGCTGCCGCTGGCAGTATGGCACTGCTGCTGCATCCTCGGGCGTGAGGCCGGTGTATCTCCTCTGTGGTTCTGAGCTCTGTTCTCAGTCTGCTTTCTCTCTGGAGCCTGGTGATTTTTTTGTTTCTCTGGTGATGGTGTTTTCTGGCTATGAAAGGCACTGATTTTGTGGTAATGGAGATTGGTTGTTAGCGGGGCTCTTAAGCCCCACTTTTCTCGGTTGCCATCTTCTGTACAGAACATTTTAGAATGCTTCAACTTTACAGTTTGTGTGTGTGTGTTACTAGAGATGGAACCCAGGAGCATTCTATCTCCGAGCTACACTCCCAGCCCTATCTGTTAGTCTTTTGTTTTTCGAAACAGAGTCTCACTGAGTTGCAAAGGGCCTTGATAAGTACCTGAGGCAGCTCCTTGAACTGTGACCCTCCCGTCTCTGCCTCCTGGATGCTGGGATTACAAACCTGCACCACCACGTCCGGCTCAACTTTACTTTTATAACTGTCATTTTGGTTGAAATTGCTTTCAGTGACCTTATTAATATCACATATTTCCTTTAGTTTTTTTGTTAGACAACTATTACAGATCATGTTTTCTGAGAAGACATAAAACTAGTTCAAAAATTTTTTTCAAAATATATTTTTGAAGCCAGGCGTGGTGTCGCACACTTGTAATCCCCGCGCTTGGGAGGGTGAGGCAGGAGGATCACACAGGTTCGAAGCCAGCCTCAGCTACTTAGTGAGGCTCTCAGCAACTTAGTGAGACCCTGTTTCCAAATAAAATATAAAAAAGGTCTGGGAGTATAGCCCGGAGGTAAAAAGCCTCTGGGTTCCACCCCCAGTACCACCAAAAAAAAAAAATATATATATATATATTTTGATTCATGGCTCAGAGCCCTCTATTTTATATGTGTGTGTGATCTGTGGGTATATATGAATATGCATACATTTATGTATACATATATACATACAACAATTCAATATGCATATTAAAATATATATGATATGTTTAGGTATGCAATTGGGTTGTATGCTATTAGATATGTATGCTCCTATATATTAGATTATTGTTATACCTAATCACATTGAACAGGGCCTCAGTAAAATTTATATATTAAATTTTATAGTCAGTCATACATATTGACTCTTCTTTTTTCTTTTTCTTTTTTTTTTTTTTTTTTTGCAGGTCTAGGGATGGGACCCAGGGGCATTCAACCTCCGAGCTACAACCCCTGCCATATATTTTTATTCTTTATTTTGAAACAGGGTCTCACAGAGTTGCAGAGAGCCTCACTAAGTAGCTGAGGCTGTCCGCGAACAGCAATCCTCCGGTCTCAGCCTCCCGAATGCTGGGATTACAAGCGTGCGCCACCACGCCCAGCTTTTATTTTTCAATAGTTTGAAATAGCTTTCCACTAGGTAGAAGATACTAGGTAGAGATAGAAACATTCTCTGCTAACACCAAAGGCAGATGAGATGGTGGAAAACTGGGCCTCATGCGGACACAAACAAATCAAAGAGTCCAGAGCAGGATCCTAGGAATGCAAATTGAGGCTTTGAGGTTCACACCCCGCCACAAAGGAGATGCCACAGGTCCCTCTGGGAGGTAACTGCATGCGTGAAGCAGGAAACCAACTCAAAGTGGCAGCTGATTAAGAACCATGGGGGGGAACGTAGAGTTCAAACTGAGAGGAACCTGTGCCCACGTCCAGGCCTGGACTTGTTGGACATATATTGGTAGACAATACAGATGATAAGGACAAGCAGTCTTCAATCTGAAAATGAGAGGGCTTGCTTTCATAACCTGGCTAAAGTTGCATGTGATAATAATTGAAAATAGACCAGAGATAATTCCCCAGGCCACTCACCAAGCGGCATTTGAATATAAACAAGAAAGAGATGCAACTCATATGCCCAATCTACCTGGCACTAGCCTTACAGACTTTTGAATTTTTTCGTGAGATTTTTCAATACCCAGATTTGGGGCTACACACAAACTGAAAAGTCTTTTGAAGAGGCCAGCACAGAACTCCAAACACTGATGAAGACACACCACAGCAGCATTCTTGCTGTGCATGGCTTAGAGACTCAACTTGAATAAACATCAGACCATTCAGAAGGAAAACTAAACTATACACATGAGGGTATATGTTGAACACACCCTGAGAGGACCTTGCCCCTCTCCCTCTCAAAGGGAATATTTTTTATTCCACTAGGATTTTTTATAGTGAAGAAACCAGTTCATGTGTATGAAATCAACTATTAATAGTCTCGCACTGTAGCTTTGGGGAAACTCATTGCTTGATTAGTGTCTGTCTTGAGTTGTAGTTACTGCTGTAGGAAAGTATTAATAGCTTCATTTCATATAACTTCCAAGCACATATATAGAAGACTAAAAACGTATCTAGTATTTATATAATCTAAACCAGTTTTGCAAGTTACTGTATTTTGTACTCCATCAAAGATAAGAATATATAGTTGATTATAATTCAAGATGGTTGCATGTGACTCCTTAATTTCTACATTTCCACTTTTACTTTTTTTCAGGGAATTCTTTTCAGTGATAACTTTTTTAAGATCTTAATGTATTCTTTTTTAGTAGAAATACAGAAGTATCAGGTTGAATGAGAAAGCCTTCGGTACATCTGAAGTAATGGTCACAAATGAAATGTTGACTATGAAAAAACTCATCAAGGTCATGGATACCTGGGACAATCAGAGTTCCCTAATTCGTTCTTCATTCGATGTTTATTATGCTACAAGTGTACCCTCTTGCTTTTGTGATTCGGTTTCCTACTTTACTATGTAATAGTAGGAACATGTTGTTGCTAGATGCAAGTACTCTTTGAGATAGACCAAAGTATATGGCGTTCCCTTTAAGATACATTCTGAAATAATTATGCTCAAAACATAAAATTTTCATGTCCATTTGTAGTACAATAGTACCCTAAGAGAGCGACCTTGACCCACCCTCCATGGGAAGACACAGCCAGCAGGTACCATCTACGAACCAGAGTGGGTTTTCTAGACCTAATCAACTAGTGTCTGGACCTTGAGGTTCCCAGCCTGAAAAACTGTGAGAAGGAAATTTCTGTTGTTTGTTACCCACCAGGTTCATGGCATTTTGTTATAACAAACTAAAGATAAAAATTTCTAAATCACTTCTGAGAAAAGGTGAGATATTCTATGGGCCTTGGAGAAGATGAAAAAGTCCCCCATTGCACAAAGAGTTAAGTCTGAGAGAAACCATCTCCTAACATTATCTCTATTCATGTGAAGGAGAGCAAATAAAAATATGGAAGCCATTAAATTTTGATGAAATAATAAGAGATGCCTTGGTAAAGATCAGCCTCCTGGGAGACTATTAACAATTGGGTTTTTTTTCTCCCTGAATATTATTGGTAAGGCTGGAAAAAAAGGGTCATTATGATTTTAATAACAAAGATTCACTGCAGCTTCTGCTGCCAATATCATCGCTAAAAAGAGCAGGAGAGAGATAAGCTGGTTTCCATAGAATCTAGAACTCTTTAGAGTGTGGTGCCATTTAAAGAGACATTTACTTAAAGCTTATTAAGTTGCAAGACTCTTATTCATTCAGCAAAGATATTGAGAGACTGCCACATGAAATAATTTGTGTTAAATGCTTTGGGGAAATAAAAGAACTAAGCCTCACTGTGTTTGCCTGGAACATTTTCAATCATTATATGAAGAAATGAGGAGGAAAAAGATTTGAAGACAAACACACACACACACACACACACACACACACACACACATTATGAGACAGTGCATAAACTTGTGTAAGCCAACCTACAATCATATTGCAGACATTAACTACCAACACACAAATATTTATGTATGTGCCTAGGGAATATTCATGTTAATTCTTTAAGATTGGAATCTGTCTTCACTGAAGGTATATACTAATATAGAACCTGTGGGGTTTTTTTTTATAACATTAACTAATTAACTATATATGAAACTCATTGGATTAAGATCAAGATTCTATGCAAGGTACAGATTTACTTCTTTAACATTCAGAATGTTTTATTTTTTCCCCCTTCTTGGTAATGAGAATTGGACTCAGGAGCTTTCTACCTTTGAGCTACACTCTCAGCCTTATTTTATTTCTGTTCTGAAACAGAGTCTCACTAGGTTGAAAAGAATCTCCCTACTTGCTGAAGCTGATTTTGAACCTTCGATCCTCCTGTTTCAGCCTCCCAAGTACTGGGATTACCAGTGTGTGCCACAACTCCTGGTTCCAGAACAGGTTTTCTCTTTCACTGTCTTTCCAAACTACTTTCTTCCTTCCCTTTCTTTCTTTTCTTTCTTTCTTTCTTTCTTCCTTTTTCTTTCTTTCTTCTTTCTTTCTTTCTTTCTTTCTTTCCTTCTTTCACTAGGGATTAAACCCAGGATCATTCTAACACTGAACTACACCCCCAGTTCTATTTTTCTTTTAATTTTGAAACAAGTTCTCACTAAGAAGCTGAGGGTTGTGCTAAATTGCTGAAGTTGGTCTTAAACTTATGATCCTCCTGTCTCAGCCTTCCAAGTACTGAGATTACATGTGTGTGCCACCACTCACATCTCCAAACATTTTCTTTTCCATTTCTTCATTTTACTTGAATTTGAAGAAATGGAAGTCAGGAAAGTTCTCAGTGGGAGCATGGGCTTTTCATAAAGTCTTTGTCAAATGTTGTTGGGTAGCAGTTAATCCCCCAGTCACTCCCAAGAGGGAATATACAGGACACCAATATTTACTCCCTAAGCATAGAAATCCTGGTGTGTCTTTGTGATGTTGTATCCAGCTAATCAGTCACATGGTTAATGCTATTCACACCTATGTCCATCTTGAAGTTACTGAAATGTTTTTTTTTTCTGAGTGAAGTATGAGAAATTAAAAGCTCACATCTGAGTAATAAAAATAAAAATAAAAAGATTGAAGTCAGGCATGGTGGCACACGCTTGTAATCCCAGTACTTGGGAGACTGAGACAGAGGGACCCAGGTTTACAGCCAGTCTCAGCTACTTAGTGAGGCCCTTTGCAACTTAGTGAAACCCTATTTTGAAAATAAAGAATAAAATGTTGGCCTGGGGGTGTAGTTTGGAGGTAGAATGCCCCTGGGTTCAATCCTCAGCACCACACATAAAAAATTGACTAGTTTTTCTCTTTATTCATCTAGTATTACAAAACCTCAAATACTAAAATTGAATCTCATTTTACATATCACAGGAAAGAATCAGATGGCTTCACAAAAGTAAAGAAAATGGTACCAGAAAGTGGCATTTCTTCCTTTATGTGAAGATTCTATTGAAAAAAATTTAAGAGTTAAGTACATTTCACTAATAGCCTGATGATAGAGCCACTGAATCCATTATTATAAAAAATAAAATCATTATCAAAGAGGTTATGTTGTTGAAAAGAAATCCCCAGGAAAGATAAACTCATGAATAACTTCTTGTTAATATGTAATAATATTCAGTCATCTCTAAGTGACTTTATGAGATTTCTGTACCTTACAAGAAAGTTCATCAAAATCATAAAAAGAATGATAAGACTTTAGAATACAGGAATATATAAATTACTAAGAAATCTTAGGTTTTAATTTTTTAAATAAATGCATGTATTTCTTGGAGTGTGTATGGATCCAACATTTTCTTCTTTCAGAAGGACAGTGGAACAAACATTTATTTCACCATTCCATCAACTTCATTTTGTGGTTTGGGGTTAATTATTGTATTTTCTATGAGACCAAGGATGTATCTTTCACATTGTTTTCATGAGTTTCCCCAGAAAAGGGCTCATAAGTGTCTTGTTCACTATCATAAAACTAAGGAGCAGTGAGTCTCATGGGGACATTTTCGAGTCTTACAGAGCTAGTCTTTATTTTTGTTTGCATTTGCTCAGTATATGCAGAGGTGATAACCCTTTTTATATACCAAGTTTTATAACTCTCCACACACAACACCTTCCATCGCTATAAACCTGTCAAATACAGGCATTCCAGCTGAGCCTAAGTTGAGTCAGCTCTGCCTGTCAAGGAGACCATGTTATGAGAGAACCAGGAAGCAGGACCCATGTTTGTCTGAGAGGCAGGGACATGAGAGATCCTTCATCCTCAATCTTGCAATCACCATGGACAAATATGTCCCCTCCTATCTTAAATAGCTGTTGGGGTAAATTAAAAAGGGGATATAGGGATGCATTTTCACAGTGATGGGCAAAGTAGGCATTGCAGTGGTTCACCGGTTCTGCTGAAACACGTCCCCACAAATGATGTGACAGAGCCACAGAGACTCAACTCATTGTCTATTCGTTCTGGAAGAGAAAAGTCTAATATGTCAGTGGGACAGTACTCCCTCTGTTATCTGGAGGGGAAAATCATCCCTGGCTCTTCTAACTGCTGATGCTACTGACAATCCTTGACAGATTTTACAGGTGCATGACTGCAGTCTCAGTGTTACCACATGGCCAGCTTCTCTCTGAGTCTCATTTCTGTTTCTAAAAACACCAGTCATGTTGGGTCAAGGACCAACCCCCTGCTCCAGTATGATCTCATCTTAAATAATTATGTCTGCATTGACTCCATACTCAAATAAGGTCACACTCTGAGGTTCCAGAGAATAGAATTTTCACACACTTCTTTGGGGAACTTAATCCAGCTACTAACATCAAACTCTTCTTCATACAACTAGACCAGATTTCCCAGATTTCCTTTCATACAGAGGCCAGCCATAGAATCATTCTGCCAGGTGTAATGAGGATATAAATTGTGTCACTTTTGCCCTATGCATAAAACCTTTTGTTAAATCATCTGAAATCTTTCTTATCTGTCACCTCTATCTACAAGTTTATGCTTTATATATTCTATCACAAGATATGTTCGGTGGCAGGCAATCAAGGAACATCAAGACAGTCACTTGTATCAGTTAGCTATATTATCTATGCATGTAGCTTCTGTCCTCCATAGAACTTCCTATAATACCACAGATAAGGGAATCCTCAAAACAGTTCCAGCTTTTCCTAAGTTACAACAGTGCATGCTCATCACAGAGGCAGAACAGGAAGAAGGAAATAACTTAGACTCTTGGTTATAACACAGAGCTACTAAAAAAGCCAATAATGAAGCCTTTCCCACCTGCAGATTTCTTACTAACAGAAGCCACATCTTTCTCATTGAATAAGCCATGTCAAGCTATAGTCTTCTGATACTTCTAACCAAAGTCATTCTAATAAATGAACCAATACCCTACATGATAATCTAGACTTACCATTATCAACCAAAACCATAGTAGAAATGTAGTGTTGTCTGGAAAAAGAAAGAATAAAGAAATAAAAGAGAAATTACTCTTGCATAATAATTAATTGGATATCAATCAAAGGGTTAATGCTTGGTCTATATCCTATGGGTTTGAACTTAAATGAAAGACAGCTAGCATTATGAGGTTAATTGTGATACTATGCTTTCTATGTCTGTAGGCAAAATATAAGCACTGATGCGTGTTTGTTAAGAGGTTCCAGGGTTTAGTCCATGTGAGGCTGGGCTCTGAAGAGAAGAAGGCATGGAGGTGAGAAGTTTGGAGAGGAAGAGACAAGGACCATAATCTCATCTCACAGAGGCCAAAAACAGCAAAGAAATAAAGAGATTCAAAGACAAAACAGTTCCCAAGGCCACACAGCCAGAGACCCACCTTCTCTAGACACATTTCATCTGTCTAGGTTGCAACCCACTAAATCTATTGCAGTGGACACTCATGACAATAAAACCCTAAGACTTAATTCCATCAAAATAAGCATCAATACATGCATTCTTAAGGGGATATTCTTCATTTAACCATAACACCATTGTTACTTTGACCCTTTCAGGTAGATCAGGAATGGGTCATCAAACAGAAAAAAGGTAATATGTTTTTCTTTTTGACAGACCATCCTCATCTGCAACACCAAGGTATTCTTTCTTCCTAAGATTCTGTTTTCTTCTTAAAGCCCTTTTCTGATGGCAGAATTGAAAGCCTTTTCAGCTTCTTATAGTAAATTTTTCCTCTGCTCAAGAACAAATTTGATTTCAAGAGCAAAGTTGACCTAGCCTCAGAGCTTTTTAATCTCATTGGCTCTTAATTTTACAATAACTTTACTGAGACTTTCCTGAGAAGATGAAAAATGTCTTAGAGAATAAAGACCCCCATTTTTCACTGATAAAATATTTTAACATTAGGATAAAGTTGACCTATGACTCCAAATTTCAAGTAGCAATTATAATCTGATCCGAAATCTTTATTTTTATTGGTGCATTATAGTCATACATCTTAATGGGGTACAGGATAGTAGAGGTGTATATACACACACATTACTCATTTAGCCCTTCCCCATTTCTCACCTCAAATTAAAAATACGTGGTAGAGAAAACTAGGCAGCTGAGAAGAATGGGGTTCACCTTTGATGAAGGACTCCGGAAACAAGTTTAGCCCAGCTATAGATGATAACTCAGGACCACTGGGGCAGAAAGATAAAATGTCCTAGTTCCAAGTGGCTTATCCTCCTATCCCCACAGAAATTTTTACTGCATGGAAAGGGACTTTGAAAGAAGAGGGCCAGCTCTGGGTCTTTGAAAGTATAATATCCCAAACTGGAATTCCACTTGCCCTATGCCCAAGGATGATACTATTATTACATACCTCACATATAACATTTTTCATGACCTAAAGATCTAATGTTACTTCACACCACAAACTGACTTGGGTGTATAGGCATGTACCACCTTGCCCTGCTAAAATGAATGAATATTTTATGTACATCTAAGAGGGTGAGAATGGAAAGACCTAAGCTGAGTAACTGTAGAAAAAACAATGTTGTATTAAGGATCTAAGTTTAAGAGCACTCCTCTGAGCAAAAACTATCATTTACTTAGTAACTGTTTCTCACAAGGGCATGTTTTAGTAATTCTGAAACCATTTTATGTTTATCCTAGGATGAAACAAATAAGTAAATAGAGGAGATCAGGACAGCCAGTGACTCCCTGGAGAAAAATGATGGGATGGAACATATCCCTCACAAATAAAAAGTGAGGAGGGCTAGAATAATACAATTAGAGGTATTGGTAAGAAGAGAAAGAAGATTTTTTTTAAAAAATTTGTACCTAATTATTTCCCCTGAGATTCATATTAATTACAAAGGAAAAAGAGCAACTTTACAATAAAGATATTCAACAAAGTAGGTGTGCCCTCTAATCCTAGGACCCAGAGTCTGAAATAGAAGGATTGCAGGTTCAAGGTCAGTCTCAGCAACTTAGGGGGACCTTCAGAAACGTAGTGGAACAAGATCCTGTTCCAAAACAAGAAATTAAAAGGGGTCAGGGGTGTAGGTAGAATGCTCCTGGGTTCAATTCTAGAAAAGAAGAAAGGAAATAAGGGAGGGAAGAAAGAAAGGGAAAGAAAGGAAAGAAGGAAGGAAGGAAGGAAAAAAGGACCCAATAGACACCACCTTAACTAAGTGATATGATACAATAAAATATCACAGCATTTCTGTGCCATGTCTATAAAAAAAATTGCCTAATTTCTATCTAACCACGAGAAAAAATCTGGACAAGGGTATTTGAAGGACAGTCTATGAAGTGAACGACCAAGTACTCTTCAAAAGTATTGTGAAAGACAAGGAAATACTGAGTAATTATTATAGATGAAAGATGACTAAATTAGACAAATAGCAATTATTAACAACAAAATGCAACATGAGATCCTGTATTGAATCCTGGGGCAGAAAAGAGATCTCCAGTGGACATGCTGGTGAAATTTAAATAAGGCCTGCATTTCTGTTTACACTGATTTACTTCCTGGTTTACTGTTTGGTAACTTCCTGGTTTACTGTTTGATAACTTCCTGGTTTACTTCCAAGTTTAGAGCATGGAGCTATGGTGACTTGAGATAGTAACATTAGGATTAGTTAAATAAGTAAGATCTTTTCTGTCAACCAAAAAGGTTTTTTTTTGCATATGACAAATATTTTAATTTTTCAGGATAAGAAACTGAAGTAAGCCAGGTATGGTGGCACACTCCTGTAATTCTAGTACCTGGGAGGCAGAGACGACGATTGCGGGTTTCAGGTCAGCCTCAGCAAATTAGTGAGACTCTGTTTCAAATAAAAAATAAAGTAGGACTGGAAATATTTTCAAATGGGAGGTTTTAAATCATTTTATCAGATATCCATTAGCTAATCTGTAAATCCACTTAGAAAACCCAATCTGATTGAGATCTGTGTTCAGGCGATGTTGAGGTCTAGTGTAGAGTCCTGAAAGTTTTCTAACATTTTCAGCCAAAAAATGGGAGAAAACATAGCAGGTAAAATGTAAAAATGTGAAAAGCACTGGTGTAATCTGCCAGTAGCATTTGTAATATGCAAATCAATTCACTGCCTGGTGGAAACTTAAAAAGTGTATCCTTAGCCATTTCTGTTTTAGCTACATGGAGGTTGACATCCAGCTTCTAGTTCTCTAATAAAATGTGAAACACGAACACAAAAGCCACCGTCGTCTGTCCAAGACATCAGTGTGCATTGGGTCATGTTCTTCTTGAATGTGGCTTAGGAACAAAAGCCCATAGAAATGGGGACCAGGACATTCAGGCTTCAGGAAGAAAAGGGTACAGGGACATTGCTCTAACATGGGCTCACCTGGGGAGCATCTGAGCACTTGGATGAGGTGACCTTCCCGATCTTCCCTGGACCACCCGGGCTTTCTGTGTCACAGCACTGAGAGCCCCACAGCCCTCAGTCTCTCTGTATCCTCAGGTACATATGTTCTTACTTCATCATTTTATTTTAGAGCCAAGGGTGATGCTTAAAATAACATTACACAGTTCTTAATCTTTCAGGTAGAAAACATTAAGTAAAATGTCATGGAGAACGTCTCTTGGTGATTTCTAACTCTGTCAGGATTTCTTTATTTCAAACATAAGTTGGGCATGGTGGTGTACACTTGGAATCCCAGGACTTGGGAGTCTGAAACAGGAGGATTGTAGGTTTGCATATAGTAAATTAGTGAGGCTTTCCACAACTTAATGAGAGCTTGTTTCAAAATAAAAAATAAAATAAAATAAAATAAAATAGTGCTGGGGATGTAGGTCAGAGGAAGAATATATCTGGGTTCAATCACAAACAAACAACAAACAAAAAAACATATCTATCTATATGCATCACAATAAGTAGACTTTAGACACATTGTGTGAGACATCTTCATGAGCTCCACAACGGATTGTATTAAATAAAATAAAATAAAATAAAAGCTGTTACTAAATCACTTAATATATATGTATGTGTGTATATATATATATATACATCTCTTTCTCTACATATAGATAGATAATAGATAAGTAGATAATAGACAAATCAAAAGAAAGATGCATTTATAACCTAAATTATATTTATACATTTATGTATTTATGTATTTATGTATGTATTTATTTATTTATTTATTTATTTATTTTGTGGGTCTGAGGATGGAACCCAGGGACATTCTACCTTCGATCTATACCCCATGCCCTATTTTTTATTCTTTATTTTGAAATAGGGTCTCACTAAGTTGCAGAGGACCTCACTAAATAGATGAGGCTATCTGCAAACCATGACAATCCTCCAGTCTCAGCCTCTCGAATGCTGGGATTACAAATGTGCACCACCATACCCAGCTTATTTTATACATTTAAATATTATAAAATATAAAACATGCTCATATTTCTCTGTATCTTATTAGGCCTTTTTGCCAATTCTGAAAACAAATATCTGCTCCACAATTGTCTTGGGCCTGGTATCGGAGGGGGGGGGCTTGTTGTTTTTTGTTTGTTTTTGTCTAGTTGAGAAAAGCCCCACAAGCTAGAGACCTATGCCACCTAGGAGACTTCTCAGTTTTCTTATGTTCAAATATACAGAGCTCATGTATTAATATTCAGTGTTGATATAGTTTAGCCATGGCAATTGTAATCTCATCAATAGATCAATTCATTTTAATGGACTTACTGGGTGGTAACCAAGGCAGAGAACATGTGGCTGGAGAAGACAAGTCCCTGGGATGTGGCCTTAGAGACTGTGCTTAGGACTAGGGACTGTGCTTAGGCTTAGAGACTGTGAATCTCCGTGCTGGGTGGCTTTCTCTTGCTTCTGACCTCCAGGATGTAGCAGTTAAGCCTTTCACTCTTCCTCTCTCTGTTTTCCACCACAATGCCCTGAGCTTTAGACCCTGGTCTTACATGGACTGAACACAACATCCCCCCAAAATCTGTGAGCAAATCAATTTCCTTCTTCTAATTTGTATAGTCAGGTCTTTTGCATTATATCAGTGGAAATGTTGACTAAGGTAATATTCATGGATAAAGTATACTGCCACCTTCAGCTAGGTGGCATTGCCTGTATCCTTCATGGAGCCTTGACTTTATCAGTAGACAGTCACTAGGATTGAGGAGATTTGAAAAATAAGAATAAAGAGCAGATATCCAATGTGGACATTCAGCTACTACCCAATAGGACATGAAGAAATATAAACAAGTAGTATCTTCACCTAGGAAGAACTAGGCAGAATATTCTGAAATTTTCTTCTGAAAAAAATGTATCCTCTACATTTTTCCATCTAATATTCCAACATAAAATAAGTTCATAAAGTTTGCAAATCCTTCTCTTTCTAGGCACATTTAACAACTATAAGAATGCACAGATTAAATTTTCTTGTGTGTTGGCTTGCAATGAAGAAATAGAAAGGAGGTACAGGATGTCCTTAATCAGCTGCCAGCCAGTGCCCAGAAATGCTTGTTCTGAACTGTGTTAGATATTACAGAGGCTGCAAAGGACACCGTAGATCCTCATCCAGATTCATGGCAAAGAAAAGACAGGCTTAAGAGTGACAGTCAGAAAATAATACAAACCCAGTGGGAGCCAAAGTATCTCATCGTCAAGCCCTTGTCGCCAAAGCTGGTCCTCAGATCTATGCACTTTATGCAGCAGGATAGAAGTACTAGGGCTATGGGAGGGAAGCTCCAGTTTCTATGCCTATCTGAAAACTCCCTCCTGAAAAGTTTGCATCACCCTCTTCCCCAGCTCCCACTCCTGACAGCCCTTTCAATTTCCATCACCCTTAATCTTTCCACATAATTATTTTATGTATGAATATTTGATGACAGTTTTCAAGAAATCCATTTTCAAAAGCTCTTCTCAGAATATGCCTCTGAGTTTAATAATCTTAATGGGGCAAGCCTATTTTTAATCTGAATAGCACAAAGCCTTGTTACTCATTAAAGTGGGTGTATTTATTTATTTATTTAGAATCACAATTTCACCAAAAAGCGTCCCTTAAAGGCCCGTCCTCATCCCCCAAGCTATCATCATCGTAATATCTGTAATGATATCTGAAAACTGAAATCAAATGTTAAGTAATTTTGAAATTCTATTTTTCTAGAATAAATTTTATTTCACAGTACAGTAAAGAATAACCACAAATGTTATAGCCTTATTCAGAGAGATTAATGGTGAAGAATAGCATGGCTATTGTGGTTTTTTTTTTTCTCTCTTTCTGTAAGGGAAGCTATTTTGTAGAAAGTAGACTGCCCCTTCAAAAATGCAACAAGTTGGGGGATGGATGCTCAGTGGTCACATCAAAGGCAGAAGCATGATTCTGACAGCATTCATTCCGTATAATCCTTCTGTTAGAGATTTGAGGTCACACGAGTCACTTGATGCTCCTAACTGATGTGGCTGAAGAACTGGTATTGAATTTACAGCATCAGAACAGGAAATATGATGGACTTTATGCACATCAATAAATGACCTGTTCCTATTATACAGAAAATGGAAATTAGAAGTCAAACATCCTTTGTATTGCAAAATAGGGTCTCAACACATTTTGTAATTTTCGTTTAAATTGTTAGGAGGCTTGGAACTACTGGTTGATCTATCTCCCAATACACTGTTTCATAAGCACTGAATAAATAATTCAAGCTGTCAATAGATGAGTGATCAACTAATAGCTCTGCTAGTAACTGATTTATTTTCTTCAAGAAAGTTACATAAACCAAAAAACAATGCAACAAGCTTTTAGGATGTTTCTAGTGGAATATAATCAACTGAATTGAGTACAGCGGCTATTTTGTGCAGATTTTGTGCAAGAAAATATAATAAATTTTGAGACAAAGACCAGTGGTAGGCTTTAGGGTAGGGGTATTGAGAAAATAAAGATGAGAGTAGGGAGGACACTTGACAACAGGGTAATGGGCTGAAACCAGAGGTCAATAAGACACGAATGCTGAGAACTAGGAGCTCTCATCTAATTAGGGACAACTTAAACATAAATCTGTAGCATGTAGTGACATTTCTACATTTAATAAAGTGCCAGTCAGTACCCTTCTTTCCTCTCTACTTTCCTTCCTTTCTTCCTCCCTTCCTTCCTTCTTGTCATGGGGATTGAACTTAGGGGTGTATGTCTGAGCTACACCAAAAGCTCTATTTTTATTTTTTTATTATAAAATACAAACTTGGCCGGGCGTGGTGGCGCACGCTTGTAATCCCCGCTCTTGGGAGGCGGAGACAGGAGGATCGCACAGGTTCGAAGCCAGCTGCACTGGCTTAAGAGACCCTGTTTCCAAATAAAAATATAAAAAATAGGTCTGGGAGTGTAGCCCGGAGGTAGAAGGGCTTCCAGGAACCCCAGTACCACTAATAATAATAATAATAATAATAATAATAATAATAATAAAGTAAAATACAATCTTGCTGAGTTTCTGAAGGACTCACTAAATTACTGCAGCTGGTCTTGAACCTGTAATCCTCTTGTCTCAGCCTCCCAAGTACTGAGATTAAAAGATGTGCCACAATTCCCAGATATTAATGCCAATACTTTTAAAGTACGTTGCACAATTTTTTCCATGATCAAACCTTCCTTTTCTTCTTCTTTTCACTGTATTTGTTGGAAGACTCAACATTACCATGACTCTACTTTTCTTCTCCCTAAGTATCTTTCATACCTATTTTCAGTTGTTCAGGCTGTGGCTCATTAGACAATGGCCCATTTTATACCCAGAATCCTTCTTTAGCTTTTTATTAGTGCTGAGCTTGTACATGTAAAATGCATACAACCTTACAGATAACATAAGAAGCTATTTCCCTAACAAATAAAAGTTACAAGAAATGAAATAGAATGAAGTGGCAAGAAACAACAGTCTTATTAGAATTTACCCAGGAAAAAATATATAAATAAATGGTAGTTAGAAAAAGGTTGTCAAAGAATGCATGAGCATTGACGTATGGATGTGCCTAATCAAATCTCAGAAGTTTGCAATGTACAGTCACATTTCCCTCCTTCTGTCTCTAGTCTCATTGCCTAACTTTATGATAGGATAAATTTTTAAAAATTAGATACTATAAGACTCACATGGTATGGGAACACATGCCTGTAATCCCAGTATTTGGGAGGCTGAGACAGGAGAGTCACAGGTTTGAGACCAGCCTCTGCAATTTAGCAAGACCTTCAGCAATTTAAGATTTTGTTCCACAACAAAGATGGATGAGGATGTAGTTGATAAGCAGGATGTCCTGAGTTCAATTTCTGGTACCCCACCACCCAAAAGATAAAGCCCTAAATACTGCTTGGGTTTAAAATTTTAAGCGGGGTGGGGTGGCATGTGCTTGTAATCCCAGCATTCAGGAGGGCTGAGACCGGAGGATTTGGGTTCATAGACAGCCTCAGCTACATAGTGAGGCCTTCAGCAACTTAGTGAGGCACTGCTACAAAATAAAGAATAAAAAATAGGGCAGAGGGTATAGCTCAGAGATTGAATGCTGCTGGATTCCATTTCCCAGACTTGAAAGAAAAAAAAAAACAATTAGAACCAACCTGCAGATAATACATAGAAAATTTAATTGTACATATTTAGGTTTTGTTATAATAATACTAGATTCATATTTTAGTTTTTGTGGTACCTGGAGTGGAACCCAGAGGCTTTTCTACTTTGGGGCTATACTCCCAGACCCATATCACCTTAAATTTGATTTAAAGTATAAAAATACCTTAATTCTTGAGTCCTGTCCAGAATGGGCCATGCTCTCAGATAAAGAATCTCATGATCCCCATAGTAGAGGAAATGACATTTTTTTAGAAAGGAGAGAGGCTATTTATGAAATGGCTCAATACTCATCTGTCTGGGTCGACATCCTCACTGCTATAATCCAAGAAAAGTGCCCACATAACTGAGACGGGAGAAGATTTATTTGCTTAGTATTTTTGGAAATCTCAAAGTTTCAATCCATATCAGGTTGGGTTCCACTTGCAGATCTCAGAGCATGGTGGTGAAAATCACAGAGACGGGGATCAAGGGCTCTGCTCTCATATCAGAGGTTGGAAGGCTCTTTCCTATTTCAAAAGAGAGCCAGCAAGCAAGACATTCTAACTGTAACACTCTGGCGGTGAGGCATGCACATTGGTAGATTAGAGATGACCTCTCAGTTGTTGTAAAGGAGATGGTTCATCTCTGTAGCACCCTCAAACTGGATTTGATGAACACCGAAACGTGAAAGTTACCACTTGGCTAGTCAAATGCCTACCACATCAACCAAGACAGTACCAGAAGCACTTGATGCAAATGAGCTGAGTGTGGTTCCATACAACGCCTGCACACATCAGCACCATCCCTGTATTCTGTGCTCCAGTTCTGTGCAGATCCACTATCAAGGGCTTTGTGAGTAGTCCAGCCTGATACCTCCAGAGGCTCCAGCATCATCCACAAAAGCTGATTTTCATCTCACAATCCCTCAAAATGTTCTCATGTGGAATGAATGAAAAGGCACAGTGTCCAGTTTCCCAGGCTCTCCATTCCGTACAAAGCCCTGGTGTTGGTGTTTTCTAAATTATACAAACAGGGGACTGCTTGGAATGGTGGCTAACTGACTTACCAAATTGCAGTGGCTGAAATACTTCTTCTCTACCTCTTGGAAGCCAACATTTTTAGGGCCAAGAACCTATACTCTTTTCCTATTCTGATACTAAAACTATCGGGGTCTGGTAATAGAGATTCCAAATCTACTTTATCCTCATTGGCACACACTGAGACCCCTGGTTCTAGAAAAGAACAGCTTTCCAAGTGATGCTGGGTACCTTAGTACAGTTATTATCCCTTCAGTGGAGCCATTTAGTGGCTGGACCTCTAAAAGTCAGATTTGGCTTAGAGTCAGTAAGTGATCAGAATGCCCTGGGCTGCTTCAACTCTAAAATCAGCAGTCAGGAAGAAGCTGAGGAAGGACAGAGCATGCGTGGAGCTGGACAGCATTGTTTTTGTGCAGGTGGATGGCATTGGAGGCTATATCCCGCATGGGCAGACACTGCTGCTCCAAATGTCCAGGGACAGATGAAATGCCTACCTCTACAGCAGGAGGCTCCATGGGGGAAAAAAAATTAGCTTACACAGAAAGTGACCACCAGGCCTTGCTCCCAGCCCCTTGCCCCACTTGGTAAAGTCTCAGTCCAATGCATTATCCCCTAAGTCAAACGTGCAAATCTTCCAAAATGTCCAAAGCCATTGTCACCAAGTCAGGTGAAATAGATTGGGTCACCACATTCTCTGAGAGGTCATTAGCTTCATCTGGAGTACTTCTGCCTTGAAAGCAAAATCACTACACATCCCCATATATTCACAGAAGGATTTCCTTGACATTAACCTAAGGCTCCGCACCTACTGGTCCCACTCAGCTTGGAGAAAAAGCAGTACCTCCACCATCACTATCTTTCTTCCCCGATCCCCATTTTAACCACATGGCCACTCTAGCCAGTGAGGCCAGTTGCACCAGTTAGGGTGACTCAGAAAAGGAAGATTTCTGTGGGCTCCAGGATCACCAAGAAGAGCACATTTGAGACAACTTTTGTTTGTTACTCATGGAGCTGTGAATGCAACTGAACCCAGGTATCTATCCTTTTCTTCTTGGAGGTGCGTCCAATTGTAGTCTCAGTAGCCCTTGCAGAAGGGGAAATCCAGGCAAGAGAAGCATGGAATCATAGACTCACAAAGTGATGCTATTTTAAACCAGGTGAGAGAGATGACTGGGGCACAGCCATCAAGCCTTCTATTACCATAGAAGGAAATTTTTAGTTGCACCACAGTTATTAAAAAGATTAACCCTCACTTCTACATTCTATTTCTTGCTACATTCTTGGCTTGGGGGCTCACGTAAGATATCACTGTGTAAGGACAGGCTGTGACTAGCCTCGATGATTCTTGTCATGTTGTTTTACTATACTTAGAAAGTTTTTTTTTTTAATGGAAACACCGTATAGTGAAGAAAAATAAAAGCCATTATTTAACTTTTTCTTTTGGAAGACATAAAGGTACTTTACAGCACAATCAAAATATTCAAGAGCTTAAAAAAGAGACATTTCTTTCTCAGGTAGGTAGAGTGAACCCAATTCATCAAATTAAAATCTGTGGATACTATCGATGAGCAAATCAGGCAACCTAACTGAAGGAATGGGATGGGAAAGAAGAAAATTTTTCTAATGTTCATGATGTATATTAACAAATATATCAAAATCAACGGCTTTGTAGTATAGTTTAAAGTCATGTATTGTGATTCCTCCTGCATGATTTTTGTTGCTAAGAACTACTTTAGCTATTCTGGGTTTTTTATTGTTCCAAATGAATATAAGGACTGATTTTTCTGTCTGTAAGGAATGATCTTGGTAATTTAATGGTTATTGCGTTGAATCTGTAGATCACTTTTGGAAGTATGGCCAATTTGATGATATTCATTCTGCCTATCAATGAATATGAAAGATCTTTCCTTCTTCTAAGATTTTCTTCAATTTCTTTTTTCAATGTCTTATAATTTTCTTTGTAGAGATCTTTTTACCTCCTTGGTTAAGTTTATTCCTAAGTATTTTATTTTTTGTGGGAAATTCTGAAAATCAATCTCTAAGCCAAACATGAGAATGAGGGAGGGGGAGGGAATGAGGCAGGAATTGGATAAGAGTCAATTGGGTAGTGAATGCATGTATGCCTCCACCATCTTGTACTCCATTAAGATGTATGACTACAGCCGGGCGTGGTGGCGCACGCTTGTAATCCCAGCGCTTGGGAGGTGGAGACAGGAGGATCGCGCAGGTTCGAAGCCAGCCGCGCTGGCGTAAGAGACCCTGTTTCAAAAATATAAAATAGGTCTGGGAGTGTAGCCCAGAGGTAGAAGGGCTTCCAGGAATCCCAGTACCACCAAAAAAAAAAAAAGATGTATGACTACAGTGCACCAATAAAAATTGAAGAAAAAAGAAATATTAAAAAATATCTGTGGATTTTCAATACCATGAACATACTTAGGCGCCAAGATAGCAAATACTTTAATGAGGTTAAGATAGCAAATATTGCATTAATATTTTAGCTATAATTTAAGAAAGAGTCCTGTCCATTTCATTATGTGTGTTTTGTCTCAAAAGAAGAACATTTTAAAAGTCCATCCTGTGTTAACTGGCCATTTAAAGAGAATAAATAATTACATGCTGTGCATATTACCTCCAAATTATATTTTGATATCTAAAATCTGGTCGTGGTGTGGTACTTTTAACTTTGGGGAGGGGGCATATTCTTTTGTTGTTTTATTTCTTATAAAACCTAGTGAACTCCCCACGACTGATTTCTTTTTGTTATTGCTGTCATTTGTTTCGTTCTTGTTATTTTTATTTATGCTTTTGTTATTGTTACTAGGGATTGATTTCAGGGCTTCCTACCTTGTCCCAGCCCTATGTTCATTTTTTAATTTAGAAACAGGGTTTTCCTAAGTTGCAGAAGGCCTCACTAAGTTGCTGAGACTGGCCTCAACCTGTGGTCCTCCTGTCTCAGCCTCCCAAGCACTGGGATTACAAGCATGTGCCATCATGTCTACCTTTCCAGCGCTGATTTTCAGTGAAAAGAACTTCAGGGAAAGATTTTACTTCTCTTTGCAGCAGCTTTCCCAGGAAGTATGTTGTTGCCAGAGCCCAAGGGGTTATCTCCCTCTACAGCCACCCTTGGGTGATGGAACAGGGACCCTCACTCAGGAATTGCCATGGACTCTAAACAGGAAGGATTTCAGCTGACAGGGGGAAGTTAGGCAGGCGACAAGTCACTGAAAGCCTTGCTTTTCATGAAGGCCACCGCAGCAAAGAGGTGACTGGAAAAACCTGGGTGCTTTTATTTTTCACCTTATGGGGAAAATCCATTTAAAAATCTGTACAATGAATTAAAAAGTGCCTCTGTCACATGAGTGTGCGTGCAACATTGTATCAGAGCTGAGACAATGAATTCAGGACCTCAGAGAAAATAGACCAAGAGAGAGTTCTCCAGGAAAAAATAAAATGTTTGTTCCTTTATTCTATTTCTATTCTAATGCACTACTGGACATTCAAGTAAATCCCTGGAATCCCAGCAGATATACTTTCTAGATGCCTTAAATTTTTCAACTTTGATAAGTATTGATCTTATTTAAAGCAAGTTTCTTTTTGATACCAAAAGAAATTATTTGAGTGCACTATAATGACTCCCAGTGTCTTATGCTCTGGAACAATGGCTAGAGGATGTATACAAACCTGACATTCTTCACTAATACCATGTGAAAAAATAGCTCACTTTTGTGTAAAAGTAGAACTTTCATTCTAAACTTCCTCCCAGAAAAGCATCATCTCTTTTCTGAGTCTTCTTTCTGACAAGATAAAATTTATTTATTTATTTATTTATTTATTTATTGCTTTTATTTTTTAAAAATTTTATTGGTGCATTATATTTATACATCATATTGGGGTAAAAAACTTGTGTGTACATACCTGTACACATCGCTGATTTAACCCCTACCCAATTCCCACCCCGTTCCCTCCCCGTCCCTCCTTCCCTTGCTTGGCTTAGTGGTTGACTTCGATATGTTTAAGTACATTGTGTGTGTTAGAGATTTTCCTTCTTCCCCCTTCCTTTCTCCTCCTTTAGGTTGTCTTGTTTGCTCCCCTATAGGATTTCCTTTTTCATCTAGAGTTCCTCCTATGACCCGTTTCTCCCTAGCTCCCACATATTTGGGAAAGCATCTGTTTTCTTATTTTTTTGTGACTGACTAATCTCACTTAGGATAATGTCCTCCAGTTCCATCCATTTCCCTGAAAATGATGTAATTGAGATTTTTTAATGGCTGAGTAAAAAATTTAAATTCACTGGTGAGCCGGGCATGGTGGAGCACAGTTGTCATTCCCACACTTGGGAGGTGGAGACAGGAAAATCACGCTGGTTCGAAGCCAGCCTTGCTGGCTTAAAAGACCCTGTTTCCAAATAAAAAATATAAAATGGGTCCGGGAGTGTAGCCAGCAGGTGGAAGGATTTCCAGGAACCCCAGTACCACCAAAAAATAAAATAAAATAAATAAACAAATAAATAAATTCACTGGAGAACACAAGTTCTTTTAAAAAAAGTTAGAACTAAAGACTAAATCATATCAGATTATGTTGTATGAGAATTAGTTTCAGATTTATCCTGTAGGACACGTAAAACCAATACAAGAAATAATAGGATGTAAAAAAAAAACTTTCTTGGCAAAACTACATTTTAAAAGGCTAAAAGTTATTAGTTGCTTATGAGCTCATGTAAATAAAAGGCATAACATCCTACATCTGTGTGTATATGTATGTATGCTTATAAACACACAACACATATCAGGGTTTTTTCCTGCAGACTACATAAAACAATACTGCAATATCAAATTTATTTTCTAGTCAAGGAAGATCTTTCTCACATTTTCCTCTGGTTAGATTATGTTTTATTCATTTTAAGAAGGATGTCAACTAATGAAAATATATTCAGAAGAGAGTAACCAGGATATTAGAGGTTTTAAAGCCAGGTCCCATGAGGAACTGTGGAAGGAACTGAGCTCGAACAGGAAAGGACTTCAGGGTACATATTTTCCAATCTTCATGTCTTGGGGGAAACAAGAGAGGACACATTAGAACTACTTTTTATTATATTAAGACATGGACCAATGTGAGAAAATTAAAAGGCCACTGTCCAATAAAAGCAAATCTCAGAAGGCACTGAACTCCCTTTTAGAAAAACTGCTATACATGTAGAAGAAGGACCGTTAAATTATGCTGTTTGAAGGATATTCTTTTCTCGATAATTTTATTTTTATTTTTAATGTGTGTGTGTCTGATAGTGAACCCAGGGACATTTTATCTCTGAACTCCCCACTGGTCCTTTTTTTTAAAGTTTTAAAGCAGAGTCTAAGTTGAGGAGGGTCTCATTAAATTGCTGAGACTGGCCACAAACCTGAAATCTCCTATTTTAGCCTCCCACATACTGGGACTATAGGTGTGTGCCACCACACCCGGCTTTCTTGATAGAAAAATTTTAATGGTCAGTTGTATATATGTGTGTGCTTCGTTTAAAAGATGTAATTTTACTCTCCGTTCTGTTGTTTCTTATTAGATATTAGCCTTAATTCTTATCATTGGCGTGATGTATACCTTTTTTCTGTAGATAATTGCAATACTTTCCTTTTTTCTTCATTTTACAAATTTGATTATAACACACCTCGGTGTGTTTTTGTTTGTATTTATCCTGATTGGAGTCTGTAAATCTTCTTAGGTGTGTGAGTTCATATCTTTTATCAAACTTAGAAATTTTCTAGGCCTTATTTATTTAAAAACTTTTCCCTGCCACAGTTGCCTTATCTCCTTTCTCTTTCTGGGACTACAATAACATGTATGTTAGGCTGCTTGTTATTATCCCACTAGAGGCTGGGTTTCTTTGCCTCTGCCTCTGGTATTATTTTTTCCTGTCAATTAGCTTCCGTAATTTTCTAACATCTTGTATTACAAGCAAATAAATTTCTTATTCTGCAGCGTCAGACCTGATGATAAGTTTACCCGGTGAAGTTCTTATTTCTGGAATTTCCATTTGGTTGCTTTTCAGAGTTCCCATGTGCTGACTGGGATGCCCTAGACAGTCATTCATTGTATCCATAGTCTCCTTTGAATCCTTGAATATATTTGCCATCTCTTTTTAGAGTAGGCCTGCTTACTTACTTCAAGACTTGATTCTATGCTTTGATAAGGAAACTCTAGGGTAAATTTACTCCAGATCAGTACTATTCCATAAAAATATCTATGATGAACAGAGTGATTTATATCATTTAAACTCTTTGCTCACATAGCCATTAGCCATATGGGCATTTAAAAATGTGCTCTTGTGGCTGAATAATTGCATTTTAACTTTCACATTATATTAATTAGTTTCTACTCTTGTGGCTAGAGGCTACCACATTGGACAGCTCTTTGAGAAAAGATACTGCTTGGGCTTGACTTTCATAGGGTTTCAAATCAGTGTTTGGGATTTTGCTGTGACTTCTTCACGTTGACTAGACTACATTCCAACACCTTAGTGCATTGCATGACGTCCTACGTCTATTTATCTCACTTTCCTCCTGTAGCTATCCTCTGGCCGGTCCTTCAAATATCACTCTCTATATAAGTACTTAGATTGAAGGGAACCTCTCTGCAGATGTTGGGAGCTTTCCCTCTGCAGAGCTCTTTCTTTGGCAACCTATCTCAGAATATCTTGCAACTTCGGAACACAGAAACTCCAGTTCCTTTTCCCTCTACTTTCTGACACGTTTTAATCACTATTTAGGCTCTATTTACTGATTCTGTGTTAGAGAACTCAGCCCAGATAAAACACCAAGTGAAGATGGGCCTCACCTCCTATCAAGCACAGCCAGCTGTGGCCTGCTCCTCAGTGCCCAAAAGCAGTTGCTTCACACAGTGTTGCTCATTTTTATTAATTTTTACATTGTGAGACTAAGCACTAAACTCCTCACACCTTCCTGACCTTATTCAGAAAGCAGAGAGGATACTTTCCTTGAATTTAGTTCTGCTGTTTTATTACCCAAAGCTTAAAGGACTTCACTGCTAAAGCTATGTAACACGGTCATATACACAAATGTCACTTCCAACCCTGTTCTCTCCATTCTGTTCCTTCCCATTCCCATTGTTGAATGTGTTACCATCTTTAGTAGTATGTGTATGCTGTGTCTGTGTATCCTGTGTATCTGTATGTATTTTGGGTTTTGGGGGGGGGGGGTTGGTGGTACTGGGGTTTCTGGAAACCCTTCTACCTCCGGGCTACACTCCCAGACCTATTTTATACTTTTTATTTGGAAACGGGGTCTCTTAAGGCAGCAAGGCTGGCTTCGAACCTGCGCGATCCTCCTGTCTCCGCCTCCCAAGCACGGGGAATACAAGCGTGCGCCACCATGCCCAGCTTATGTGTGTGTATTAATGTCCTCTCTTTCTTAGAGAAAAGGAAACAGTCTATAAACACTTGTCTGTACATTGCTATATTTATTTAAAAATGGATCATGAACATCTCTCTCTCCCTCTCATTGATTCCTAGTTCTCTACTTCACAGGTATGCCAGTTTTTACTCCACCCGTCTCCTTTTGATTGACACTTCAATAATTTTCCATTTTGTGCTATTACAGTGGATGCTAGGGGCATTAGTCATTGCCAGTGTTGTATTACTGACATAATTCCAAGAAAATGATTTTTTAGTCAAAAGGAAAAATGTCTTCATTTTGCAATCTTATTTCTCAACGATTTCTAGGATTCTCTGAGTTGTGCACTAAATATTCTAAATAAATTATACTATTTTATGCAGTCCCTAAGAAATCATTCTCCTTCCCATAGCTACCTGTTTGGTCCTTTAAAATTTTCTTTCTCCATCATCTTCCCAATATGACCTCACTGAACTTATTTCTGGGGACTCTGTGCTTGTGTGAGAGAGTGTGTGTGTGTGTGTGTGTGTGTGTGTGTGTGTGTGTGTGTAGTGCTGGGGATTAAACCCAAGGGTATTCTACCTCCCACCACCCAGCCCTGTTTTTAAATTTGAAAATAGGCCCTCACTAAGTTGCTGAAGCTGGCGTCTAATTTATGATCCTTCTCTCTTAGCTTCTCAAGTACTGGAATACTAGGTGTGTACCACAAAGCACAGCTTGAGGTTTATTTTTTATATATCTTCTTTATAGAACCATAAAACAGAAGTTTAAGCTCTAAAATGTTATCAGTTAGCCTTGGTGGTATGATTATAATTTATTTTGCTTAGTTCCAGAATATTGATGAGTAATAATATAAATCACAGTACTAATATCAAGTGGAAAAGACTACTGCTAGTCTAACTATGATATAAATAGTGATAAATTTTAATACTAATTAGTTATCTGAAATAAAATAAACTTCAACTACTTCCCAGAGGCACAAAGCAGAAAGACAGTTCTTTCTTCACGACCTCCTCCAATATTGAGTCCATTTAGATGGCAAACAGTCATGACCAAGGGTAAATAATCAGTCTAGTAAGTATCTTTTACCACAGATCGTAAAACCTATCTCATTTCTAATGAAATTACTTAAACTATTGAAAGCAAATCAGGAAGACTGAAATTTTCCTCTGCTATGAAAGGCTGGAGTTTATTTGGTGATATTTAAAACCATAGCCGTTAGGGTTACACAGACCTGAAGCCCAATGACCTCATGGTAGTGCATAAACACAGGACAAGTTGATAACGTGCTACTTAGGCTGGAACCTCCTGTTTCCCTTACTAAGAAGGAACAGCATTAAGTCACTGAAGGCTGAGTGACAAGACAAAGATCCTACATGAGAAACATACCATAGTATCCTGCTGATCTGCACATTAAAGCTGAACAAAGGAATTTAACAAGCCCACAAAGAACCAGAATCAAAGAAGCCCCTTCTGTGAGTTGAAAAATAAACTGTAATTGCTGGGTTTTTTTTTTTTTTACCTCATGCTGAAAACCACATGTGTAGTCTTTCCAGGGAAGAAAAATAATATAAATTTTCTTCCTCATGATACTTTGTAAGCATTCATCATACATTTTATGCATCATTTAATAACATTTACAACCTTCACTTAACCCCCAACCGTTTTGTTGCAAAGCTTATAAGTTGTTATAATTTTAAAGGTGACAACTTGTCCTGTATAAGTGTGTCTCTGCTGTGTGTGTGTTGTGTGTGTGTGTGTGTGTGTGTGTGTGTGTGTGTGTGTGTGTGTGTGATGAGAGCACATTTTAATACTGGACACGTGGCAATCTCTTCTGGCCAATATCTAGGAAGCAAATAGATGTAATTCATTAATTTTTTGTATTTACTCTGATACGATAATTTTGTCAAACACTTGCTAAGGTTTTTCTGATAGGATTAATGTGTTTGGTGTTCTTCTTTACAATCTCCACCATGCCCTGTTCTTTCCCTACGTACTCTGACACACCCATACCCACATGGCAAGCCATTCTGCTCTGTTCTTATTTATTATTTACTGATAGGTAGAATGATTTGACCACAGTCCTTCCTTCCATTATGCTGCTATTCTTTTTCTGAGATGATTATATAGGTAGATAATGATAAGATAGATAAGATGATAGACCATAAATTGGTAGATCAATAAAGATGATAGATCAATAGATGATAGATATACAGACATACAGATATATGATAAATTATAGATAAATAGATATGCCATAAACTATTAAATCAATATAGATGATAGATCAATAAATAATAGATTATATAGACAGATAAATAATAGATAGATAGATGCTAGAAGATAGATAGATGATATATAAATGAATAGATCAATAACTCCATGAATTGGCTAACTAAAAGCTAGCCACACATATCTTGTATATACTTATATACATTTATTGGAACATTATAGTTTCACATCCTAATAGGTCGATGTTCTTTATCATATTGGAGAAATTCCCTTTCCATCTCTAGTTTGCTGATAGGATATTTTTCTTTCATAAATGGATTTAGATTTTGTCAAATGCCTTCTCTATTTATTGTTAGAACTATGTAATTGTTTTCCTTTATGTGCTAATGTGGCGAATTCCACTGTTTGAATGTTAGATCAATCTTGCATTACAAAGAATGCTAGATCAAGCTCATGCTTTAGAGACAAAATCCACTTGCACATAATGTTTAAATGTTACAATTTAACTCACTAATAATTTATTAAGGACTTCGGCACCTGAATTCAAGAAGAACATTGGCCTCTAATTTGTAATGCCTCTTGTGTACTTTGGAATCAGAATTAACATGACCTTATAAAACAAGTTGGGAACCATATGATCCTCTATTTTTTAAAAGAGCTTGTGAAATACTGTTAATACTTATTCCAAAAAATTTTGATAGAACTCAACAATGAAGTTCTCTGAGTTTGGAGTTTGTTTTAGGGAAGGTTTTAATTACTTTTCAATTTCTTTTCACAGATCTGTCAGGCTATTTGGATCTTCTATTTTGTATCCTATCAGCTTTGAGATGTATTTTTTCAAGGTTTCAGTCAATTTTATCTAATCTGTTGAATTCATTGCATAATAATATTCATCATATTTGCTTATTTTCCTTTCAGTATCTGTAGTGATAATACCAGGGTCTCTCAAACATTTCTCAGCTCTCTTGCCTATACCAGCATTTAGCACACTGTTGATATCTACTCAGGGAAGGATAGTTGGGGAGATAAGTGGATGTAGGTAGACTCACTATGAGGCTTGGGCTCCTCCGTACTTTATTTAATCTTAGTCGTTATTTAATCTCAGCCATTAAAAATGTGTTTAAGGTCCCATTAGTGTCTTCTCATCCCACCTTTGATGGAATCCCCCAGCCCCACACCTCTGCCAGATAAGAAAGTAGGAATGCATCTCTAAGTTCCCAGAAAAGACTCATCACTCCCTAGACTTTAGTTCATTTCAGACTATTTCCACCCTCAGCTCTTTGCAGACATATATTTTTCTAACTATGATTTTTTAGTTTGTAGTTTACCTGGATTGTTCTCAATATTAGGGAGCAAACACCTTTTGTGACTTTCCATACCCCCATCAGATCAGAAGTTGCCACAGTTGATTCTCATGCAAGTACCCTAGAGCCAACAGCTGATAATGCCTTGCTCATCACTCTGAATGAACACCATGAATATATGACCGCACTGGGGTGTAGGTTAAGACTTGACTTTGGAAATTCTGTACCCCCATCCATATCCAAATATCTTGTCAGAGAGTACTTGTCACTTAGAAAATGTCAGCAAATGCATGTGTTGTTTTTATTATAAAATAAAATGAAATGTTAGGAAGTTTGTACTTGAGACTTTTAAATACCAGACTTAGAAATAACTACTTCATCACAAAAAAAATGTTTAGCTCTCACTTTTGCTTTTTCTTAAGAATGAAACTCTAAAGATAGAAATATTCCACTTACCTCTTCAATAATAAAAGAAAAACTTTCATTTTATTCCATTCCAGAACCAACTTTATTCCAGATGGTAATGCCTAAGCTAAAGAAACAGTACTTTTAATGAATTTTAAAATTAAACCAGAGAGATGTGCTTTGACAGTTGGAAGAGGAGAACACAATTCCAGATATGTACTTTTCCACGAGAAGTTTTTATTACTTATTTATAACCAGAATTTACCATGTCAAACTTTCATTATGCTAAAGAGAAAGAAACTTTTTCTCTACCTTTGGGTATCTGCATCATATGAACTCTGAGGTTGGCATACTTAATAACTTCTGAAGCTTCATTGTTATGGTCAGATAGAGAATACCACTGAATAACTCATGTATTAATGGTCAAAGTTGACATATTTAAGTCATGAAGGTTCTAATCTCATTAGCGCCTCTGTTGTAATGGATTTACTTACTGGGTGGTAACACAGGCTAATGGGGTTGTGTTCTAGGGCCTGTGATTTTGTCTTTGAATCCCCATACTTGGGCTGTCTCTGCTTCCAGGCACCATGATGTGAGGGACAGATCCCCTAGTCTCTTCCTCTTTCTGCTTCCTCTGCCATACACTGAGTACTCCATACCCTGGTGTCATATGAAATGAACCTAAAATTCCACAAAACTGGGAGGAAATAAATCTTCCTCCCTCTAAATTGTGTAGTGAGTTGTTTGAGATTATAGCAATGAGAATGTTAACCAAAGCAATCATTTATCACTTCTGCCTAACACAAAACTGGGATGGTTTCTCTAGTAGAAGGTTCTCAGAGTTAAGGCAAAAGGGACAACTTTTCCTCTAGTTTTCACTCATTGACAAAAGCTCCAAGTCAGAGGAGATCTGAGTCTCTACCATCACGTCTTCAAAGGCACAAATCTGCAGCTCATACACAGCAACATCTTTCCCAGAGCCATGCCTGCGTGACCACGTGGACTCAGCAGGACTCTTAGGTCACATCACAGAGTATCAAGAAGTGTTGCTCATGCACAGTAGTCTAGGCTCATGTCAAAGGTAAACAAACAACACAGCCACCACTTCCCATCCCTGTCATCTTTACTGCAAGTTCAAGTTTTGTTCCAACGTCCATTTTTATTTCTTCCCAGCAACTAGTTTGCATTGGGTCCATTTAAGTTTATTCAACATGTTGCAAAAACCTTTAAAACTGTCAAATATTGCCATTTTCAGAAGACCCTCCTCATTCTCCTAATAGCATTTACCCATATTTTTCCTGCAATCTCAAGGCTTCATGTATCAACAGAATGAGGACCAGAGTGGCCTGGCCCCACTTACTCTCAGAGGTGACTGCCATGGCCCTGTATCAGTACCCATGTGGAGTGTAGGGCCAGATGGAGCTGTGAGAACTTGCCCCAAAGCAGAAGCCATATACTCAATCCATCTACTTGAAATTAAAATTTTAAACACTTTTTAATCATTCATGGGGAAAAAAAGGAAGAAAAAGTCTATCTTAGGAGAAATCGCTACTTGCCTATTTTAGTAGTAGAAATGAAATAAAAATCGTTTGTCTTAATGGCTCCCCGTTTATGCCTCATTACTAGGCAGCATAGGAATAGACTCATTCATAGAAAAATGGACATAATCTGTTTGCTGTCATTTTCTAGGTTAGAACATCCAGTTATGATCACTGCTGCTCAGCCATCTCAGCTTGTGCAGTAACTAGCATGTTTATACTTGAACCTTGAAGGAACCAAATCTACCATTTCTTCCTCTCACAGGCGCTGTATGGCACACTGGGTCAGGAACAAGATTAGAGACATGATAGGGCTAAGAGAGTAATGTGTCATGTATGCTTCTACATTCTTGTATTCTATTAAGATGGATGACTACAATACACCAATATAAATTAACAAAAAAGAAAAAGTTAGAAGCACAGACAAAGAGACAGGATCCTAACCTTGGGTAACAAGTCACAATAGAAGCTAAAATTTCAGATCTCAATTAAAATATGAGGAAAGTAAAATCTCAGAAATAAAAAAATGTAATGTGCAATTAAACCAGCTGTGGTGGTGCCCACCTATAATCTTTTTTTAAAATTTTTTATTGGTGCATTATATTCATACATCATATTGGGGTAAAAAACTATAATCTTAGTACTCGGAAGGTTGACACAGGAGAATCAAAGGTTTGAAGACAGGAACAGCAACTTAACAAAGCCCTCAGCAACTTCGACCCTGTTTCAAAATAAAACAAAAAATATAGAGCTGAAGGTGTCGCTCAGAGGTCATAGGACCCCGAGTTCAACCTACAGTACGAGAAAGAAAAGAAAAGAAAAGAAAAGAAAGAAAAAATAAAGGAAGGAAGGGAGGGAAGGAGGGAGGGAGGGAGGGAGGAAGAAGGAAGGAAGGAAGGAAGGAAGGAAGGAAGGAAGGAAGGAAGGAAGGAAGGAAGGAACAATTATAACATGCCTGTGTACACATATTGCAGATACATTAAATTCAAGAAAAAAAAGTCTCGGGCATTAAGCATCTGAATGCAACCTGTAAGCAAAGTGAGTTAGAGATGGTACAAACGATCATTGTACACAAGCTTCAGAAGCATGGATGTGTCAGAGCTTTAGGCTCTGAGATACTTCTATTTTCAGAATTCATTAAATTTCAGCTGCAAGCCTTGTTTATGCCAGTTTAAAAAACTGACAGGCTGCCACAGAATACTAAAGAGTAAAAGCAAAGAAATGTCAAGAGTTTGATCATGTGTCTCTGTCTATTTGGATGCAGGTGAAAACTGTTGCGTGAACAGAGGAGGAGGGTGCAGGTAGTCCATGGGATGTATCAGGAAGTGCCAAGCCAGCAGAAGAGAAAAAGGCAAAAGTAAAATAACCTGGGAACGTGGCCTTTAGATACATGGACCTGAGGAAGTTGTCCTGATGATTTCTTAAGTATGATAGAAATAATCCGATTTAGAAGCAATGCACATCTGTAGTTGAAGTGTATGCATTGGGTGTGTATGCATTGGGTGTGCAAACTTTTTGTCATTCAGCTCTATAAATTAAGTACACCAAGTGCCACTGCAGAGGAGGGACTGCAGCAGGCAGGGCAGCAGCAATGTGCTTGGTTCAATGTCAATAGCACAAATAATCAGCAATTTTGGCAATTTAGGAAAAATAGCTGATCTAAAGAAAAGTGACAAAATAGAGAATAATAATCTCTCCTACCTCATCACCTAAATTCAGCTATTGTATGACTTTACCTTTCTATGAGTCCTTCAGAAAATGTGTGTGTAAATATATGTTTAGTGTGTGTATAGAGAGAGAAATGTGTGTATATATGTATATATAATATGCATTTACATTTATATATGATATGCGTGTGTGTGTGTGTGTGTGTGTGTGTGTGTGTGTGTGTTACTAGGGATGGAATGTGGAGGCATTCTACCTCTGAGCTGAGCTACACCCTAAGAGCTATTTCATTTTTTTTATTTGGAAAGGTCTCACTAAGTTGCAGATGGCCTTACTAAGTTACTGAGGCTGGCTATGAACCTGCAATCTACCTGTCTCATCCCCCCAAGTACTGGAATTACAAGCATGCATCACATGCCCAGCATTCCATCTATCTATCTATCTATCTATCTATCTATCTATCTATCTATCTATCTATCTATTTATCTATCTATCCATCCATCTACCTATCTAATGATATTTTATCTATATCTATGTATTTATATATTTATATTTTATCTATTTACATATTATCTACTTATATTTATGCAATTAAATATAATTTATTTTAATTAGCATCTCCCTTAGAGATTAGTTTCTTCTTTATTTTACTGAATTCCTCCAGGTACAAAAGAACTCACACATTTTTACTACTTACCTTTCGCCATGTTTTGCTCTTCTGCCTTACAAATGGTTACAAGTCCATTTCTCCTTGTTTCTTTGTACCCCATCACCTTGGTCTGAGCCCGCATTGTCTCGAATGGTGTCTCGAATGGTGCTACCCCATCTTCTGCTTCCATGGATGTGCTTCTGCAGTGAGTATATACTTGTCACACCGCCCTGGTATCTGCAGGATGAACTCCGTAGACACCTTGTGAACCGGCTCTAGGCTTCATTTCATCTCATCGTCTGTCTCCCCCCTTACACTCCTCTTGTTCTCCACATTTCTCCAAGGACTTTCATGTCCTCCACTTTCAGTGCCCTTTCTAGTTGCTCTGATGAATAGTGAACACAACTCTGCTCTTGTGCAATCTTCTGCTGCTCTTCCGAGAAGAGGCATTTGGTTCCTCTTCTGTGTCTGTGAGACATTTTAATTTATCATATTGCATTATAACCACTTCGTTCCACGTCTGCCTCTCCTGTTAGAATATGTTCCCTCCACGTTGCACTAAAAGAGGATCAGCGTACAACTGAAGGCTGTTGTTACTGTTTCTGAAATGAAGTACTAAATATTTTTTATTATCTGAGTATTAGAAAATTATAAGAAGTAGATGCTTGAAACAAAGGGCATCAGATGTTGTTTTTATTAGTTCTCCCAATTTCTTGTGGTTGTTTATTGTTGTTTTTTTATATGCGTGTGCGTGTGTGTGTGTGTGTGTGTGTGTGTGTGTGTGTGTACTTGGGATTGAACCCAGGAACATTCTACCTCTGAACCACACCTTGAAACAGGGTCCTGCTAAGTTACTGATGCTGACATCCAACATGGGATCCTCCTCTCTTAGACCCAAGTACTGGGATTACCAGCATGTGTCGCCACACCTGGCTACTCTTCCAACTCTGCTACTGCATGCTTCTGAAAATCTCAGAACTATTTTCTAAAGTAATTTTTCGCCCATAGGAATGGAAGTTGACCAACAACTAAAAAAAACAATGATTATGGTTTGAACTGACAGGTGAGATTCCCAAATTAACTAATATATGATGTACAATAATTAAATTGCAAGCCAAATGAGAATAGTGACATTTTAAAGGGAGAAAACACGGTCTTATAAGAAATGAGTTTCTTATGTCACTAATGTGGGGGCCAGCATCCCATGTGACTTATGGCCTGTGCCCAAAATGGTCTTGCCTCGTCTCAAACTCCCCTCCTCAGTGCTTCGCCTCTGCTCTGTAGTTACCTAAGGCTTAAAATTAGGGCCACACAGAGATTTAGTGTAGAGCTTAGTAATAGAATGGTATGATCCAGAAAACTACTAAGAAGACCTTCCTTCTGAGAATCTGTTGCTGTACTTTTCCTTTTGTTTTTCCTTATGTACCTTCAGGGCATTCTTTTTCTCATCCCCTGGTCCACAGCTGTGACTTCCCTCCTCGGCTACTATCTCCACGTGCTTCTGAACTGCAAAGCCACAAGAAATCCAGAAAGTAGCCATGTGGGTTTTGTCAAGCAAGAGGCCCTCATCAGTTTCCTTTCAGTAAACACTGAGATGAATAGTATCCGACCCAGAAGTAAATTCCCTCTTATAGTTACATATAAATATGTCCCCTAAAGAGCTCATTTATTAATATTCAGGATTGATATAGTAGAATCATGAAGGTTATAAACCAAGCAGTGGATAAGCCCATTAAAGTGGATTTATCTAGGTGGTAATCAGTAAACCAGTGAGGCATAGCTGAAGGAGGTGGTCCCTGGGGGTGTGGCCTTGTAGACTAGAAATGGTCCCTTCCCCCTCCCTCCTCACTCTCTCACTTCAAACCTCCATAACATGAGAAACACAGTTCAAGTGTTCTTTCTTTCTCAGTGTCCTGCCCCCATACTCTGAGATCTGTGGTCCTGGGCCTCACATGGACTGAACCGAAAATCATAAGAAAATAAATCTTGACTCTAAGTTCTGTGGTCAGATATTTAGATTATGATTGTGAGAATGCTGACCACAACACTCTCCTTCATCTCCTATCATTCCTCTATAGATAGGCAACGCTGAACTTTTATCCAACACCTCTAAATACACACACACACACACACACACACACACACACACACACATATACACATCATTTAATTCAAATAAAGACTCAAGGAATTGCTGCACATGGATACGGATTCTGCACTCCTCACTAAATCCACCTAAAGAGTTGAACTCCAAATTCAACTTTAAGTATATCCACTGTAAACTATGACATCTAACTTCTCTTGGATTATGAAAAATCATCAGGCTCTTACAAAGCCTAGAGCTGACATCTAGACATCATGGCAAACCCTTCTGCTGGCATTCTGAGTGTCTACCTCTCTTTGGCAGATTGTCCCCAAGTTATTGTGTCACTTAGACAAAAAAATTCACACTATTTTGAGAGATATCAGAACGAAAAGGTCTCCTGGCTCCTGGGCTTACCTTTGCTGTCATGGAGGGTCAGATATCCACCAATAATATAGATCTTAAGAGGGGAGCTAAGTGCTTACAACAGCAGAGCAGAGCTCCAGCCCAGGCCTATAGACTCTCACAAGGAAAATGGATGTGCTAGTCCCAGGACTCAATGAATATCAAAGCCCAAGGAAACCCTGGGTTTCTGCCATAAACAAATTCCTCCCTGTTTGCCATTGATTTCCAGTGACAATCCAAAATGGGCTTGTACCTTCTGATCCACAAAAATGATAATATGGCCCCATAATTACATCAGAAAACAAACAAAATCCTGATATCCTAGTGGACCCTTAGGCCTCGACACACACCCTGGAAGTTGCTAATTCAACTAGTGTTATCGGGATTATGATCACACTGCAACATGCACGGTTTATTGCTTGCTTGCTTTGTGCTATACACATATAAAAGTAAAACCCCATATTTGCGTGGAGAGAGCTGTCACAAACCCAAGTCATAGCACTTGATTAGCATACCGGCAAGTAATCAATTCAGCCCCAAATCCCTGAGCTGTTGTCTGTATACAGTTTATGTCTTCTTCAAAACTCAAATTTATTACTTTATTTGCCTTTTATCTCCAAACCATTTGCATCTAAGATGCTGAATCAGGTTTCATTAGCATTGGAAAACAGTATTTCAGTTGAAATCAATTAGATTATTTCACTGCAAAGAAACGGTACCTTGTCTATCAAGTTGAGAGATATTTGGACTTACTGTTTTTTTAAACTGTTTTTTTAATTTGTTTTTTTTAATTTATGTTTTATATCGGAATTACTTCGGAACCAATTATCAGGTGGTATTGACCGCTTCCGAAGTTTGGGAAAGCATTTCTAGGCAAGAAGAAAGTGCAACTTTCTTCTTTATCATAAATAACTCACCTTTTAATGATAACTGTCCAAGAGTTACCAGCAGAGATAACACATGGTAGCCTGTTGGCATCGTACCCTATCAAGTCAGTGCAATGTGGACTTTTCCTAATGGCTGCCTCATTTTATTTCCTACCTTGATGCCATCAAAATTTAATGTATTATACCCCCAGAAAGATATTCTCATTGATTTGGGTGTTAAGGAAAAATGAAATGAGCCCTCAGAGGAAAGTAAGTTATGTTTAAACTCATGAGTGTTGCAGTGAGGGAGAGAAAAAAAAAACCACTCCTTAGCTGTCAGCTAGAAAATGAATTTCTTAATCTAAAAAGACAACTGTTTAATCATGAGAAAACCTCAAACTTATCCACTCCAGTGAACTGTGTGTGTACGTGCATGTGCGTGTGTGTGTGTGCACGTGTGCGTGTGTGTGTGTGCGTGTGTGTGTGTGTGTGTGTGTGTGTGTAGTAAACAGAATTGAATCCAGAGACATTATGTCTCTGAGTTACATCCCCACCCATTTTTCTTTTTATTTTGAATCAGGATCTCAGTAGGTTACTGAGAGTCTCACTAATTTGCTGAAGCTGATCTTGAACTTGTGATCACCTGTCTCAGCCTCCCAAGTACTGGGATGACAAGCATGTGTTACCATGCCCCAGAGATGATCTACAAAGTATCTGACCAGTTGCCCTAAAAAACATCAGGGTCAGAAAGATAAGGGAACAATGAAAAATTGTCATGAATAAAAAGAGACTAGTCAGGCATGGTGGTACACACTTGTAATCCCAGTACTTGGGAGACTGAGACAGGACGGTCACAGGTTCACAGGCAGCCTCAGCTACTTAGTGAAGCCTGCTGCAACTTAGTGAGACCCTGTTTCAAAATAAAGAATAAAAAATAGAGCTGAGGGTTGAATGCCCCTGGCTCTTCAATCCCCAGTACTGCAAAAAGGAGAGAGAGAGAGAGAGAGAGAGAGAGAGAGAGAGAGAGAGAGAGAGAGAGACTAAAGAGATATGATAACTAAATTCACTGCAGCATCTTAAGTTGAATTCTGGAATATAAACAGAACATCAATGGGAATAAACTAGAGCAACCTGAATAAAGCTTGTAACTTTGTCAACAGCAGTGTACCACTGTTAATTTCTCAATTTCCATTAGTGTACCATGTTATGTGTAATACTATATTAGAGAAAGTCAGGTATACAACACTTGAAAATACTCTACTATCTTTGCAATTAATTCTCCTGTCAATCTTGTCAATCTAATATTATTTTATTTTTATTTTATTTTATTTTGATGGTACTGGGGTTCCTGGAAGCCCTTCTACCTCTGGGCTACATTCCCAGACCTATTTTTACATTTTTATTTGGAAACAGGGTCTCCTAAGCCAGCGCGCGCGGCTGGCTTCGAACCTGCGCGATCCTCCTGTCTCTGCCTCCCAAGCGCGGGGATTACAAGCGTGCGCCACCACGCCCGGCTCTAATATTATTTTAATATCCAAAGTCTAAGAAGACAGTAAAACTGTTATGAAGGTTCAATACGTCACGTGAGCAGTAGCAGTATTCTGCTGAGGCAAACTGAGTTTAAGTCAAATCTCAAAGTACTTGTTCAGTATTTATGAAGATATTTTTATCCCATCTAAGTTAATCTGTACATTTCCTCACACCCAAAGTAGCAATGTTAATTACATCATGTTTTTTTTTTTACATTCATTCAACAACTTTATTATTGTGGAAAAAATTTTTAATTTTTTTTAAATTTTTTATTGTTACATTGCAGTCATACACCTTAATGGTGCACAGGATGGTAGAGGAATAATACATGCACACATCACTCATTTAGCCCTTGCCCAGATCACCACCTAAAAGGGAGCAATTACCCCATGATGGGAGCCAAGGCTGCACCCCTTCGCATGAACAAGCATCTCATGGGAACTGGGTTGCCACCTCAAGCAATAAAAAATTCTCTGGAGCCTCCTTGCAGAACCAGAGCTGAGACAATCATCCACCAGATCACACTTTGATCACAATTGCTAAATTTTATGCAGTTCTTGCCCCATACTCTGATATTTTCTTTATTTAAACCTAAAGCTCATGCCGATACCTCTAAAGTTGACAAGATATTCTGGCCCTCGTATCTTCCCAGTACGTTCTGAATGATTAAAGTTTATTTCCTGTATTTCACTATTACTTTTCCCATTTGGTTTTGAGGATGTGTGGCCAGACCTGATTTGTAGGAACCCCTCCCCAGCCAGGGTCAGGCTTCTAGTGTAGAACCCCAGTCACATCATCTGTTTTGACACTCTTGACTACTTTCTGTTTGATGGTCCTTCCTCATTCTTTTCATAGGCTGTTCTTCTGTCGCTTTCAAGCACGACACCGGAGACGATCTTCTTCGGACTCTTTATTATCCCAGGCTCTTACATACTCTTCTCCTCTCCGCTCCCCACTCCCCGCTTATATATCCCAAGCAGCCAATCAGCCTCAGATCACTCGCTCCATGCAAAATTAGCTCATTTGTTACAAACAGTGGTATGTTGTGTTCCCGTGCGCCCCATGCTCCGGTTACCGGACTTCCTGAAAGTTGTTTACTGCTTAATGGGCCTCACAGAGCTTCCGCTCGGCGCTATTTTTAGGTCTTCGAGCTAGCAGGCAATGGGTGGGGCTCTTCACAGTTCCCCCTTTTTGTTTTTAAGCAGAAGAGGATAGAGGACTCAACCCCTGCTATAGTTTATGCAATTATTTGCCACCACCTTTTTTGCAGGGACGGGCGAGCAATACAGTGGTAACCCGTATGCAGCTGAGCATATCCTCCTTGGGATGCACCCTCCCGGGGTCCCAAGTGCAGTCCTTGCTGACATTCTGCTTTATGATTTTTCCATTGCGGCTAGCCAAACAGTAGGCGATTGTCCTGCTTCAACCGCCATGAAAGCCTGAGCTAGGAGCATCTGATCCTTGGCCCTCTGCAGAAATAAACGTCTCAGGCAACAGAGACATAGAATGCACAGGAAAACAAAACAAAATCCCAGTGCTCCCAACCCGGCCCATTCTTTTAGATGGAATGCTGCCTTCTGGATCCGGGACGCCAGCGTTTGGGCCACTTTGGGGTCGATTCGGGTGGTGTTGACCTTGATGATTTCAGCACGTAATTGTTCGGTGAGTTTATCAAACTCCCAGCTCCAGTTGCCCCATTGTTGCTCACTCCATACTGGTTTTGTCCAGATCAGCATGGTGATCAGGTGTATCCATCCCTGAGGCGCCATCTTGCGATATTATTTGACGAGTCAGTCTCTCTGGGATCCAAATCGGATCGGTTCCGTCCTGTGGGAAAACACAAACAGAGCCTCTGGCCCATGTGAGTACCGGATCAGGTCCCTTCCATTTTCCGGTGAGGACATCTTTCCATTTTACCATATCATGGGGAATACTAGAAGGACCAAAATGGCGATCTGCGGCCGATTTGCCATTAATATCTAAATTTAAAAAATTTAAAGTAAAAAGTGCCAAAGATAATCGCTGCCTTGGTTTCAGATTCTCACCTATTCCCCCTTTTTGTTTTATTAGACATTCTTTTATTGTGCGATGGGCGCGTTCAACAATGCCCTGTCCTTGAGGATTATATGGAAGGCCATGTTTTAATGTTACGCCCATCTGTTTACAGAAAGACTGAAATTTTTGTGAGGTATAAGCCGGACCATTATCAGTTTTTATTTCTTTTGGCACATTCCATGCTGCCCAAGCTTCAAGACAATGAGCGATAACGTCACGAGCTTTTTCCCCTGTGTGAGTAGAAGCATATATAATTCCAGAAACAGTATCAACAGAAACATGTACATACTTAACAGAGCCAAATTCAGGTATATGGGTCACATCCATTTGCCATAAATGTAAGGGGAGCAACCCACGTGGGCAAACACCAACATTAGAAGAGGGGATAAAGGGTGCACAAGTACCACAGGCCTTGATGATGTCACGGGCTTGACAACGAGGAATTTTAAATTTAATCTGTAAAGTTTTAGCATTTACATGAAACTGGCGATGAAAATCTTGTGCCCGTTGAAGTGGGGTGAGAGAGAAAATCATGGGCATCTTCGTAAGCTTATCTACATAATCATTACCTTGGGCAACAGGCCCTGGTAAGCCTGTATGTGCCCTAATATGTTGTACATAAAAGGGATTTTTCCTCATCAAAATTAAATGTTGAATTTTAGATGCCAAGTAGTGGATGGGCGTATGTGTTGATATTTGCCCCGCACATTCAAGGGACTTTATCATCTCTACAGCATAGGAGGAGTCCGATAACAAATTAAAGGAAGAATCATATCTCTCAAACACTTCTAATATAATATTTAGTTCAACTAGCTGAGGTGATATATGCTGATATTGAACAACTATGGGTTTTTGTCCTTCTATCATAAAAGCTCCAAGGCCAGATTTTGATCCATCAGTAAAAATATTGATAGCGAAGGGTATAGGTGTTCTTCTGGTTATGGTTGGAAAGATAATAGGATGTTGAGTTGCAAAATGTAATATAGGATCTTTAGGTAAGTGATTATCTATCTCTCCATTAAACACACATCGTAATATAGCCCAATCATCCAGGGAGGTTTGTAAAATTAATATTTGGTGTTTACTATAGGGAACAATAAGCTTATTAGGGGTTTGGCCAAAATGTTGAATACATTGCTGTATGGCAAGAACAGCAACCTTTGCCACCATAGAGGGATAATACTCAATAACCTTTTGAGGAGATAGTTTAGGATGAATCCATAATAGAGGTCCTTGTTGCCATAAGACCCCAGTGGGTTGGAGCTCAGTAGCCAGTATGCATGCCCAAATAGAATCCCTCGGTGAAATGCGCTTAAGGGAAGCCTTAGTTAAAGCTTGTTCTACCAAACTTAAGGCTTCCCGGGCTTCAGCAGTCAGCATTCTAGGAGAGGTTAAGGAAGAATCTCCTTTGAGGATATCATATAAAGGTTTTACCATAAAATTTGGGATTCCTAAAGCAGGACGTATCCAATTAATATCTCCTAATAACTTTTGAAAATCATTTAAAGTGTGTAACTGGTCTGTACGAATGGTGACCTTTTGAGGCGTGACAAAATTGGGATAAAGAATATTTCCCAAAAAATGGGTGACGGTGCCCTTTTGAACCTTTTCAGATGCTATAACTAAACCCTTTTCCTCAAGGGCTTTAACAAGCACACAATACGCTTCATCCAGTACCTTTTCATTTTCACAGGCTAATAGGATATCATCCATATAATGGAGACAACGCAATGGAGGGAATTTATCCCTAACAGGTTGTAAGGCAGCATCCACATATAGTTGACAAAGAGTGGGGCTATTCGCCATACCCTGGGGGAGCACTCTCCACTCATATCTCTGGTCAATTTGCTCTTGGTTTAGGGATGGCACAGTAAAAGCAAAACGTGGGGTATCTAGAGGATTTAATGGTATAGAGAAAAAGCAATCTTTTATATCAATCACTATAATTGGCCAGAATTTTGGAATAGTTGAGAGAAGGGGGAGTCCACGTTGGACTGGTCCCATAACTTGCATTTGTTCATTTATGGCTCGGAGATCATGTAATAGTCTCCATTTTCCTGATTTTTTCTTTATTACAAATATAGGGGTATTCCAGGGTGATGTGGATGATTGGATATGTCCTAATTTTAGTTGTTCTTTTACTAACTCTTTTGCTGCTTCCAATTTTTCACGGGGGAGAGGCCACTGGGAAACCCATACTGGATCCCCCGTCTTCCAAGTGATGGGAATTGCCTCCCCAGTGGCTACTCCACAAAACCCAATCCCTGTTTAGTGTTTTGTCCTTCAGTGGGGACAGGGCTCCTCCGTCCCTGTAGGTTTCGCCCTAATCCAAATGATGGATGAAAACCTTGCTTGTTAAACATATGTAGCGCCTGGGGAGAATATTCATTATGTAATCGGAATCCCATGTCCAGAAGTAGATCTCGACCCCACAAGGAGACCGGAATTTCCAGCATATAGGGTGTAAAGGTCCCAGAATGTTTTTCTTGGTCCTCCCAATGAAGGGGTCTAGCACTAATATCAGGTGTTTTAATGTATCCTAATCCTCTAAGCTGTGTGTCAGCCTTTTTTATGGGCCAGGCGGGGGGCCAATCCTTAGAAGCAATTACACTAGTATCTGCCCCTGTATCAAGCAATCCTAGAATCGGCTTTCCCTCCACTTTCAAAGTAATTAAAGGTCGTTTTCCCATATCAAAGGCGAGAGATATTATATTAGTACCAGAGGACCCAAACCCTTTTTCTCCTCGCTGTTCCTTTTTTGAAGGGAAGAGAGAATGTAGACTAGGTAATAATAACAGCTGCGCTATCCGATCACAAATTGTCCCTGTCCCAAAAGCATATCCAAATTCCAGGCAGGTTGTCCTGCGGCCTGATTCACCGCTGCTTGCTCTGCTGCGAACTCAATAAGGAAAGCCTTCCAATTTAAATACTGTCCTGGGGTCAAAGCCGCTCGGGCCAAGTTCTGCCAATCTCCAGGGGTCATGGCATACCTGTAAATGCTTTCTAAGGTGGCTACGGTGTATGCAGCATTGGTACCATAAGTCCGCACGGACTCAGCAATATGTTTTATAAGCTTATAATCTAAAGGCTCATGATACCGAGGTCCTCCTCCTTGTGGTTGAAACACGGGGAAAGCCTGTCTGGATAGTAACATTTCCGGCTCACGCCATACCTTTTCATTAAAGGAGCGGCCTCCGCTTTGTCCTGGAGCTGAGGGATTATAGGGCGGAGGAACAGAGCCCTGCGAGGGGCCCGTAGCTAGGGTTAATCTGCTGACTTCCTCCTCTATTGCCGCAAGTTCCTCGTCCGAGTCCCCCTCCCCTTCAGAGCCTAGTTCACTAGCTGGGTGAGAGGAAGTGGACCGTTCCTCTTTTAACAGATCAAGTGCCACTTGTCCCTCTCGCACTAGCGGTTTGTAGTATTTCTGCTCCAAACATGCCCTGACGAGGCGCCACAAAGGATAAGTTCCTCCCGTGACTTGATTGTTTTTCTCTGCCCTTTTAATATCCTTCCCTAACTTATCCCAACTTGCCAGGGTCAAGTTTCCTGATACTGCAAACCAAGGGGCCACCTCATCCACTTGGCTCAAAAAACCCTGAATAGTCTTATCCCTAAGTTTTAACCCCTTTCCGTTTAATAAGGCTTTTAAAGCCTTTTGTATTGGATGAGATGGATTATTTCCCATACCTATTCAGCCTCAGGTCCAGCCTGAGAGTATACTACCCTATAAATCCTCCCCTCAAAGGAGCTCCCCTTCGTCCTCAAACGGAGTTGGGAAAGAACAATCTTATGATCCTCTACTTTGTAGAGCCTCCCTCTTCACAGGAGAACTTACCAGCCGGCTGCCCTGGAAAGTCCAAAGTTCTGACCGTCTCGTTGAGAGAGATTCCCCGTACGGGCCACCACTTGCCGCTTTCAAGCACGACACCGGAGACGATCTTCTTCGGACTCTTTATTATCCCAGGCTCTTACATACTCTTCTCCTCTCCGCTCCCCACTCCCCGCTTATATATCCCAAGCAGCCAATCAGCCTCAGATCACTCGCTCCATGCAAAATTAGCTCATTTGTTACAAACAGTGGTATGTTGTGTTCCCGTGCGCCCCATGCTCCGGTTACCGGACTTCCTGAAAGTTGTTTACTGCTTAATGGGCCTCACAGAGCTTCCGCTCGGCGCTATTTTTAGGTCTTCGAGCTAGCAGGCAATGGGTGGGGCTCTTCACATTCTTCCTGGACATTTCCTTAATTTGCAAGCATTATCCAGAGTCTACTCTTCAATTCTGATGTCTTCTTTCTAGAAACTTTCCTAACATCAGTGAGCATCTCTAGATATGAGTTTACCAAGTCTGTGTAATTATAAGAATATCCAATCACCATAAACAAGAGCCAAAAAAAAAATACCACTCTTTGGGGAACTGAGTACTATATTTTCTCTACTAATATTTATCTATAAAAATATTGTGGCTTATAGGCAACTTATAAAGGAGCAATGGACTAGCACCCTTTTGCTTAATTAAAAAGTTGGTTGTCTCTTATCAGGGTTCTAATAGCAGCAAAGAAGTCAGTCAGTACATACCTTGTTACTACTGTCTTAAAAAAATCTCAGTCTATTAACACATTGTTTTCCAACAATGTCAGAGTACACGAATCTCTTTTATATTTCACTTAAGGACCTGTATTTTATTATTTCTTTTGAAAGCCATCAAAGATAGATTTGAGATATTATTATACATTTAAAAATCTATGTTAGAGAACAATCAAACGATTGGAGCTTCAACCACTTGCTCTGTGAGATATCAGTCTTTAACATTATAAAAAAAAGCAATATTTAAAAATAAAATTGAAGCATAACTCAGCAACAAGCACTCCAAATCCTAGGACGCCTGGCTAATGTGACACCCTTAGTGAATTATGGTATTATTCCTAGGATCTGTCCCCACCTCTGAGTATTTACCAAATTGGTTTGAAACTATGTGTCATTTCTTATGTGTTGACAGTAATGATTACTTCTTTTATATCTTTATCCCTCAGCACCTAGCACAGTAGAATAAATACAATAAATAAGTTTCTGACACCTCACATGTCACAGAAACTTAACAAATGTTCATGGAACAAAATTGAAATGGAAACATGCCAAGAAATTGAGAAAGCAAAGCAAGATATTATATGAATTCACATATATTTGGTTTCAGGGTGGTATTGCTACTTTGGGGGTAAATAATTGTTTTTCTGAATTAACAAAAGAAGTCAAATGGACATTTCTCTATCCTAGAGCTATTGTGAAGCTTAAACAAAGCAAAATTAGGTAGCCTAAAACCACATGAAATAGTATTTTTTATTTTATTTTTATTGGTGCATGTAGTCATAATCTTAATGGGCTACAAGATGGTAGAGGCATAAATGCACACAGACTCATTTAGCCTTTTCATACTCCTTCCCCCTTCTCTCCTCATGTTTGGTTTATTGATTGACTTTGATATGTTTGTGAATATCCATATTTTGGGATAGGCAGAATAAATATCATCAAAATGGCCATTCTTCAAAAAGTAATCTACAGATTCAATGCAATACCCATTAAATTACCAAAACCATTCCTCACAGACATAGAAAAATCAGTCCATAAATTCATTTGGAACAACAAAAAAACCCCAGAATAGCCAAAGTAGTTCTCAGCAACAAAAACCATGCAGGAGGCATCACAATACCTGACTTTAAATTATATTCCCAAGCCATAATAATAAAAACAGTGTGGTACTGGCACAAAAGCAGACATATAGACCAATGGAGTAGAATAGAAGTCTCAGAAACACATCTGCACACTTACAGCCAATTGATTTTTCACATGAGGCTTATTTACACAACCCAATATTAAGTAATTGTTTCCTAGCAAAAATGAAGATTAGAACTATCACCACGCCGGGCATGGTGGCGCACGCTTGTAATCTCCAAGCTTGGGAGGCGGAGACAGGAGAATCACGCAGGTTCAAAGCCAGCTGCGCTGGCTTAAAGAGACCCTATTTCCAAATAAAAAAAAAATATAAAAATAGGTCTGGGAGTATAGCCCAGAGGTAGAAGAAGGGTTTCCAGGAACCCCAGTACCACCAAAAAAAAAAAAAAAAGAAGAACTATCACCAATTATTTTCAGTAACAAATAATGAGAAACTTGAACTCATAATCAGAGCTCTGAATTGGCCCTAAAACTGTAGCTCTCTTGAGATAACTGACAACACTAGAAATCTAGAACTGTAGATCTTAGCACCACACAACCATTCAAACCCTAGAAGACAACCATCATCCGAACATTAGAAGAAAACCATCCCCGGACACTTAGAAGACAACCGTCCTTCACACACTAGAACACAACAACTTGGGTGGGACGAAATATTAAGGGGACAGATTTCAATTTAAAGATTGGACTGTTATTTACTATGCTCGCAATAAAACCGTAAGTAAGAAAATTAAAAATTTACTTACCTGCCTCAACAACAAGAAACTTCTTCCTTCGCAGAATCCCTAGACGAAAAATAAAATGAAACTAGAAGCCATTTCCTCTGGGAATTTAAACATGTTTTATGATGTAATACAAGTGTCAACAAGTTCCAAAAATTAATATCGAATGGTTCGTTTGGTGTGGTCAAAGGCATAAATATGAGAAACTGGCAACATGCAAATGCAATTGACAACAAATCACAAAAATAAAGAATATTCATGAAGATAATGGAGGGAAACTCCAGTAGAGTGAGGGAGGTGGACTGGGAAAGGGGGCAAGGGTAGAGGGGGAATTGGTGAGAGAAAAGTTTTGAAGTTGATATTTTACGCATATGTGAGAGTACTGATATCAATCCCAGAATCATATATGGGAAAGGGAGACGAAGGACGGGTCCAGGAGAAAGCCCACCAAGTCCTGTGTGCTTGTGTGTTTTTATCACTCCAAGCCACATTATGTTGTGAGACTATTATGTACCAATAAGAGTATAAAACTACAAAAAGTATTCAAATATTATCAAAAAAGTTAGAAAGATAATCAAAATACATCTTTTTAATCATCAAAGTTTCGTTTACTCACACACCTCTTAAAAATTAATATGCTATGTGTGAGCCGGGCGTGGTGGCACATGCTTGTAATCCCAGTACTTGGGAGACAGACAGGAGGATCACACAGGTTCTAAGACAGCCTCAGCTACTGAGTAAGGCTCTCAGTAAATTAGTGAGACCCTGTTTCCATATAAAGTACAAAATAGGTCTGGGAGTATAGCCCAGAGGTAGAAAAGCCCCTGGGTTCCACCCTCAGTACCACACAAAAAAAATTAATGTGCTATGTGTGGCCTTATTGTTTATATTATAATATGTTATACAATTTTTGAATGATCTCATAATAATATATTGATATATATGACCTCAATATTTTCTTAATTTACAACATTTGTAGGAATGAAATTGATAGAAGTGAAAATAAGTGATAGATAAGGGATTATCTTTAAAATACAAGATATGATCCAGCAGTATCACTTCTGGGTATTTACCCAAAAGAATAGAAACCAAACTATTAAACTAATGCATGCTTATCTATGTTCATGGCCGCACAATTCACAATTGCCAAATGATGGAATCAGCCAAGATGTCCATCAACAGATAAATGGATTATAAAACTATGGGATATGTACACGATGGAATTTCACTCAGACAGAAGGGATGACAAATTACATCATTTGTGAGGAGAAATGGATGGAACTGGAGAACATTAAGTTAAGTGAGAGTAGACAGTCAAAAATGTAAAAATATCGGATGTGCTCCCCAATACTCAGAAGCTTGGGAGACAAAAGGGTCATAGGAGAAACTTTAGATACAGAAAGACACACCATAGCTGAGAAAATAAGGTGACCTATCTGAGGGAGATGGAAGGGGCAAGAGGGAAATTCTCTAATGTACATTCATAAACATAACAGAGTCAATCACTAAGCCAAACATGAGAAGGAGGAAGCGGGAAGGGAATGAGGCGAGACCTGGGAGAGAAGGCTAACTGAGTGATGGGTGTGTGTGCACGCATGCCTCTACCACCTTGTACCCCATTAAGATGTATGACAAAAGTACACCAATAAAAAATTTCTGTAATAACTTAAAAGTAAAATACAGCACAAAATGTTATTTTATATTTGTAAAATCCCTGGCAGATGGTAGGTATTCAATAATTGCATTTCATGGTCATTAAATGTGACGCACTATCATGACATGGAATAAGCGTTATGCTCAATAATGTTTTTTTTTTCCTTTTATCAAAGATTCTACATTGAAACTGGCAATCTCCACAGCAACCCATAATTGTACACTTAAAAAATAATAGGATCATTCAAATAGGGAAAAGAAAGATGTGACAATTTGTCAGACCAACCAGTGGGACATCACCCGAAACACCAGGCAGTCAAGGTCCAGCCCGTGACCCCTTCCAAGCATGAAGCAGAGTGCTTCTCCTAAGCACACACAAAAAATAAAAAAATTAAAAACAGGTTTTTCTGCCATGATGGAAACCCAGTATGGCAGTTCTTCAAAAAAATAAAAATCGTGCACACATTAAGCCCTTAGCCTCTACTATTTTGTACTCATTAAGATGTATGAGTACAATGCACCAATATAACAATTTAGAAAAATAATGTAACTAAAAACAGAACAGGACTTCCGGGAAGATGGCGACCAAGAAAAGCGGGGCTTAAGAGCCCCGCTAACAACAAATATCCATTACCACAAAATCAGCGCCTTTCAAAGCCAGAAAACAACATCACCAGAGAAACAAAAAAATCACCAGGCTCCAGAGAGAAAGCGGACTGAGAACAGAGCCACAGAGGAGATCCTCACGCCCGAGGACGCGGCAGATGCGGCAGCAGCGCCATACTGCCGGAGGCACCAGCGAATTCACGGGACGGCCACAGCAAGCCGAGGGGAGCCGCTGCGGAACAGCCAGGCGGGATTTCTCGGCGCAGAGGACATCTAAAGCTCCCAGTGTCTGAGCTCAGCACACGCTGCAGGGATTTAGAGTGGAAATCAAAACCAAGGAAAAAAAAACGCCAGCCCAACAGCTGAGGGCGTAGCAGCGGCGCCATATTGCCACCGGCGGCAGCAGCACCGAATTCACTACAGCTACATCTGCGTACTCAAGAACAGTGAGTCAAATTGCGGGCCACAGCGGAGAAATCCCAGTACTCTACTCACTGGGACTTGACCCAGTGGGAGAGGGGCGGTGGCAGTGATATCGCACCATAGGAGAACGTGCAACCTGGCACCCCCCACAGTCTAAAGCAGCCTCTATCCACTCTCTGGGTCGGAGACTCTGTGATACAACCCAGTAAAGGAGTAGTGGGGTCTGAGATACTACTGGCTCGAGATCCAGAGCACCTTAAGTGAAGTCATAGTGACCCAAGGGAAGAACCCAGAGAAGGCACAAACTTCCGAAATCATGGGAAAGAGGAATAATACTGGAGCAATGAATGCTCACAACCCCACAACATCAGAACCTGATAAAACAGAAAATCAGAGATTTCTAGAAGATCAGATCAGGAAAATAACTGTAGAAATAATAGAGGTGCTTCGAAAAGAACTCAGAGAGAGCCAAAAAGAGATAAAGGATGCAATTAATGAAGTAAAGGCCTCAATTCAAAGCACAAACAACCAATTAGAACACATGGAGAACAGAATCTCGCTCTTAGAAGATGATCATTCCAAAAATGAACGCATAATTTCTAATCTAGGAAAAAATATCCGACAGCAGGAATCTGACATTGAAGAAATATGGGCGCATTTTAAGAGAGCTAACCTAAGAATAATTGGAATAGAGGAGGGAAAAGAAAGTGAAACCAAAGGGATCAACAATCTCTTCAAGGAAGTAATAGCAGAAAATTTTCCAGACATAGAGCAAGAGGTCGATACGCGGGTACAGGAAACTTATAGAACTCCCTTTAGACAGGATCGGAGAAGAGGATCCCCACGCCACATAATTGTCAAAATGACCAATGTGGAAGCTAAGCAGAGAATCTTAAAGGCAACAAAAGCAAAGGGCCAAGTGACATTCAGAGGCAAACCAATTAGAATCACTCCAGACTTCCCAAACCAAGTTATGAGAGCCAGAAGAGCTTGGAGTAACATATTCCAAACTCTGAAAGAAAACAACTTCCAGCCAAAAATTTCCTACCCAGCAAAACTTTCTTTCAAATTAGATGGAGAAATAAGAAGCTTCCATGACAAACAGAAACTGAAGGAATTTGTCTTCAAAACCAGCACTAGAGAAAATACTCAAAGAGATTAACTACAAAGAAGAAATAGGTAACACACATCAGAACCAGAGAAACAAGATTTTCCATCCAACAGACAACTAAGATTGGTTATCTGTGGAGATTCATTATTTATGTTAGTCTGTTACCTATCTCTAAAGGGTATTGTTTGCCTTTATTGTTGTTAATTTTTAGGATTTCTAGTTGAAATATTAATATACCTTCAGATATAGCATTTGGAAATATTTTATCCCATTCTATTAGTAACTGTTAACTCTGTTTACATTGTCTTTGGATATACAATATTTTTTTTATTTTTTAGGGAGTTTGTATACTCTTCTGTTGCCTGTGCCATTGAAATCATAACCAAGAAATCACTGCCAATTTTAATGTTGTGAGGTTTTATGACCCAGATTTTCTCCTAAAAGTTCATAGTCTTAAGATTTATATTTAGGTCTTTTATCTATTTTGAGTTAATATTTGTATATGGGATTAGGTAAGGGTCCAATTTTATTCTTTTCCATGTAATTATTATTTTTCAACAATATTTAGTTAAAAGATTATTATTTCTGCCACCAAATGTTCGTGGAAACCTTGTCAAAAATAACTTGACAATATAGGGAAGAATTTAGGCCTAGGCTTTTATTTAACTCCAATGGTTTATATATCTGCCTTTAGAATAGTACTACACTGTTTCAATTATTGTAGCTTTATATGGTTTGAAATCAGAAAATATATATCTTCTAGCTTTGTTCTTTTTCAAGATCGTTGTGGGTACCTAGAGTCCATATTCCATATTAGGATAGATTTTTTTTTCTGAAAAATAAATATATAAATATATGATAGTTTCACCTAAAAAATAGAAAAAAAATATTCTCTGGTAAGAAAGAAAGCAAAAAGAATTATTGAAATGTTATCTTTAAGTCATCAAAAGCTTGGTATCAGACAAATGAAACTGTTATGTGAGATTATCATTTTTAATTTTGGATAAATTGCTATAATACTAGATGTCAACTACTAAGCCAAGCATAGGATGGGGGGCTAGGGAGAGAACGGGGTGGGGATTGTGTGGGGGCTGACTGGGCAATGTGTGCATGTATGTCTACAAAAGTATGTATCCCACTATGATGTATGAATACAGTGCACTTATTAAAAATAAATATGAAAAAAAAATAAATAAAAACAGAACAGTCATGTAATCTGGCGATTCCAATTTTGAGTATATGTCCAAAAGAATTGTAAACAAGGACTCGAATAGATGTTTGTACACCTAGGTTCATGGCAGCATTGTTCCCAATAATCAAAGAATGTGATAGACACCCTCCAAGTGTCTATTACACACACACACACACACACACACACACACACACACACGAATAAAATTTAATAAAATAAATAAATAAATAAAACACGATTAGTCCTTAAAAGGAAGTGAATTCTGATACATGTTTTATACATAAAGACTTTTAGAATATTATATTAACCCTGTACTTGAAGGACAAATACTGTCTCTTTCCACTGATATGAAATCCCTAAAATAGCTAAATTCATAAATACAGAACATAGAGCAGTGGTTTCCTGGGCCTGGGATAGAGAGTTATTGTTTAATGGGCATAGAATTCATTTTTGCATCATGAAAAGAATTCTGGAGGTAGATTGTGGTGATAGCTGCACAAGGTGAATGTACTTCATGAACTCTACCCTTAAAAGTGTTTAAATAGGTACTTTTTTTATTATGTGTACTTCGCCACATTTTTTAAATGGCTTTTCCCACTTCATGCAGTCTGCCTGGCCTCTGCTGGTGCCAACCAATTTGTGCTCTCAGCTGAGGGAAAGATGAGGTCGCATTTAACTTCCGTAGGGCCATTTCTCTTCCACCCACATTGGATTTCCTTCCACTCTTTAAAGCAAACACGTTTCTCATGAGTACATGATGATTAAGGAAACCTGGCTGGGTGGTTGACAAGACACCCACAAAAATAAAGCACATGTATCCCCTTCTAAATATAACCCCAATGCACACGCTTCTCCTGCAGAGACAATAGTTAGCGTTTGAGGGTTAAGTGTGTTTACTAAAGCAGGAACTCTTTCCTCCACTTTTATTGGGGAGCCTTCATGATCACAGAAGCACTTCCAACGAGCAGTACCCCCCCTCACTGGAGAGACAGTCAATTGCACAGCATAATGCCCTCCCTCTATTTCACAAGTGTGCTTAGGATTTTTCATAGAAAGAGCAATGTTTCACCCACTAGAACTGTCTACAGGGCGACATCATCAAGGAAGAAATGAAAACAAAATGTTCATCAGTTTCATTTTATTTTTCCAATGTTGACTTTTTTTTAACTTAACAATACTCGAAAGTGTATCAAGATAAGCAGCAGCTACTTGAACATTCTAGCTAATACATTCTGGCCACTAATATCATTTTTCAGTCACTCCACAGGAAGAATAGAAGCTACCAGACTGTAACTGAGAAGAGAATAAAAAAAACTGACCAAAGACATATGAAAACTGCAAGGACTGTAGTAAAATCATGAGTGTGATTTTCAAAAATAATCACCTTTAAAAGTCTCCAGTTCATACAATCAGGGCAGTCAGCTTCATGGTAAAAGTATTATATGGTACTGACTCTATTTTGTTTACGGCACCTAGTTTCCTGTTCTCCAATTAATTTATGTGCTCATTAATTTACTGAGATCTTAGATATTTCTAGACATTTTTCTAGACACTGGGAATTTAAAGGTGAATAAATCAAAGTCCCACTGGCCTAGAAATCGCAGTGACATAGTTCCCTTATATTTTGTAGTAATCCAGGACTTAAGGGAGGAACTCTGATGGTGGAATGGATAGTCCCTTATCTATAATACTTTTTTTTTTCTTTTTTGGTGCTAGAGTTTTATCTTAGGGGCATTCTACCTCTGAACGACACTCATAGCCCTTTTTAAAATTTGTTAACTTTTTTTTATTTTGAAAGGAGATCTCACTAATTTTTTGAGGATATGACTAATTTTCTGTGGATATGACTAAGTTGCTGAGGCTGTCTTCAAACCTAGGATCCTCCTGTCTCAGCCTCCCAAGTACTGGGATTACAGGTGAGCGTCCTCACATCTGGTTTCTATAATATTTATTTACATAGGCTACAGAACTTCTGTTTCTCAACCTTTGATCTCTTTAAACATGATGCAATTAACGTAAGTACAATATAGCTGGGTGTGATGGTTCATGCTTATAGTCCCAGAAAGTAGGAGGCTGAGATAGGAGGATTGCAGGTTCATGGACAGCCTCAGCTACTTAGTGAGGCCCTCTGCGACTTACTGAGGCCTTATCTTAAAATAAAGAATAAAAATAGAACTTGGGATGTATCTTGGCGATCGAATTGCTTCTGGGTTCAATTCCCAGTACTAAAACAGAGAGGGAGAGGGAGAGGGGGAGGGGGAGAGGGAGAGGAGAGAGAAGAAAGAAAGAAAGAAAGAAAGAAAGAAAGAAAGAAAGAAAGAAAGAAAGAGGAAGTAAAGAAGGAAATAAATCTAAATTTCTATACACATAGATTTTTTTTTTCAGACAACATACCCTGAAATACAGCCCCTGCAGGGACTACCGTAAAGTGGCCATTTGATGAGAGAAATACCCCACCCATGTTTTGGTGCAGGCTCTTGTCCATCTGTAAATCAACTCAGTCCTCTACTTGAAAGGTAGACTTACATCTATGTGTCCAGACTGCTCCAATGTGTAGAATCCTTTCCTTGCGACCCCCCTCGGTTCCTGTTCACCAAAAATCCTGCTTACCTGGTATTACTTGTATTTCTTCATAGTTTGCCTCCTAAAGCTCCTTCAAGCACTTCGTAAGAGAAAACTACAGAAGAAAGGAAAATGTCCCCTGTAACATTTAAATTCATAAAATAAAGACGAGAACATGAATTGCCCGAGAGCCATTTCCAGAATTGCAGGGAGCTCTCCATCATTAAAATTCATGGGTGCTTATTTCAGAAACAAGGTAATGTTATCTCCATTTGTAAAGGCTACTTATTGGAAATGTGTTTCTTGGAGAAATGGCTTTTGCTGTTTGAGGCAGAAGATGACCTTTCTGTAGACTGAAAAGGCTATGTTTTGAAATTAAAGTTACAAAGGGATCTCCAGGAATATGTGTGCTTTTTAAATTCCACGTAACACAATTTTCCCGGAGGCTAATTATGTTTGTAGTTTATCTATCTTCATAGCCAGACGTTCTCATTTCTTTAAAGGAACGCACTTTCAGTAAAACAAATAAAACTGTGCCTCTCATAATAATTAATAACATCACAACTGGATGGGCATGTTGAAACACATCTGGACCTGAGAGGATGAGATAGGAAGGTCACAGGTTCAAGGCCAGCCCCAGCAAGGTGTGGTGGCTGGGTGACTTAATGAGGTCCTGTTTCAAAACAAAGCAAAAGAGGGCTAAGGGTGTAGCTCAGAGTTAATGTTCCTGGGTTCCATCCCTTGTATTACCCCCCCAAAAGAGTTTTCAGCTAGGTGCACACCTGTAATCTTAGTACTTGGGAAGCTGAAACAAGAGGATTGTAGTTTCAAGACTAGCATCAACAACTTAGTGTTAGTCTCAGCAATCCAGTAAGACCCTGTTTCAATACAAAAAAATTAAATAAAAATAAAGGGCCAGGGTATAGCTTAAAGGTAGAATGCCTCTGGATTCAACCCTAAGTATGATGATAAAAGTTAACAATTTATATAATTATTTGTAATCATAATAACTATAAATGTAATACTTTAAATAGTCATAGTGTCCCAAGTGCCTTTTTATAATCACTTTTAAGCTCATTTCCCCTCTGCCTCTAAACAAATATTTCATATGCTCTTTTCTTGTGAGTATGAAATCACATGGTTATCATAGCTATAAAGAACATGCGTGAACTGTCAGTGCTTTCAAGACAATTGAAAGGTGGTTGCTCTGGTTTAGATACGGTTTGTCTCTTTAAAGTTCTTTTCTTGGGAGCATGTCCACAGATGTGACACCGAGTTGGTGAAGCCTTTAAAAGGTGAGGCACTGTGTGAATGCATCACTTTTCCAATATTATCCACATGAAAATAAAAATAAAAAAGGCGGGGCTCAATGGGAGGAAAAGAGGGCATGGGGCTGCACCCTCATGAGTGCATTATCACTGTGTCAAGGGAGTCGGTGGGATCTGGTACCAGTGGATTTCTTCCTGAGAAAGTTGGAACCTGGCTTTTCCCTGCTTGCTTTTTTGCTCCTTTGCCTGGGGCCAAGAGGCTCCCTCTCCACTCCTCTCCTTGTTATCCAACACCCTAGGGGGAGGGGTGGGCTCACCAGGACACCTGCATCATACCACCACCAACATGAGCCTAAAAGGAGATTCTTTTCTTTGTACATTACCCAGAGCCAGATATTTTGTGATGACAGCAGAGAATGGACCAAGGCAGTGGTTTTCATTCACATTAAGGATTTGTGTTTCATGTCAAATCTCAAGAAAGAAATTTGTGGACTTTGAAAGCAAGATCCATCCTGCCAGCTGAATGCTCTGTTGAGTTTGAAACCACCCTGGGATTCTTTCAGAGGAGATAAGAAATGGATGCAGCAGTTGCCCATAACTTTTTAAAACTATCTCAGGAAATTTGGATGGCTTCAGATTTCAAAGCCTCATTCCAAAACTAAAAATAAGAATACTCCATAGAACTCTCCGTTTTTGCATACTCTTTGGGTGCTTTTTAAGCACACAAAATTTGAGCACAAAATGTTCTCGAGATGATGGGTAAGGAAGATAGGATCCAGACCTTGGGACATTTATTTTTCCTTTCCTTATTTGAGTAAAGTGTTTCTTAAGTGTATTGTTTTCTCTGGTGTTAGCTGGTGGCAGTAATTGCAAGACAAAATGGGAGGGGGGACTGAGGAAGGGGATCACTGAGGGGATCACACACACACACACACACACACACACACACACACACACACTCATGCTAAAATGGACTGTGAATATCATACTAGCCTATTTGGAGATACCTTTTCTACAGAATAAAAATGACATCAAATTACTGAAAAACGAAAAGTGGCTATACCTTGACATTCAAGTTAAGATCATAGGACTAATTTGTAATTATGACATGCTTATTACCTGATTCTTTAAGATGCCTCTACACATGTGTCAGCTCACCAATTAGCAAATCAATCCATTTAATGGCCAGGGTGGACAAGTGTCTGAACATAAGTGGATAATCCTATTGACTCAGTGAGATTGTTAAAAAGTAAGAGTGAAAACAAGTTTTGGTAGAAGCAGAAGAGAAGTAGTCATTATGGGCTGCCAGATGCGATGGAGCCTTTCAGGAAGAACTGAAACTTGACTGAAGCATTCCAGCGCAAGTGGGTTTTTCACAGGTGGAAAAGACTGGCGAGGGCATGGCTGAGTGAGGCAGTCGATCACATAAATATTTTACAGCTCTGCTTGCTGTTTACTGAAGGCAGAGTGCAAAGGTGTCAGCTTAGTTCAAAAGTGTAAATAGACCAGGCTTTCCACTTCACCCGAGATAACAAGTCTGTAAGATCTCTTGCCAGGAGAAACTTTATTCATTTTCTCCTTCTTTTCCCTTCTTCTGTTCTTGGTTACAGGATTTTTTTGTAAGAAATATTTTTTATATAAAAGCAATGTCCACATAGCTTTTGCAATTTGAGATATGGAATCAGCGCCTGACACCGAGCGCTGACTTGCTAGCAGATCAATCCATCACAAGGCTTCGCCCCTTCAGACACAGACACCCCCTCCTTTAATCCCAGTTCAAAGTCAGCCTCCTTTGCAAATTATTTTGTACCCTCTCAGGATCAGCTGGGTCACCCTTGTGTTTCTGCAGCCCTTTCAACTCTTTTTTCACTCAATTATCACACTATACTGTGATGGTTTTTGTGTCTAATCTCTTCACCAAAGTTGAATGACTAAGCTATGAATTTCTATGAGATTAACGTCTACTTTAGAAACAGTCTATGCCGCTTGCAGCCTCGGGCATATGGCAAGCGATTAATGTTTGATGGATGAATATGATTTTAGGAAGATTATGCGAGATGCAGGTAAGATGAACGGGTTTCTGGCACTGCCCTCCTAGACCCTCCCCAAGCCTGTAGTCATAAATGTCCCCTCTCTCTAGTTCCGAGTCTAATTCTAGTCTGTATTCTCTTCTGATTCTCTTACCTCTAATCAGTAGTCTCAAGTCCCTCTGAAGCTTAAATCAAGTAGAGTGAACAACCTCCATTCCCATCGGCCCTCCACATCTTCAAGTTGGGTTCCTCAGAAGCAGAACTTGAGATTAAAGTTTTTTTTTTTATATAAAGGATTTATTCAAAAAATAAAGAGCTGGGTTCAGGGGCATATGCCTACAATTTCAATACTTGGGAGACTGAGGTAGGAGGATTGCAGGTTTGAGGGCAACTTAGTTTCCAAATCAAAATAAAATAGGGCTGCTGATGTAACTCAGATGTAGCATGCCCTTTGGTTCAAATCCCCAGTACCATAAAAAAGGGGTGGAGCTACTGAGGGAGTGTTCTGAAAATAAATCCATAAAGGAGAGAAGAAAGGAGAGGGTTAGGGAAATTCTAAACAAAGATGAGGAATGAGAACTTTAGCTTCAGAAGGATGCCATGGACAATTTGGGCCACAAATTGCAATGAAATGTGTTCCGCCTGGAGGCCAGGCATCTGAACGTTTGCACTCCGACCTGCAATCGGTGAGCCACTGAGGAAGAGCCTTTAATAACTAGACTGGTGTTTGCCTCCTTCACGACCCCCAACTCAATTTCAACATTACAGCTAAGTTGCTGATGGCCTTGCTAAACTGCTGAGGTTGTCCTTGAATCTGTTTCAGACTCCCAAACACTGGGATTACAGGTGTGTGCTGCCACACCTGGCTGGAAACAGCATTTCCTGTCCCCCTTCTGTTCTCAATGTTCTTGCAAGCTTCTTGTTCTCCTCAGGAACCTTTCTTGCTTGTGTCCTTTGCCCCTAATGCCTTCCCTTCTCTCTCCATCCCCCTTTTTTATCTAGGTAATACCTGTATGTCTCTGAAGTTGGTACTCAAGTGTTAATGCCTCCAGCAAACAGTCTGGACACAGTGTCCTCCCTCTGCACCTGCTAAGCCAGATCTATTCCTTTTCTTCACCTGTGTCTGCTCTCTGAAATGTCCAGTTCATTTGAAAGGGCCAAAAGAAAAACAGGCAAACCTCAAAGCCAACGGAGGCAGCCTTTGTGATCAGAGCCCACTCGCCCCACTCATTTCATCTCTCGCCACTCGCCTCTCCTTCTTACACACTGTTGCCGGAACTGTTTCCTTGTCAACTCCAGACCCAGGTGTCTTTGTGCAGAAATGTTCCCACCCCAGAGGTCCTTCCAGTCCAGCCATTCTACTTCTGAGCATCGACTTCCTCCCTTCACAGGCCTTTCCCATTGCCCAGAGAAATGGACCGCTGCTCTTTTTTTTTTTTTTTTTAATGTGGTACTGGGGGTGGAACCCAGGGACTTTTCCACCTCCAGGCTGTCCTCCCAGACCTATTTTATATTTTATTTGGAAACAGGGTCTCACTAAGTTGCTGAGAGCCTCACTAAATGGCTGAGGCTGGCTTTGAACCTGTGCGATCCTCCTGTCTCAGCCTCCCAAGCGCAGGGATTACAACTGTGCACCACCACGACTGGTGAACCGCTGCTCTTCCTTATGCCCATTTTAGCTTGGTGCACTGCGCTTACCAGGGCCCGTTTTCCTTCCTTTATAATGTACTTATATTGGTGCGTTGTAGTCTCACATCATAATGTAGTTTAGAGCAGTAGAGACAAACATGCCCATAGCACTTTCCTGCCTCATCCATGATATTGAGATTTGCATTGGTGATTTTAAATATGTGCATAACATCAAGGGGGGTGTTTCCTTCATTAATTCTTCCTTCCACCACAACCACTCTCCCCTAGACCTTTCCATCGCTTCACTAGGGTTATGGATTTACATTAAGTTTGCCTCCTACCATAGAAAAATTATCACCATGTGAGCAAGGGATTTGTGTTTCTTCTAAAGAAAACAGAAGCAGAGACCTGTGTTGGGTCCCATTCCTTGGCTCAATAATATTTATTAACTCCAAAAGCAAAAAGCATTCATTGTGCTTTTCTTTATTTTTGTCTCCAGGATCAAACCCAGAAGTTACCATATAGTTAGAAAAGTAATGAGTATATAGAGGCCCAAATTCAGAGATGAAAAGAAGAGGAACTCAGGGAATTGACCTTCCCAAGAAACAGGAGGCTAAGAGATGAGAAAGAAAGACAATTTGCATCTCTGGCCAGAGAAATCCTTGCCAGAGGCAAGCAGGTGCGAAGATGCTTGACTGTTTCTTGGGATGATGGATAGTTTAGTGTCATTGTGACCAAATTGTTCAATGCTTTGTAGAGAAGAGTGGCAGGACGTGGACAGAGCACAGGCCAGGATTTTAATAGGGCTCAGCTGCCCCATGAAGAGTCTGAAGCCCTTCAGCTTCATAGTAATCACGAGGGGAGAAACCACCAGATATGTGTTTTGAAAAGCCAGTTCTTACAGCCAAGCAAATGAGGGACTGGAATGAGAAGAGCCAGAAACCAGAGAGGTTAGTTAAAAGGTATCCTTAATGTAAAGTGAGAAACAAAGACACTCTTAACATTGGAGGATAGTGCAGTGAAGAAGCTTGGCAGTAGAGCTGGGTCTCCATCTGGTTGTGAACCAAGATACAATGAAAGCTCACTGAGAAGAATCAGACGTCATTAGCTGAAAAGACCATCGAAAGAGGAGTTTGTTGGTTCAGGCAATGGAATTCATCTCCTGTGGACTCTGCTTCTGAGATGTCTACAGGGAACACCCTGGTGGAGAGAAAGCAGCAGTATATACCCTCTCAAGTCAATCTTCCTATTTTCAACACTGAATTATTCAACTTGACAAATCCCATACACTTCATTTTTAGCATAGATGATTTTTTGGATGCATTGAGATTCTGAACTTAACAAAGCAAAATGCCTTTGCTAACTAACTCTCCGGTGTGACGGAACATGTTGGAAACACTGGCCGAGATTTCTGTTCTTGGTCCTTTTCTTCCCCTGGTTTTTGCTCTGATGTGCTGGGTCAATAGACTTCATAGCCTCAAAAGAGGAAGGGAGGACAGAAAAGTCAGAGGAGAAACCATTACATCCACAACAGCCTTGACTCTGGTAAGAGACTCAGGGCTTAAAAGACAGATGCAGGAAGATGCCTGAAGTGTCAGGGTAAGAGTTTTACATCCTAAGACTGGATAAAAAGTCTCCAGTAAGTTGGGGTGTTGCCAGGGAGAAGATCATAAGAAGGGAAGTGAGGAGAGCTTAGAGTTTCAACTGGGCTCTGAAAGGGGCCCCTATACTTGCTCCAAAAATATGGGATCCCCAAAGATTTAAGAAATCCATGAGTTTAGTCTCCAATGAATTGCCCTAGCAGGAAAATGGCAATGTGAATAATGGATGAGGTCCAAAGAGAGTCACACCAATCTCCTGTGTACCAGGTATCCTTAAGGCCACACAGGTCATTTGGAACCCGCTCTGGGTGGTGTTGGCTGTGACTTTTGATTCTCATTAGGTGAGAATTCCTCTAGTTTTTTTTTCTCAGAGATTTACAAAAGCATAGACAGTGACTTTTAATCTTGGGTTTAATTTATAATTTCTGAGGGTAAAGATCTATGTGAAGACCCACTCATTTCAAAGGAGGATAAATTATGCTTGAAAATTGAAAGATATAATTAATCAACACCCACACACATATACACACATATTGTGTGAGTTAAGGAAAAATCATATAATTTTAATGGTTTAGCTCTCTCATTTGGAAAATAAGAAAATGGTATTACTTAGATGCTTATGTATTTCCCAAGTCTCATATCTATAATAAAGGCCAAGTAGGCACTCTCATCCCATCGTCAAGACACCCTTGCTGTGAGAGACATGGGGATGGGGCCATATACTTCCCTCAGGTAATGTTTCCCTAAACAGTTCATTCCATAGACACAAATGTTCCTATTTTATTCAGATCCCACAGCTAATTTACATTAGCGAGAAATAACAATTTCCCAAGCCATCATAAAACTGATCATAAAGTTCTCCTGCTCATGTGCCCATCTTTTGCTAACTTATAAAAAAAAATCCAGATTCTTTAAAAATCTGAGCATAGTGTTGACTTGCTGGACTCGGTATGAGCATTGTACACATCTGAACTAGCACGAATCACATCTCAGGCAATAATTTTGAATTAAGATTCACTTCCAAGCCTCTTGGGGAGAGGGTTGGAAATCAAAAGGTCCTCCTGTAGAGCTTGGTCTCTCTTGGTTCAGACTGTCTTTTCTTTATAAAAATCCTCTGAAGAACGTCTTACTAATCCTTGCCAGTATGATCTCAATGTCCTTTGATTTAGAAAATGGCATACAGGGCTCTTAAAGAATGGATTGTCCTCTATGCTGGCTTCAATGACAAATCAAAGGCTGGGTAGCTCCTCTTTGGGCTTACAATCTACAAAATGGAATTTTGAGGAATGAATTTCCTACAATTATATATCAATATGATATATACTATATATATAGCATTTATATTAATATATAGTATAGATTTATATATATTTAGCAGGATGCCAACTAGACTGAAAAGAAATATAAAGAAATTTCAAATTTTACTACTGCTTCACCAGAGCAGACACTGTAGCGCAATTGTTGGTAATAATATCGCCTGTGATTTTTGTTAATTTGCTTATGTGCTTATTTATTTTAGTGTTCCCAAGGACTGAACCCAGAGTCCTGTGGATGCTTGGAAAACACTCTACCAATAAGCGATACCCCCAGCACCACATATTATTTTGAAGGCAGTCCTGTTATCTTGTGGCATAAATGCAAAAAAAGTATTATAGTAATGCCAAAAGTAAGATTTTCAGTCCAGACAACAGATCCAATCATGGAATCGAAAAAAAAAACTGAATTAAAATTGTATAATATTGAAGTGAAGTTGAAAATTATCAGTATGAGCTCAGAAGTTTCCCCAAGCATCGTCTTTCTGGCTCTGCTTCATGAAAGGTTTCAACACAATGTCACCCTGCCACCCTGCAGCAAGGAGCATTCTTTGCAGAGAGATATTGTCCCTTAAACCATTCATACATTGCAGGACAAGCTTTCTCTGATAAATGACTGATTCCACACCTCGGGCAGGCAAGGCAGAGGACCAGGCTTCAGCTATCTTTAGGGGTCAGAAGACAAAGAAGCTCTCAGTGCTATGGGCAAAGGACAGCGCGGCTGGCTTAAAGGCTCCTCGCTGCTAAAATAGCAATCTGAAGGTGAGAAAGAAAAAGCCAGAAAAATTTCATTTCTTTTTTTTTAAATTTTTTTTATTGGTGCACTGTATTCATACATTATAATGGGGAAAAAATAACTTTTGTAGACATACATGCACACATCGCCCAATTAGCCCCTACCCGATCCCCACCCCGTCCCCTCCCCATCCCTCCTTCCCATGCTTGGCTTAGTGGTCGACATCTAGTATTATAGCAATTTATCCAAAATTAACAATGATGATCTCACGTAACAGTTTCATTTGTCTGATACCAAGCTTTTGATGACTTAAAGATAACATTTCAATATTTCTTTTTGTTTTCTTTCTTACCAGAGAATATTTTTTTTAGGTGAAACTATCATACATTTATTTATTTATTTCTTCACTCCTCAAGAGGCTATTACGCCCAACTCCTCCATTTGAGAATCGGTAATTCAGGGGAGGTAAGCAGATAACTAGTAAGCACATTGCTTTAGGATACCGAAGTCCCCCTATCGGCAAAAAAGAAACTACCTCTTTGAGAGGATTAACAAATATGTAAGAAAACGTAGCGCTACTTGAAATTCTAGTGAAATTGTGATGAAGGCAAGAACTGATGTTCAAACCATTAGGTGACCGGTTGGCGGGAAGTCATCTCAGAACTTAATGCTAAGACGAGGTAAAGAGGAAGGAGAAACTGGCTCAACCCAGCTGCTAATTTGGAAGTTAACCTTAACGGTAAGCCAGGAAATATCATTCTATTAGCACTGATCGAAAGGAGAAGCTGCCAACCTTGTCAAGGGTACTTAGAGTTTAATAATTAGTTCCGTATCTCTTCTTTTAACATGAGGATCTCATCTGTGATTAGTGATTAGGAGCCAAAGGAAATCATTGCTATCCAGCCTTCTTTGGAAGCCCTAATTTCTACTCTTTCCTATGAAAGCCCTGAAGTCAAACCTGGTTTTTAATCTTCCTTGCTTTGAGAGCTGGGAGAAGCAGGAAAAGAACTGCAACCTTTAAGATTGCAGACATTGATGGTGACACAACTTTTAAGACTACAGACGTGAGACAAAGCCCTTTGACTAAGGAGCAGCAACGACTGAACTTCTCTTGGTAAAGTTACTGTGCACTAATGGCTCAGAATGTTACATCCATATTTATGGTACAAAATGCAGTGCAGCTAAAAAATATACAGCTGTGCACACAAGTCTTATGAAGGTCTCCAGGAGCAAGCTCCTAGATGGATAGGGATATACTCACATAAAAATAAGGAATTTAGGGAAACCAGCTCTCTCCATCTCAAAAAGCCTGGCCCCTCAATTTTACTTTCTTGTTGCTGATGCTATTTATAAAGTCAGAAAGGGAATATCATTTTTCTAATTTCCCATCCAAAAAATACACCCACTAGGCGGATTGATGCATGGAACAGATTATGACAAAGGTCTTAATCCATAGGACAAAAAAATTAACAAAGGAAAATTAATACTTTTTAAAATATCAGCCTGAAGCCCAGTATGGCGGTGCATGCCTGTATTCCTAGTACTTGGGAGGCTGAGACAGGAAGATTGCAGGTTCGAGGCCAGCCTCAGCAACTTAGCAAGACTCTGTTTCCAAATAAATAGAATGTACCAAATGCCTCTGGGTTCAATCTCTAGCACCAAATAAATAAACAAAAATATTAGCCTCATTACAAAACATTCTTTAAGTTTATCTCCAGAGGATTAGATGAATTCAATTTTAAGAAATGCTTTAAAACCACTTTAAAATCACCACATACAGGATTATATCACTTATGTCTTAGATTGATAATGAATGTATTATCAATTTATATTTCACTTTGTATTGCCTGACTACACTTACTTCCACATATTACTGTATTATTAGTGGCATTGTCTCGTCATTTGGAATTCTGAGAAATCTTTCTCTATAGTAATATCACTGAATAGCTTAGCGTTGAAAATTTTTTATCATTCCTTGTTTAAGCCAATTTGATTTAGTTGAATAGATATATAATCAGAATAAAGGCAGAATTATTTTCTGCCAGCCTATTTCAATTAATTGTCCTTTCTTCACAAATGACGATTAGAAGCTCTATTGTTGAAGAAAATAGTGTCAAGTTCTGTAGGAGAATTTATATACATTTTCTATGTTACCTAGAAAATCTTCAGGTTTGAGTGCCATGTATTAGGAGTTATAAACAGGCTAATAACATACTAAATCCAATAAGCAACTACATTTTCCTAGAGGACACCACATATTCTACACATAGTATAGAGACCAAGAGCTCACACCAGGCTGAAAAGGCAAACTATATACCAGTTGGGGAAGGTCAGCTTCCCAGTAACTGACAAAGTGATAGGGAACAAAAGTGACTCCATTTTGTGAAGATGTGTCATTTTTCAGGTCAAGACACCCTTCCAGTGTCTTGCCAAAAACTTGCTGATAAGCCCCTTGCTTACCACACCCTTCTGCTTGCAGGAGGGAAACTTCCATTGTCCTGCTTAACACTGATGTAACAACCCCTCTTGCAATGGATAACCACCTCTCTCCCATCCTCTGCAGAATTTCCCTTAACAACCTCCCCCTTTGGCAACCCTCCTCCCTATAGAATCTCTTTTTAAACAACCTAGATAAGCTTCTAGACTGTAAGCAGATATGGGCTCCATCTTTCACTGGAGATGCTCCTCCACAGGTTTTATTCCAAGAGAGCCTGTACTGGCATTGAGATGTTTTCTGTCTCCTCCCTCCCCAAAACCTTCAAGAGAGGTAACAAAGTCCTGGTCCAATTCCAGCCATCTCTGCTAGACATGATGGTGCACGGTTTGTAATCCCAGGACTTCGGAGGCAGAGACAGATGACAAGATCACAGATTCCAGACTAGCCTTAGCAACTTATTGAACCCCTCAGGAACTTAGTAGGACCCTCTCTCCAAATAAAAAATAAAATAGGGCTGGAGAAGTAGGTGAGAGGCAGAATCCCCTGGGTTCAATCCCTAGCACCACAAACATAAATAAGTAATAAATAAATAATGTCCAAATTGAACCCTTTTTCTTTTATTTTTTACACATGTCTCTTTTTTCTCTCCATTTTCCTCTCCTAGTTTTCTTGAAGAATCCTAATACAATTTTCTACTCTAGGTCTTTATTGCATTTATTGTTAACAAAGCCATAACATCTAGAGCAGAAAATCTTAGGATACGAGACAGCGATGCCTCTCTGTACCACCTCTCCTTGCCCCAAGCTCCCAGAGGCAACCTCTTCTACCCACATTTGTCTATAGGCCTGGTGACCATTTTCCTAATGCTACCTTAGAGTTATAAGCATAAATACACACAGAAAACAGGAAGGTGATGTGAATTTTGTGATGCCCTGCACATGAGCCTTCAACTCCTCAGGAGAGTAGAGTGGAGGGCAATAAAAGAGTTGCAGACTTGTCTAATGTCAAAGTTTAAAAAATCCTCTGTACACTAAAACTCTCATTCACCAACACATCTAATTCATAAACAGTTTCCAGCCTTTGATTAAAATAATATGTCGATGCCACTATTATAAAACCTGTGCTATAAAATTCCAGGTCCTAAAGAAAGCTTTCCAGAAATGTGGGTGACATTATTTTTTCTTTTATAATAGAGATTTGAAACTGGGGACATTCTACCTCTGAGCCGCCTCCCCAGTCTTCCTCCTCATTATCATATTATTATTATATTGTTGTTATTAATTTTTAATTTTGAAACAAAGTCTCCTTAAGTTGGTTAGGGGCTTGCTAAATTACTGAGGCGTTCAGGGAAGTGCTACTATACCAGGCCCCAAGGTATTTTTTTATTACTTTTATTATGCAAAGTCTATGGGAGGCCACTTTTGGACAGGCCTTCTGTACTAGATTCTAGCAGATCAGACCATCCCCAGATAGATTCACTACTGCAAAATACTGTGCAATCAAGTTAAACTTTGATATAAGCAAGTTCCAGTGTGTGTGTGTGTGTGTGTGTGTGTGTGTGCGCGTGCGTGCGTGTGTGTGTGTGTGTGTGTGTGCGTGCGTGCGTGTGTGTGTGTGAATAGCATTGAACCCTAGGGCATTCTACATCCTAGCTACAATTCCAGTTCTTTTTATTTTTAATTTTTTGTTTTGAAACATGATCTAGCTAGATTGCTGAAAGCCTCTCCTCTCTAAACTGCTGAGGCTAGTCACAAACCTGTCATCTTCCTGGCTCAGCCTCCCAAGTACTGGGATTACAAGTACGCTCCACCAAGGCCAGCTTGAAATAGGCTGGTGTCTAATAAACCAGTTGGTTCCAGTTAATCTGAGTCAGGGTAGTAAAAACGTCCCAATGTTATAACCAAGTAAGAAAAGTGACTTTAAAATGAAATGTCCTAATGTACATGTAGTACATTCACAAAGATAACAAAGTTAATCACTAAGCCAAGTGTGAGAAGGAGTGAGGAGGGGGGAACATGGTGGGAACTGGGGAAGGGCTAAATGAGCGATGTGTGCATGTAGGCCTCTACCATCTTTACTCCAGTAGGATGTATGACTAAAATCCACTAAGAAAAAATTTTAAATGTATGATTGCAATATACCAATAAAATAAAATAATATAAATAAAGAAAAAAGAATTGACAAAGCCCCTTTTAATGCTGTTTCTGCTGTGCCCACCTGCTCTGCCTATAAAGCCAACCTCCCTACTCAGATCATCAGAATGTGCCTTCTATTGTATGGAATCAGGTGTTGCCTGGCTCTAGGATAGAAAGAAGCCAATTATATCTTTAAATGTGTGGCAATATTGTCTCCTGACATCTTCTAACAGCCATTTTGAATGAAGATAAATCTAAGACATCACATTATCTTGTAGGTTATATTTCCCATGCTTCCATTTTACACAATCTACTTGTCCTTGCTGTTCTAAAGGTTCGTTCAATCTGTGTGTGTGTGTGTGTGTGTGTGTGTGTGTGTGTGTGTGTGTGATGATTAGCTGAACTCTGGGGCATTCTACCTCTGAGCTGCACCTCCAGCCCTCAAGTACTCCACCTCTCAATTACTGAGATTAGAGGTGTACACCACCACACTCAGCTTCTTTCCTTCTCTACAGTTTAATCTTATATGTTTAGTTTCATTGGTTCTCATAATTACCAGAGTTAAAACCACAATGTTTTACTTTCATGTTATATAAAACTCATATAGAATTCTGGTTTAAGTGGCTCAAAAGAAAGTGGGATTAAAATTTTTTTAAAAATGAAGCCAGATATGATGGCATATGCTTGTAATAGTAGTACTTTTGAGGCTGAGACAGGAGGATTGCAGGTTCACAGCCAGCCTCAGCTACTTAGTGAGGCCGTCCACAACCTAGTGAGAACTTGTTTCAAAATAAAGAATGAAAAATAGAACTAGGGGTGTAGCTCAGAGATAGAATGCCCCTAGGTTCAATCCTCAGTTCTAAGAATGAAAGAGAGAGAGAGAGAGAGAGAGAGAGAGAGAGAGAGAAAATAAAGAAGAAAGAAAGGAAGGAAGGAAAGAAGGAAGGAAGAAAGAGAAAGAAAGAAAGAGTAATGAAATCAAACAACGTTCTATACAGGCACAAAGCATTTGTATTCTTAAAATTACTTTCTGTTGAGAAGTAGATCTCTAGTGAGAGTAAATGACAACAGGCAGAAGAAATGAATGAAAAAAGGAAGGTATAATATGACCCTTTCTCTCAAATTCCTTCATATTGTATCATTGTCACTGTTACAGAAAGAGAATATTTAGAGTCACATACATTTTTTCTCATCAAAAAGGTAATGCTGACCTTGAACATTATATTTCACGCTGCCCTGTTAAGGGGTGACATTCAGACAAAGTCCATCGATTTGAAAAAGATGGTGATCAATTTTGTAACCTTCTAGGAGAGGGAAGATGGATGCAGCGAATGCCAAGGAGACTGGGTTTTCTGCAGGCGAGGACCTTGGAGACAGTTCCTCCTACTGCTCCATTAAAAGTTGGGTCTCTCTGGTCAAGCTCTGAGCCCGAGGACTTTGGTACATTCCAGTACTAGACAGAAAACCACAGCACTGCCACTATACTGTTGGGAAGGTCTAGCCTCATACCCTTACCTCAGTATCCTATGCAGAAACATGGATGGGCCTAGACAACATTATGTTAAGTGACACTAGCCAGTCACAGAAAGTAAAATGTCACGTGCTTTCTCTCCGAGGAAGCTCAGGAATAATTGAGGTCCTGAAGGGACTTCAGATAATGGAGGAGAAGCCCCAGTGGAGCCAGGGAGGTGGCATAGAGGAAGAGGGAGGGGTAATGAAGGAAGGACTTTCATAGGTATTACGTACACACGTGAAAAAACCAATTTCAATCGCAATACCCTGGATGGGGAAGGAGTGAGTAGGGAGAAAACAAAGGGAGGCCCACCAAGTGCTGTGTGTGTGTCGCCTCCATCTGAGATTATAACGCACCAACAAAAGTATGAGACACAATGGACACACAATGGAAAAGCGATAGTCAATGAAATAAATAAATAGTATACAAATAATAACGCATGGATCTCCCTTACTCTCCCTTCTTTCCCGTTTCCTTTCCTCTCTTCTCCCTCTGATTTTTCCTTCAGTTTAGCATAACTGTCCAGTAAACACAAATTCTTTTGATACATGCTCTAAGGAAAAAGCCCATTAGCTACCAAAATGATATTTAGGACCCAGATCGAGCTCATTTGGGTGGTAATGTTTGGTAAAATACAATCTAAAGTCACTATAAATATAAAGGTCCCAATAAATTCTTAGGAGTAAAAAAACAAATTTGTACCATCCAAGTATAATATAACTAACATTCTCTGCCACCAGTTTTGATCCAAGTCCCGGAGAATTCCATAACTCTGCCAGTAAGACAACTCATGTCACATCATCATAATATTCCTTCAAAATCTGTAGTGAAGCCAAGTATGGTGGTATAAGCCTATAATTCCAGTACTTGGGAGTCTGAGAAGGAGGAGCAGAGGTTCTAGGCCAGCCTCAGCTCAAAGGCAAAACACCAAGTTTAGTCACACACATGCATACACACACACACACACACACACACACACACACACACACGAGAGTAAACATATATTGCAGGACACTGTGATGTAAATTACATTAGTTCCACGGGCGTGGTGGCACACACTTGTCATCCCCACGCTTGGGAGGCAGAGACAGGAGGATCGCACAGGTTCGAAGCCAGCCATGCTGGGTTAAGGGACCCTGTTTCCAAATAAAAATATAAAATAGGTCTGGGAGTGTAGCCCGGAGGTAGAAGGGTTTCCAAGAACCCCAGTACCACCAAATAAATAATAAATAAATTGCATTAGTTCATTTTCTGTAGCTTATCGTATAATGCCACAGACAGCTTGAATTACAAAGAGATTTAGTTTGACTCAGGGTCAGGGAGGGCACACGTCTGGTGACAATATTCTTGCAGAGTCCAGAGATTGTACAGGGTGTAAGCAACATTCAACCCTAAAAACTGTATCCCCAAATGACCTTATTGTTATGGTTGTAATGGCACTGAGGGCTCTTCTCCTTGATTCAAGTAGATAATTGAATCAGAAAATTAAAACTAATGCTAATAGGTGCTTGGTTGCAGTTTCAATGAATCTTTATTACAAAGTCAGTGGGAGATAGAAAGGGAAGAGATGTAAAGCAGTATGCCTGGCAGACACACTGGAGAGCCCCAAAATAGAACTCTGCCCCCTTCCTCGACCCTGGCCCTTAAATACAGATTTTCTTATTGGTATGTTCTTATCAGCATGACCAGGGCAATGGGCTAGTAACTTATTTCTTAGGCAGATGGTACCGTTTTGTCTCTGGATAGTGCACGTACTTACTAAGTGCAGGGGACAATAATCTACCTTGTTTTACCTCTGTTGTATTGGTTGCCCATCAACTATGGATGCTTTGAAGCAACACAGGAGTTCACATCTCCCATACCAAGGCTGGTCCCAAAGAATAAGAGGGGAACAGAGGCACAATTACAGCCAGTGTAACTCCGTGTAATCTCTAAGAGTGAGGCATAAAGCCCTTGCTATCACCAGACAGAGTCACTGTGATATAGGGGCTTTTAATTGTAAGTATTTTTAAGGCTAAAGGTTTCACTGTGGGTAAACATTAGGACAAAAGGCGGGGGGGGGGGGGTTCTGGAATGTAACAACAAAACTTTCACCTCTCTCTGCCCGAGTGCCTGCAAACTGCAAAGCACCCGGACTCTGACTGCCTTTCACATTTTTATTGGAAATCAATACCAGAGCAAATTTTCAATACTGGCACGCTTATCCAATTCTATATACCTTCCCAAAGCCCATCTTCAAACTTAGACTAACTTTTCATCCTCTTCAATCCTTCATGATTAAGATGAACTTTCAACCTGAGGGACAATAAAACCATATTGAAACACCATGGACAGACTTGAAGATATATATATATATATATATATATATATATATATATATGTATGTATTATGTATTATGTATATGTATATACATATATATGTATTATGTATAGGTATATACATAATATATATATATAAAATATATATATATGAAGAGAAACAGAGAAAGATTAACATATATATATATGTATATATATATATGTGTGTGTATGTGTGTGCTTGTAGACTGAAAAAATTGAGAATGGGTTTCAAAGATTGCATTATTAGAATTATAAAAAAAATCCAATTTTCCCATAAATTACCAAGACATATTTCTCTGTAAAAGAAGCACTTTACAGAAATAGCACACTATCAGAATCTGTTGTCAAAACAAAAATGATGGCAGGCGAAAACTATTGCTTTTTTTGGTGAGAGGAAGCAGTATATATCAGACAAGCCTCCCTCCAACTGGAACCAACCAGAAAACACACACACACACACACACACACACACACACACACACACACACACACACGATGTTCATTGCATGTGTCTGAAGGCAGCAGAAAGTGGCAGGGTCAACAAGAACTTGAAAGAGTTAAGGGAACTCATAAAAGTTGTGCAGAGTTGACCCTGTAGCTGCTATTCTCAAAAATCAATTGCCAACCCTGGACATGGATGGATGGGTGAGAATTGGGGCTTTGCCCTCTAGAAGTAGTGTTGTCAAGGAACAAGAAGCCAGCAGGGCTCTGGGCAGCCGTGGGCAGCCCGGGTCCTGCAGCCTTTCTTCTCTAGGTCTTTTGTCACAGCTGAAGGTTAAGTGAGGTACAATACTAAATCCTTAGCAAAAACCCGCTGAGAAGCACAGTAGAATTCAGTGATTTCAAGAGACAAAGATTAGATTTTGTGACTCACGAGGAAGGATTGCTCCAAATAAATTCTTCAGACTTTTGGATGCAAACCCTGAACGGCCAAGGTCAATCAATATATGGACAGAGTCTACGAATGAAAATGTGAACTCCTTGGGCTTTAAGTTATCCTCAAACAGATCTTTATTCTGTAAGACCCAAGTTGAATGGTAATGTAAGTGGACATCTATGATTCTGGGCCAGGATGTATCCAGCCAGATTGACCTGAAACTGTGGTTGGCACCTACACTGTCTCTCATCTTATTAGACACCTACCGTGAAGAAGGAATCGCCCTCTCTACACCCTGGAGCAAAGGTGACCATATTCACTTTTCAGACCTGGCACAGACCAGCTCATACTATGACTCTGTTCTCAAAAACTCCGTGAAGATGGCCTGCCCCTAGATGTCTAGGACAATGTAAATTTTAGGGTAAAATTTATTGAGTAGATTAATGAGTTCCCTGTCTTCTCACATGGGATAGACAGAGACAATACTAATTGTAGATGGAGATAGAGAGGCTTGCTCACAATGAGAAAAGATGCTTTCCAAAATGAAGTGTGTAGTCTTTTCAGGTGTAAAGAGTTTTATCCTCTCAGATGATGAAATTTTAAATTGTAGAGACATAAAGAAGCATACTCATATATAGGCAGCTGGATCAAAGAACCAAGAGAAAGGAAAAGAGCAGGCTGCATAAAAACCTTTCCTCCTGCCAGACTCATTAATCATATTCCTGGTTGTCTGCCCTTGTCAGGATGAGGGAATGAGACCAAGAGGTCAGGGTGCTACTCTAGAGAACGCCCCTCTGGACAGTAACTCCAGCACAGACTTCTACCGAATACCTCATCAGTCAGCATCCAACCAGAAAGATAGCCATTCTGGGATTTCCTATCACAGGGTGCATTTAATACAGAAAATTGATTTCAAGGAAGATGGAAGAGGTTGAGCAGCCAACCAAGAAAAAATGGAGGTAAGAGTGACTGGAGGAAGCCACTGCCATCTACAAAAGGAATAGGCGGTGTCATCGGAGTCAGGAGCTGGGTCATGCAGAAGAATCTGGGACCACAGCGGCCAAGGCCTTTGGAGCTGAAGCCATGGAAAAAGAAGGAAGACTGTTAGACATTCTACCTTCAGCAGAAAGAGAAGCATACACACCCTGATTCCTCTCCTTTGCTCCTGTTTTCTAACACCTTCATGATCAGTGCCTCCCATTGGCTGAACCAAGGTAGAAGCCAGAAGCCCAGTGAACATGGCCTGTGGGGTATGGAAGAGCAGCCAGGGGGGAATAAGGAAGGAGCTAGGGAGAAGCAGGCGCAGAGCTGGCATGCTCTCACCTTCTCTTGCACACGCTATACTCAGAGCCCTCCTACAGGTTCAAAAGGATGCCTCATTAATTTTCTGCAAGTCTGTAAGATGGGTAGGTACTTACTGTTGTTATCTCACTATATAAACAGGAAACCTATTTAAAGTTAAACTACAATAATAAAATAATGGGTGCCGGGCATGGTGGTGCATGCTTGTAATCCCCGCGCAGGTTCGAAGCCAGCCGCGCTGGCATAAGAGACCCTGTTTTGAAATATAAAATAGGTCTGGGAGTGTAGCCCGGAGGTAGAAGGGCTTCCAGGAATCCCAGTACCACCTAATAAAAATAATAATAATAATAATAATAATAATAATAATAATAATAAGTAACAATTAGAGGAGGTGGGTGGGTTTGCAGAGTGGTTAGTAGATAATGTTTAAAACTGACAAATGGATACTGAACCATATGAGAATATTACTTAGGCCAGGCACAGTGGCTCATGTCTCTCATCCCACTGCTTGGGAGGCTGAGACAGGAAGAATTCAGGTTCAAGGCCAGCCTCAGCAACTTAGTGAGACGCTATGTCAAAGTAAATTATAGATATAGATATAGATAGATATAGATTATACATGTAATATATATTTATATATATACTTAAATATATATAATATACATATATTTAAACAGGGCTGGGGATGTCACTCAGAGACTCAGAGGTAGGATGCTCCTGGGTTCCATCTCTAGTACCAAAAAAACAAAAAAGGAAGGAAGGAAGGAAGGAAGGAAGGAAGGAAGGAAGGAAAGAAGGAAGGAAGGAAGGAAGGAAGGAAGGGAGGGAGGGAGGGGGAATACTACCTAGGGTTCTTGAGTGATTTGTGAAAGTAAATGGAAATAGTTGAGAGTAGTTGTCTCTAAGCAATAAGAGTATGTGGGGGCAGGGTACTTCTGCTTTTAATTTCAAATCTGTTATAAAGTTTAAATTTATTTTAATCCCCTAACCCTAACTCTAATTCCAAAACTAACCCTAACCTAATTCCTACCCTAACCCTAATCCTAGTTGTTTTATTATAATAAGGAGAAAAAAGAAAGTTAACTAATACTAATTGTAGATGGAGTGCCTTGTCCACAGTGAGAAGAAGAGACAGTGCTTCCCAATAAATAAAGTGCCCAGTCCTTACAGGCATAAATAATATTATTCTAATATCTTTCAGATGGTGAAAGTTTTAATTATAGAGACATTAAAGAACATGCAAAACATAGTCATTTGCCATAACTTGGGGCTAAGTAAAGACTTTAGAATTTATTTTTACATTACACTCCATGGTTCCCATGCTGAGTTGACCTGGAATAACTCTTCTCACCCTAAGGACCAGCCCTACCTGTAACCCTGACTGTTCCTACTTCCTGTACAGTCAGAGCAAAGGCAGGAAAGCCTGGGGGGAAGAGTTAATGCCTGGGATCCCCGGTGGCAACATGGCATGCTCCTGGGGCATTCAGCCTGCCTGTGGTGGTCAGTCCTCCCAATAGTCTTTGAGCTACCAAAATAAGCCTCTGGCTGATCCTGAATCCCACATAACCAGCCAGCTAGTGAGGCAGTGTCAGCCTGGGTTTTGATTGTTGATTTGTTCTGTTGAGAGTTTGCCAGCCTATCTTCCTGAAATGGGCTTAAGTGACTGAGTTTTTCACGTGTGAAGTGTGTACAGTATAAATAATGCAATCAGGCGATGTGCTTGGCTTTGTAGAAAGTCCCCAATCTGTGATAAGGCAATTGGCAGAAAATTATTGCATAAACCTGAAATGCACTCTTTCTACAACTCAGCAAACACCTGCCAAAATCGAAATAAAATCTTATTGTAAAAGCCAAACACATCATCATCAAAGTGCACTAGACGAATCCTCCAAGAATGCAGTTAATTAACCCCATTTTTTGTATAAAAGGGAAGTAACGGAGAACGCCAGGTTTTGAATCCTGTCACTAAGTCTCCCATCTCTACCATAGTTTGTAGCAAAGAAATGATGGTGTGCCATACAGCCTTCTCTTCTTAGAGAAGGGGGGGGTCTTTTTAATAAGATAGTGCTAATATAGCAAAATAAGTGACTTATGCTGGGAGAGGTGGCCCATGTTAGTAAGAGAAAGATTGATCTCTTACCTATATTGCTCTCAGAGACATAAGCCTCCCTCCAAGATGCACTTTAAGATCCTACTTGTACTCTGATCATGGAAGAGTACAAGGGAGATAGTTAAGGAACCTTTGGTCTGTTACGTGAGTGGTCACACAAGACCCATGCTCCCAGGGAACGCTGCATCTCACGGGAGAAGTCAACCTGGCTGAATGCATTGCGGCTTCCATATTGAAACCCAATCCTTTTCAAATAAAGGGCTTTCTTTTGCACTTTCACTGGGTCCCACAAATTATGCCTTTGGTCTTGAGTTGAGGAATGCTACTTTCGAATGGAGCCAAGAATCTGGGAGCAGGATTGAGGGCATTGAGGGTTAGAATGACAAGAGAGAAGAAGACCAGGAAAAGATCAGCTGCCAGGACACGCTAGTCCAGGTGAATCATTTGTACTAAAAGAAGAAAATAAATTGTTTTGCATTATTTGTTGGAAGATTGGGTGAAAAATACCCCCACACTAATTAAATCCACTCCTGTGTAAAAGTTTATCTGAAATTTACATTTGTAACCCAAATAATCCTAACTATGCAGAGATTAAAATGTTAAAATTCAAAATGGCCTTATAAACTGGGCGTGGTGACCCACGCTTGTAATCCCCGTGCTTGGGAGGTGGAGACAGGAAGATCACACAGGTTTGAAGCCAGATGTGGTGGCTTAAGAGACACTGTTTCCAAAAAAAAAAAAAAAAGTATAAAATAGGTCTGGGAGTGTAGCCTGGAAGTAGAAGGGTTTCCAGGAACCCCAGTACTACCAAAAGAAAAAAAAAAAATGGCCATATAACATAATAATTTGTGTTTCTGATAAACATTTTATTTGCAGGTACTGTGATGCCTCCTGCATAGGAATGAATGAATTCACCATATGATCAAGACATTCTACTGCTGTGTCTCTTTCCAAAGAGATTGAAATCCATATTATAGTAATACATGCATTTCCACGTTTACAGCAACACAATTTACAATAGCCAAACTATTGAACCAATCAGGGTGTCCATCAACAGATTAATGGATTACAAAATTATGGGATACACACAGTGAAATTTTTTTTTTTTTTTGCGGGTCTAGGGGTGGAACCCAGAGGCATTTGACCTCCGAGCTACACCCCCTGCTCCAATTTTTTATTCTTTATTTTGAAACAGGGTCTCACTGAGTTGCGAAGGGCCTCACTAAGTAGCTGAAGCTATCTGCAAACCGCGATCCTCCGGTCTCAGCCTCCCGAATGCTGAGATTACAAGTGTGTGCCACCATGCCCGGCTCAGTGAAATTCTACTCAGCCACAAGGAAGGACAAAATTATTTGCAGAAAAATGGATAGCCCTGGAGAATATGTTAAGTGAGATTATCCAGGCACAAAAAGTGAAGGGTCATATGTTTTCTCACATATGTGGAAGCTAGGGAGAAATCAGGATACCAGAGGGGATTTAGATAATCCCAGGGGAGCCAGGGAAGAGGTTTAGGAGAGAGTGGTGGTAGTAGGGAGAGAATTAATGAAGAAAATACTTTCATTGATGTTTGCTTATGTGAAGACACCAATATCAAACTCAATATCCTGTATAGGAAGGGGTAGTGGGGACGGAGCTGGGATAAAGCTCACTACATGCTGTGTACATGTTTTTTTTATTATTCTGAACTACATAATGATTTGAGGCTATAATGTACTAATAAAAGTATTTTTTAAAAATTCATTTACAGCATGCTTTTCTAAAACTTCAGCCATACCCCAGCAAAATGTATTGCTCATCAAGAAATAACTCCTTTATTAAAAAAAAAAGTGACCTGTAAGCAGGCATGGTGGTACATGCTTTTAATCCCAGCATTTGGGAAGCTGAGACAGGTGAATCATATTTCACGGACAGCCTCAGATACTTAGTGAGGTCCTTTGCAGCTCAGAGATAGAATGCCCCTGAGTTCCATCCCCAGCACCAAAAAAACCCTGCACAATGTAAAAAACAGTATTATTATATATTATTTGATATATGTGAATTACCATTATCATATAAATAATATATGATAATATATGTTATATATATACATACACCCCTGTAAAAGCTAGACTATACATATTAAACACTATTAAAATTGAATTCTATATTTAGTTATCTATTTACCTAAAGTTCTTCCCTACTCACTAACTTGTTAATAAACATAAACAAGATGAATTTGTATACACAGAGATACATGCATCAGTCACTTCAAATTTATTTCAGGAAAGCATAGATTTTGTAACTCAGCCTGGGTTGGGCTTCCCTAGGCCTTGTCTTGTAGCTGGGAAGTCTTGAGGGCAGACTTGTTTCTGAAAGTGAGAAGGACTCTGGTCCCCAGGAACCCAAGGTTGCTTAATAGAATCCAGTGTGTGTCCATCAGGAGAGAGGAGACACCGTTGGGCTTTCTTGGTAACAGCAGCTCATGTTAGAGCCCCAGAAGGACTTTCATGGCTGCCAAACCCAAGGCTTATGGATTCAGACAAGGAATTTGTGCTGTCATGGAAAAATTTATGCCTTTTGATTTTTACAGCTTGGCACCCATATTCTCTGACACACCATCTGCCCTTGCCTGGTCTCCATCCCTGCCCAACACACTCAATGAGACCAGCTGCTTTAGAAGAGAGTCATAAGAGAGAAATTGGCTGAGTTTATTTCTTTCTGCATGGCAAAATCAGGGAGATTCCAGTGACTTTCATGTGGATAAAAGGAAGATAGGATGCTTGCACCTGAATAGAGAGAGAAAATATTAACACAGACCTCCCATCCTTGAAAAGTCTCCCAGGACCATTAAGAGAGTGCACCAAGCCTGGTGAGCAGAGTAAGATAGTCTAAGGCCTCACTCATTTCTGGCTTCCAGGGACATTCCTAGTTGGTCCGAATGGAAGGGACAGGCATGTCCCATAAGAACTAACTCAGGGTGGGGCTGTTTTGTTTGATACAGACTGCTGCATTTGTCCTAGTTAGATATAAAATGTCCCCCAAAGAGTTCATTTATTAGTGTTTGGAGTTGACATAAGTGAGTCTTGAGGGTTGTAATCCCAGCAGTAGGTAATCCATTGTAATAAATCTATCTGGATGGTAACTAGTGGGATGGATCCCTGGGTTTGCAGCCTTGGGGTGGGTAGGTAGGTAGGTAGATAGATAGATAGATAGATAGATAGATAGATAGATGATAGAGATAGATAGAGATAGATAGATGATAGATAGATAGATAGATAGATGATAGAGATAGATAGATAGATGATAGATAGATAGATAGATAGATAGATAGATAGATAGATAGATAGATATAGGTAGATAGATGATAGATAGATAGATAGATAGATAGATAGATAGATAGATGGATGATAGATATAGGTAGATAGGTGATAGATAGCTAGATAGATAGATAGATAGATAGATAGATGATAGAGATAGATAGAGATAGATAGATGATAGATAGATAGATAGATAGATGATAGAGATAGATAGATAGATAGATGATAGATGATAGATAGATAGATAGATAGATAGATGATAGATAGATATAGGTAGATAGATGATAGATAGATAGATGATAGATAGATAGATAGATGATAGATGATAGATAGATAGATAGATAGATATAGGTAGATAGATAGATAGCTAGATAGATAGATAGATAGAGAGAGAGAGAGATAGATATAGGTAGATAGATGATAGATAGATAGATAGATAGATAGATAGATAGATAGATAGATAGATAGATAGATAGATAGATATAGGTAGATAGATGATAGATAGATAGATAGATGATAGATAGATAGATAGATAGATAGATAGATAGATAGATAGATAGATTTTGTTCCTCCTCCATCAGCTCACTCTCTTCTGACTTCCAAGATGTGAGCACAGCACATGAGCTTTCTACTTCCTGTCACCATCCTGAGATCCATAGTCCCTGGCCTCAAATGGACTGAACCCTAAGCATTAAGAAAATAAAGATTCTTTCTTATAAATTGCATGGTCAGTCTTTTAGATTATAGCCACAAGAATTCTTACTGAAACAGTATTCTTCAAACTTGACCAAAGATTTTGGAGAAAGAACAGTCAAATTTCATCAAGCATTGATGTTAAAGTACATTTTTCTTTAAAGAAACTGTTTTGGCTGCTGGTAGATAGAGTTGGGAGTAGATGTGGAGGCTTAATTGCTCAAGTTTTAGCTAATAGGGGCTTTGACAGTTTTATTAAACACAAGTAAAAATTGATGTTATAAATCTCTCAGTGGCGTGATATCTAGGAAATGGAAGCAAAAATATTTGTTTGGTGGTACTGGGGTTCCTGGAAGCCCTTCTACCTCCGGGCTACACTCCCAGACCTATTTTATACATTTTTATGTGGAAACAGGGTCTCTGAAGCCAGCACAGCTGGCTTCGAACCTATGCGATCCTCCTGTCTCTGCCTCCCAAGTGTGGGGATTACAAGCGTGCGCCACCATGCTCGGCCAAGCAAAAATATTTTAATGCATGCTTACACACACACATATACACACACAGATTTACTGACAGCTTACTGATAGTAAGTTTACTGAAACAGTTTACTCACTTTGTCTAAAAAGAACTTCTCCAGTGCTCGGGGCTTTCCTAACAATTTGTTTATAGTCCACATTGATCACAAGTACATCTCCTGAGGCAGACAAGAGTTTTGCAAATTGATTTAGTTTATTTGATATCTCCAAAATAATGAGTAAAGAATCCCTCCTAACCAGCTGAGTTCCAATAATGATTTTGGAAAAGACAACTGTGTTTCCAAACAATACATACAGTCTTCTCACTGTGGGTTTCCCTAACTAAGGGGCATGCTCTGTGCTTAGCCAGATTTTAAAAAGTCAAGAATCAAAAATAAATCAGCAAAAAAAAAAACCCTCATGCGGTAGATAATAATAAATTATAACTATATACTTAAGTGTATCAGCACTTTATCAAATATAAGTATTTCTATTTAAAATCCTGTTTGATATGCATTGAAAAAATACTTCTACTATATGCTGTTTACACAAGTAAAAGAAACAAAAATTATGAATAAAAATATAAGAGCTGCTGGTATAGAGGTTGAGTATTAGAGCACTTGCCTAACATGTACAAAGTATTGGATTCAATGCTCATCATTGCAAAAAGTAAATATAAGGGTGAGGAGGAAGAAGAATAAAGAGAAACAGAAAAGGAACAAGAAAGAAGGTAGAAAAGAAAATAAATGTTATGTAAATATTCACCAAAAGAAGTATTTTGTGGCTTTCACTAATAATAGACAGGTAAATTTTAAGGAAAGGAATATTGCTAGGTACTAAAAGAGCATCTTATTATTTTATAAACATACAATTCTAAATAAGGATCTAACAATCTGAAAATTATATTTACCTCATAATGTCTACAATTTGAATGTTAATGCAACAGAACTAAAAGGAGAAATGTGGAAATGCACAGGTATAAAGATTTTAACATAGCTCCCTTGGTAACTGATAGAAAAACAGACAATAAATCAGAAGAGACACAAAATTAGAACAACATAATTAACAGAAAGAATATGATTAACATATTGAACACAACACCCAATAGCTGTCAAGTGCTCCTTCTGTTCAATTGTACATGGAACATTTGCTGCAATTGGCCATAAGTGGCGCCTGAAGCAAGTCTCAGAAAATATAGCATTGAAATCTCATAGGTTATGTTCTCCAGCCTCAGTGGACTAAGCTAGAAATCAATAACAAACATTCAACGTGAAAATTTCCAAATACTTGGAAACCAATAATCTTACATAATCCATGGGTCAAAAGAAAAATTATAATGAATATTTAAAAAATACTTTGCTAGCATATATAAAACATACCAAAATGCTGTGGGTTGTGACTTAGCTCAAGCTTAATGAAAAAAATTGTACCACTGAATAAAGATATTAACAAAGAAGAAACACTAAAAAAAAAAAATCAATGCACTGATAATCTAACTAAAAAAGCTATAAAATAAGCAGCAAATTAAAAGTGTAGAATGTGGACTTGCAGGAACAATCAAGAAAATAAATGCAAATAGAAAACCAACATATCAGAGAAATATATAAAAGTAGTTTCTTTGAAACTCAAAGTGCTTTCTTTTCAAATATTTATAGGATTCATAAATCCACATAAGCAAAGCGAGAAACCAAATAATCGATATCATGAATGAAAGGGTGGGTGCTACTAAGATTCCAGAGACATTTTAAAAATAAAGAAAAGCAACAATTCCTTACAGAAGAATGTCATGCCTTTGATGTAGACACTGTCTCCAAGGAGGTGACACTTAGTTCCTCTCTTCTTGAGGGTGGAAAGAACTATATGGCTCTTTCCCAACAAACAGTAGGGACAAAGATATATATATATATATGAAGTATTTCCACAGTGGAAAAGCCCGATAGATACCAGCTAATTTTTTTCCCAAAATTACAAAAATAGTTAACAGATTAACACAAATCTGTTATTTAGCACAGCTGAGATGCAATGACCATGTTTCTCAGTAGAGCACACATGTTTTTTCACATTATTAATTTGCCTCCTGCAGTGTTTTTGCTTTTATTTTATACCCCCTATTCTTTGTTCTTCTCTTGAGTTTCTTAGAAAAATCCATAGAACTCAAACATATGCAAGGTCTAGGAAGTCAGTGTGGCACATCGCAAGAGGTGGCCCCAAATGCTCACCATCTTTGCGTGCACAATTTTCTGTCATGTGGTTGTTGCAGTTTTCCCCATCAAATGTTGGGCCCCCATTTCTCTTCTGCTTCAATCTGTTCTTGAATATTATCTTTCCTGAGACAGTGGGACGATAGCAAATGCAAGTAAAACTTTGGAGCCTGGAGATTGCTTGGTGAGATGTCTGAATGAGCTAGCTAAAAGACCAGAGACCTCAGAAAGCAACAAGAAGCTGCCCAGCTAAGACTCCTCCTCCCAGAATGCCCCATCTGCAATCCATGTGAGAGAGGCCAGTGTAGGCTTCACAGCCCCAGCTGCTGCTCCAGCCAAGGCTAACAAAGGCATGAGGACAATCCACAGAATCCTAAAAAGTAGCCGACAATTACTCTTTTCAGTCGATCAGTTTGGGTATGGACTGTTATGCTACAAGATGGAATCATCTATTTTGCACTGTATTTCCTCCAAGACAGTGAAGCTGAATAATAAATGAATTAACCTGAGTTGGAAGTATAGCTCAGTGATACAACTCATGCTTTGTAAGCACAAGACCCTTGGTTCAATTCCTAATACTATACAAATACATAATTACTGTGATAGCTCCTCATTGATCACAAGAGTCTCTTCACCACACAGTTCTGAGTAGAGCCCGACCCCAGATTTTAGGCTGCATCTGACCCTAAAAGGTGACCTAAGTCTTAGGGCAATTACGCACATGCCCAGTGTTGAGTTGGTCTTGATGTTGACTTGGGGTCTTTGCCTCTCCAAGGTTTTGGGTTGTTGTCCTGAATCAGTCATTTTTTAAAGATATTTTAAATTGGTTAATTGTATTTATACATCATAATGGGGTAAAAAGACTTGTGTAGACTTAAATGCAAACATCACGCAGTCAGCCCCCGCCCAGTCCCCACCTCACTCCCTCCCCTTCCCTCCCACCCATGCTTGCTTTAGTGGTTGACTTCGATATGAATAAGTACATCGTGCCCTTTAAAGAGTTTCCTTCTCGCCCCCTCCCATCCCCACAGTTAGGTTGCCTTATTTGCTCCTCTATAGGGTCTCCTGTTTCATCTGGAGCTTCTGAATCAGTCCTTGATTGAATTCATTTAATGAATTTTCTAGAACCTTTCCCATGCCAAGCACTGTGCCCGAGGAGACACAAAGGAGAATAAGATACAGCCCTTCTCTTGAAAGTTGTGGTGCCCAGGGGAACAGTAAGCCAGGAGGGAAGACTGAGACAGCACAGCTTAGTGAAGGGAAACATATACCTGGTACCTGTGTTCTCCACTACCCACAGGTGCCCATTTGCAGAGACTCTGCCTGCCAGCCTGGCCACAAGCATCTGTGAAGCTGCAGCTTTGCCCTCTCCTGATGCTCTTCTAAGTGTCTGAGATTCCACTGTGGCTTTTTTTTTTTTTTTTGCATCTTCAAAGATGCAAACCTCCCTCTGGCCCTGCTCAGATGGAAGGAATAAGTTTGGTTTGACCTCTTGGCTAAGGTAATCATGCCCTCCTGCCTCCCTCCTCCAGGTGGGACCTCTGAATCTTAGACTTGCTTCTGGATTCATATCCCAGTCCTGCTCTGTGGGATGCACCCAGCCACCTGCACCTAGCCCTGCGGGTCTGTCTAGATGTGTGTCTGCCGCCGTACTGATGACTCTAGAGTCTGGCCTGACACCTGTGCCACTGGGCAGCCTGTCAATGTTTCCCGCCCACATAGGTTCTGTTGTTCTGACTCTCTGCTCTTGCTGACGTGATCCCCTTCTTACAGGGACCTTTTCCCCATTCTGCTGATTTCCATTTTGAACACTCAACCTGTCTTCTTCCCCATTTTCATTACTATAAATATCCAAACTGGAAAATACAAAGCTGATATAAATTGAGAGGAACCGTGCCAGCCCATCTTGGTCAAAAATAGGTTTTAGAATGTATTGATAGGATGGCAAATAATTTTAATGAGTAATAGAGTATCTTTTGGTTTTCTGAAAAAGAAGAAGATGTAGGAGGGCCCTGTGCATCTAAGTTTAAAAAAAAATCCATGCAGGTAAGTGAAAGATCAGTATGTGGGCAGGAAACCCGGGGTCCAGCCATGTGGGTGCTGCCTTTATTATACTTAGCAGCAAAATATGAAATGTGCAGTTGCTAACTGGTTGCCTCAGAATCTCCTGTCTCATTCTGTTCCTCCTTGCAGTCGTCTGGTTAAAACAAAGGAGACAAGCAAAGCCCTAATGAGAAGAAGAATATTGCTACCAGAGCAAGAAAACAAACAGTGAAAAGATGTAATAACTGGCAAAAGCAAGGCTTACTGTTTAGTCTACAAACAACCTTGAGGGGACGTTGAACTCCTGTGCAGAACTGAGGATATTCTGCTGGGGATATCTGGGCCCTGAAAACCTCATCATCAATCACTTGTTACCTGAACAACCTCATTGTTCTCTTAGTACCTTGGTACACCTTTTGTATAAATACAACAAAACCTTCCTGGAAGCCAAATCCAATGGCCACCCATTATAATGAGATCGCTCACCCTAAATATATGGAGTATATTTCTGTGTGAAATGATGACACTATTCTTGAGAAAGCCAGGGTGATATTAAAATCATTCTTTGGGTTGTATTTAATAATTCTACTAACGTTAAGTACAGCCTAGGCTTCCCTAAATCCAATTTAAAGTCGTAAGAAAAGATGTCAGGGTTAGGAATGACCAATTTTGTGCACATCATATACAACTCCTGCTAATAGTTGAATTAAAAAACGTGGCAGAGTTTGGGCAGAGGCTATGAATGAGTCAAGAGAAGGAAAGAAATGAAATATTGTTGTGTTGATGGCAGAACTGGGAGTCAGTGTTAGATGGCAAGTGTGGTTTGTAGCAGAGCTGATGTCATCTACCCTTGAGAAAGCTCGTGAGTCTTGTCCTGAGCTTCAGTTTCCGGCCAAGAAAGAGTACCCCACAAGTCCTCTGTCTCGTCTTTCCTATGCCACACACCTTTTTGAAAGGGAGGAAACCAACTTCCTGCCACCTTTCTGTTTTCTCACACAGCAACCTTATCTTTCTCTGCCATCACCTGTCTCTTCTCTGAAGAAGCTGAGGAGCTACCTCCTATTACCATGTGATGATTAGTTCTACAACCCCCATTCCCCCAAGGTGACTTAGGAGTCTGTTTTACTCCAAGTGGTCATTAGAGAGTTTTTTCAAAAGGTGTTGAACTTTGCTTCTTCTTCCTTATTTTGTGTCTATTAAGAGGATCTCGTGGGTTTTGTATTTTGTACTGCTTATGTGATAAATTACATTTATTGACTTGCATGTTTTGAACCATCCTTGCATCTCTGGGATGAAATCTAATTGATTATGGTGGGTGATTTTTATGTACTTTTTGTGGATCTGGAGATAGAACCCAGGGGCATTCAACCTCCAAGCTACACCCCCTGCCCTATTTTTATTTTTATTTTGAAACAGGGTCCCACAACGTTGCAGATGGCCTCACTAAGCAGCTGAGGCTGTCCGTGAATTGTGATCCTCTGGTCTCAGCCTCCCGAATGCTGGGATTACAAGCGTGTGCCACCATGCTGGGCTCTTTTTATGTATTTTTGTATTCAGGTTTCAAATAGATATAATTCCTTTCCTAAAATGAATACTGGTGCAATTTTTCTCTTTATCCTATGACATACATACTTTTCCTCATTTATAGAATCTGTTAAAATTCAATTTACAGTTTTCTCTACTATTCTGCTGCTGTTGGTTGTAGCATGACTACTTCATTTGCTCAACATTAAAATAAACTTTTTAATCTGACAAAGCATTTTAAATGATACAAAAACAGCAATTTTTGCCTTATTGAAAAATATTATGGTCCAATAAATTTAGAAATCATCATTTCTTTTTTTTTAATATGTGGTACTGAGGATGAAGCCCAGAGGCACTCTACCCTTGAGCTACAGCCCCCATTCCTATTTTATTTTTGTTGTTGTTGAAACAAGGTCTCATGAAGTTTGCAGAGTACCCAGTAAGTTGCTGACACTGGCCATGAACTTGTGATCCTCCTGTCTCAGCCTCCCAAGTACTGGGATGACAGGCATGGGATCTTGCCAAAAGTCATCATTTTCATCACCAATGTTTTGCATACACATTCCACTTATCCTCTCACAACATATGTAGCTTTAGCCCAGTGGGACCTATTTACCTTAGACCATTTTAATATTCCATTATAGAGTAGAAGGAAACTGTGGCCCAAACTCTCACCTGGCTCAAAGAACAGTCCATTAAAGTCAATGAGCATGTTTTCAATAGGTTTTCTGCAGGATGCAATGCTAAGTATCAGAAAGAAATTTTAAGCATAGAGAAATATCCCATCCTGGAGCCACAGAAGGTTTAAAAACAGGGTGGGAAATAAGACAAGATTTCAAATAAAAGTAAAACAAGCCAAGCATGGTGGCACATGCCTATTAGCCCAGTACTTGGGAGTCTGAGACAGAAAGAATGCAGGTTTGGGACCAGACTTAACAATGTAGGGAGGTTCCTCAGGAACTTAATGATACCTTGTTTTAGAATAAAATAAAATAGGAATGGGGGTGTAGTTTGGAGGAAGAATACCTATGGATTCAACTTCCAGTGCCAGAAAACAAAAAAGAAGAAAAGAGAAGAAAAAAAGCCAGGCTGGGCATGGTGGTGACCCCAGTACTTGGGAGGTGAAGACAGGAGGATCCAGATTCATGGCCAGCCTCAGCTACTTAGTGAGGCCCTTTGCAGCTCAGTGAGATTATATTTCAAAATAAAAAAACAAAAAATAAGGCTGGGGGTATATCTCAAGGGTAGAATGGCCCTGGGTAACATCCCCAGCACCATAAAGAGGGAAGGAGGGAAGGAGAGAGAGAGAGAGAGAGAGAGAGAGAGAGAGAGAGAGAGAGAGAGAGAGAGAGAAAAGAAGAAGAAGAAGAAGAAGAAGAAGAAGAAGAAGAAGAAGAAGAAGAAGAAGAAGAAGAAGAAGAAGAAGGAGGAGGAGGAAGAAGAAGAAGAAGAAGAAGAAGAAGAAGAAGAAGAAGAAGGAAGAAGAAGAAGAAGAAGAAGAAGAAGAAGAAGAAGAAGAAGAAGAAGAAGGAAGAAGAAGAAGAAGGAGAAGGAGAAGGAGAAGGAGAAGGAGAAGGAGAAGGAGAAGAGGAGAGGAGAAGAGAAGAGAAGAGAAGAGAGAAAGAAAAACCTTCAGCAACTTAGTGAGACTCTATTTTAAAAAAAAGTGGGCTGGGGGTATGGCTGAGAGGTAGAGCACCCCTAGATTCTACCAAAAATAATTGTTCAAACAGGTATTGGAATCTGAGTGTGGTGATGCACACCTGTAATCCCAGAGACTCGGAAGGCTGAGGCAGGAAGATCAAATGTTTGAGGTCAATTTGGTCAATTTATCAAAACCCTGCCTCAAATAAAAAGGGCTGCAAAGAAAAAAATTTAAAGAAGGAAATTGTAAGAGAAATCTTACAAGCAAAACCTTAGCCACTGAGATGCCTGTGGTCAGAGTAGCCCTGCATATTGGTCTGCTCACTGTTGAGGTTCCCATGGAAAGGAGCGGCTTGGCCCCGTTTGAGAGCCTCACTAAGAGGAGTGTTTCTATATGCCTGAGACAGCCAGGGACCTCCCTCATCCACTAGAGAAGAAGGCAGTGTGTCCCATCTGGGACCAACCAATGGTTTCTACCCTCCTAGTGTGCCATAGGAGATCATTCCAAAATAGCGGGCAAACCTTGGGGCCTTTATAGCTAAGAATACACGAGAAGAAGCACAGGACTGCTAAAAGCTTCTGTTGCCTTCTGTGTCATGCTCCAGTTTGGATGGAAGATAGAAGCAGTGGTGGAAGATGAGTTCTCGCATGAGCTAGATCTGGAAAGGTAGTTTGAAAGCCATCGTACATTGTGATAGGCTCCCAGGGAAAAAGGAGAGGAAAGTTTGAATTCAGCTGGCAAAGAGGAACCACATGCTTCTTTGCATTAGGTCTTTCTGTTTAAATACTACATTGATTGATTGATTGATTGATTGATTGATGCATATATGGTACTGGGGATTGAACCCATGGCCATTCTACCTCTGAGCTATATCCCCCAGCCCCTTTTTTTATTTTTTGTGTTTGTGTGTTTTGAAAGGGGGTCTTGCTAGGTTGCTAAAAGTCTCACTAAGTTGCTGAGGCTGTCCTCACACCTGCAATTCTCCTGTTTCAGTCTCCTAAGTTCTGAGATTACAGGCCACCATGTCCACCTTACTATTATAGATTGAAAAAAATATTTCCACCTCAAGGAATATTCTTGGTTAGAGGTACTAGGAACAAGCTGGCCTCCCCCTGGGGACAAAGTTACATTCCCGAGTGTGGTGCCTGAAATCTTCCTACATGGGTACAGGATCTCTTTTGCTAAACAGGAAAGATGGAGAGTGATCAGAACAGCTTTTATTCAAATAGCAGCACCACAGTAATGACAGGAGGAGAGGCCTGTCAATTTTTACAGGCACTGTTGACTTCCTGCATTTACTGACAACCTCCTCCCTCCAAATTGGTCTCATCAAGAAAAATCTTCTTAGAATTTTAAACTGCTTTCTCTTGCCAAGTATAGAAATCCTGTCCTTTTCTTGACAATGCAACAAAGAAATATGTATTTTCCTAGATTGCAAAGTGCTTTATTATCTGAGGAAGGAGAGAGACAGGCAGAAGGACATAACAAGAACTCCGTGAAGAATTAGAGAGAAAAAAAAATAACTCTGAGATCTCACCCCAAAGGGCAGCCATTGAAGAAAGCAACATTTGTGTGTGTGTGTGTGTGTGTGTGTGTGTGTGTGTGTGTGTGTAAAGGAGGAAGACTGAACCATGAACACGTAAAACATTTCTTTCTAGATTCAAAAATGGCCACAGATTCTTGAATGTCTATTTTTCTCTCTTATTCCCTCTCTACTACATTCAATGACAAAAAATGAAGAAAAATATTGATGATGTGCTAGAGGTATATCTTGACTCAATATGAATAGATCACCTTGACATCTGAAGATAAAATATTTTAGGGGGTAATAATGTCGATCCTTGACCTCTATTTCATAAAATTGTTGTAAAATTGGTAAAAACTCTTTTCAACATTCCATTTCTCTGAGCACCTCTGAGCTTGAAAATCTAGAGCGCTTTTCTTCCCATTATTACTTCCTTTGTCAATACCAGATGTTTTTGTATTGCCACAATTAAGAGTCAAACTATCTCCATTAATTCACATTGACGGTTTAAACGCCATGTGCTCTGGGGCGACTCTTGAAGATCTTTGTAATTTTCTCATTTCAAAGACAAGCGATATGAATTCCATTTATAAACACTTGAAATTTATAAAAATGTCACTCATGAGTTTATTTTCAAAGTAAACATATCTAATGGCAACTAAAGTCTTTGCAAACAGGGTACTATATTTTCACTGGTACACATATAATTTTAAGTTAAATGCCTACAGAAATTGATAGACTGAAGGGAACCCCTCAAGTTTAAAAGAATGTTCTCTTGCTTATAGCTGAATACCTACCAGGAGCCCTTTGGACAAAAGGGATGCCTTCTAAACTGAAAGGATCTTGGAGAACAGACCTTACAAATCCTTATACAGTAAGGACTCTTACCAGATATTTGCATTTTTAAGATGCAAAGTAGCCTTTGAGATTAAATAATGCAAACTCAAGGTAGTAATTATTTTGATCCACAGGCGATGAAACTAAACCAATAATTTGACCCTCTTATTGATTAGCCAGTTGTTTTAGTCAGATTGATCAAATTACTTGGCACTAGGCAGCCACTCTCTTTGCTAAAGTCTTTTAATCTGAACACTAAGGATTGTAAATGCCTTTCTCCCTTCTACCTGAGAGTAATAGGATGCAATTTGAAAGCTTTTTCTTTTTTTCTTTTTCATTTTCTTTCTTAAACCTTAGCTATAAAATATAGTAAGGGCCTCCCAAAAGGAAAAGGGGCTTAATTAACAGATTTGACACTGGGTGCTTCGGAGAAGTATTGCAGGCTAGGGTGGACATGTTCCCAGGCTATAATTTTTTTGAGAGCAGGGACTATAAATTGTTCATGTCTGATTGGCACCTAATTCAATGTACGTGTTGAAAGTTTGTTCATAAAATCAAATGATGAATAAGTAAATAACAAATAATGAATAAGTAAATAGACAAATAAGTTATTTAGTCAATTCCTCTCCCATGGCACTGTTGTGTGAATAGGAAACCTGGGTTGCTATTATATATTGAACAATAGTATCTTTTTCTTTACATATCTTATTTCATAATTTCCGAACCAGCAATTAGCCTCTAAAATAGTGAAGGTTTAAGCGTTCCAGGACATTGACCAAGGTCACATGGTGAGGCTGGGTCTTAGAACTCACTTGTCTGGTGTTCAAGAGCCCAAGATCCTTCTTTGACCATTCCAAGGTTCTCCATTGTAGCCACAGCTTTATATTATATTAAAAGGAACAAGAAAGGACCAGAAGTGAATGTTTCTTAAAATACTACATTTTGTTGTCTTAGGGAAATCAGTCCTCACAGAGCAGTAAAAAGCTGGATCTTCCAGGTGTTGAGGGGCATCGGGAAGAAAGGCCATCATACTCTGAATCAGAGGTAGAGGTAGAACACACTTGGATTCACTCCTTAGTCATGCACGCGTGCACGCGTGCACACACACACACACACACACACACACACACACACACACAGAAAAATATTAAAGTGTATTTTTGCTCTAAATACCCCAAAGTGAGAAGATAAACAAATAGCATTTGCTTAAGTAGAAGCAGTAATGACACTGTGTGCAGCACAGTGTAAGCTATCTGTAACCACTGACAAGGGGACAGTACTCAGAGCTCACACTTTACTCCCAGAGAAGGACTCACAAGAAAGAAAATAAGAAGTACCAAGAGCTTCTTAAAGGAAGTTCAAACCTGTGCAAGGTGCTTCCGGAAACATAGCAAGAGCCTTCCACTGGGGAAGCTGTCATCATCCCTGCACTGACAGAAGAGATGGTCCGCATCTCAGAAACCCAGGCCTGAGAGATTCAAATACTGAGCAGAGTTCCTGGGAATCACTAGTACCTGTTATTTTTCTGCTCATCTACATTTGATTCCTATAGACACACTGGCATTATGAAACTAACCACATTCAAGGAACCAATATGGCGCAGGGCACCAGCATCATCACCTGAAAGATTACCTGGAGTGATGCTGTTAAGTCTCATGTGAGTGACTTTAGGAGAGTCATTGACTTGCATTGTGTCAAGCAGCTGTGTTAAAGAATCCCTAAATTGCTAGTGACATGACAAGAATATATTAGCAACTGCTTGCTATGCCAATCATCTAAGGCTAATGTTATAAGGCATTGCATATGAAAACTAGAGGGAAAAGTGGATTCGCTTTGTTAAAATTCAACTAGGCCTCCTTTGTGGATTATAATAATCTTATCAGAACCCTTGATATTCTGAATTTACTGGTCCCATTGCATAGGCTTCCCAGATTCTAACACCAAAATAACTAAAAGTTACAGTTAGATATAGAAGATTCCCTGAAGAGCTCATGTATTCATGTGGAGAGTTGATGTAATTAAGCCATGAGGATTCTAATCATATTGGGGATAAATCCACCCATTGTAATGGGTTTATAGGTTGGTAACCTAGGCCAGTGGGATGTGGCTGGGGAAGGTGGGACCCTGGGTGTGGCCTTAAAGACTCTGTTTGTGTCTTTGAATCCCCTTGCTGGCTCTCTCTTGGTTCTGGTCTCCATGTTGCGAGAACAGAGCTTTTCTTGTCTTCTCTCTGCTTCTCACTCTCATGCCCTGAGATCCACAGACCCCAGTCTCATGTGGAAGGAACATCAAAATTTCAAAAAAACTAAGCAAACACATCTTTCTTTTTCTAAGTTGTGTGGTCAGTTGCTTTGGATTACAGCAGTGTGAATGTTGACCAAGACAATCAGTGATCCATGATAGTATATACACAGACCTGATGCTCTGAACTCATCAACAGGTGAGCCATTCATTCTATTGTTAGTAACTCAGTTCTTCTTTTCACTGTCCTTTGTTACACCTTGTGTTGAAGGCAGATCAGCAGCATCAGCTGGATGATTAAGGTCTTCTGTGTGTCCCCATAAAATGTAGCAGGGGGCTAGAAGCTTGGTACTAGCTTACTGAGTTAGAGTGATGTGTAAATATCTGTGCTTTAACTCATGTGTTTATTGTGGTACTAAAAATTGAATCCAGTGACATTCTACCTGAGTTATACCTTGGCCATATTTTGTTTTTATTTTGAAACAAGGTCTTACTAGGTTGCTGAGACTGACCACAAATCTATGATCCCCCTCTCTTAGCCTTCTGACGTATTGGGATTACACGCATGCACCACCATACCAGACTATAAACTGTTTTTTTCTGTTTGTTTGTTTGTTTGTTTGTTTGGGGCTGGGAAATGAACTGAAGGGCATTCTGCCTTGGAGCTCTGCCTCAACCCTATTTTTTAAATTTTTATTTTGAAACAAGGTTTCATGAAGATGTGTAAGACTTCTCTAAATTGCTAAGGTAGGCCACCAACCTGCCATCCTCCTGCCTCAGCCTCCCAAGTACTAGAATTACAGGTGTGCATCACCACACTCAGCTTGTACTTTTAATAATAACATTTTGCTCTGAAAAATAAAAGAAAATGAGGCAATAATAGGCCTATATTCCTTAATACATTCAAACAAGTCAAATACCTGCTCTACACAGATAAACACTTCACAAAGGTCAACTGACATAATCTGGAGCTAAAACTAAATTGTGGAGATTTCAATGAAGTCACCAAGCAGTCATGTAACACAAACAAATCATTAATGTCCACTCAGCAAACCTTTCAGTAACGTGTCCCAAGAAGCATTAACCTTTGCTTTGCACCATCCTGAAAACCAGCACATTGTAGAGCATTTTTAATACAGTGGGTTCTTTACCACATGGCAATGCTTTGGCACTATTCATATACAACCACACAAGTTTTTTTTTACCCCGGTATGATGTATGAATATAATACACCAATAAAAACTTTTTAAAGGAATAAAAAAAAACTCGCCTATCATACAGACTTGTATTTATTTATTTGTTTAGTTCTAGATTTTGACCATAGCTTTCTTTTTCCTTCTTCCTCTCTTTGTCTATAGTAATGTACTTTCTATTAATATATCAGAAACCTGCAAATCTACTTTGTCCTTTTTCTAGTGTTGGATACTTCTACTTGAAACAAAAGTATTAAATAAATTTAGTCTTATTTAGAAGAAAAACTGTAAAAACTATATTTAGAAATAAATATAGTTTTATTTAGATATATAAATATATATTATATTTGTATCTATATTTATATTTATATTTATATTTATTTAAATATAGTTTAATTTAGATAGTTTTATTTAAATATAGTCTTATTTAGAAATAAAAAGAACTGTATAAACTATAAATATTTTTATTTAGAAGAAAAACTATCAGTCTCAGATACATGTGTTCTTTTCTATGAACAATACATTTGTTTCACACAAAAGAGAGTCATATATACATATATACATATTGAATTGTCATGTATCTTTTCCTCTTAGCCATATTAATATGGCTGTCATGTGAATCAGCTGATTTTTAAGGAAGGCTAATTATATGTGTCACAGTTATGGTCCATGGGAATGCGTCTGGACCTTCTGGAAAAGAAGTTGACAACTTTGTTGGGGGCTTAAGACTAGACAAGACGGCATTCCTACCCTGGCCGTGCGTCCTACTGTCCAGTCCCAGCCTCCACCTCTGTGCTCCGAATGCAAGCTGCTGCTTTTGTTGCCGACCAGTGGTAAATTTCAACTTTGCCCAATACTTTCCCTCTCTACCCCAATGAGTCAACCTTTTTCCAAGTGGGACACTAAGTGCAACTGAAAAGGGACCGTGCAAGTTTGCCTAGAGCAGCATGTTCAGATTAGAAGCCACAGCTCTTCAGTATATCATAAATTAATTTCTTTCTCCCCCCCTTTTTTTAAGGGGTGCTAGGGATTGAACTCAGGGCATTATATGTGCTGGGCCAGCACACCTCCACTGAGCTACATTGCCAGACTTCAATTTTATTTTCAAAATCGACCTATTAGAAGAGAAAGGAGTAAAAAACTTGTGTAGACATACATGCACACATCACCCAGGTAGCCCCTACCCAATCTCTATTATGATGTATGAATACAATGTACCAGCAAAAAAAGAAAATTATATGTAATTCAACTTTGTGTCCGCAAATAAAAATGATGTGGAACACAAAAAAAAGAGAGAAAGGAATAGAAAAATATCAAGTATATCACATGAAATAAATGCAGAATTAGATTGTGAAACTCTATGTAGGTTATTACTATTATAATTATTGTTGTTGTTAGGCTTAGTTTTCTTGGATCGCAAGATAAAACAGACATGTATTTCTAAAGTCAAAGCAACTAGTCTAGAGTGGAGAGCCAGTAGGTTCAGGATTCCTCAGTTCCCTTAAAATTCTTCTGTGCTAAAATGAAAAGTTTAACACATGAGCCATTATGCCCAGAGTTCCTGTAACAGCTTGGGCTGGCAGACCCTGGCCTCCACATCAGCTAAGGGAAGCCAGTCTTTGACGAGTCCTTGCGTCCTGCTGCTCAGGTCTTCCAGGGAAAATGAAACGTGTTCAGCCCAACTTATTTTCATCATAAACCTAAGCATGTTTCTGGAATAGTGAATCTTCCGATCCAAGACTGAGAAGTTCAAAGACTGATTTTGGCTCCAGGAAATAAAATGATTTGTAATTAAATGCAAAGGAACCAAGGCAGGTAAAATGAGAAATGGTTTAAACTGCCGCTCTCAGACCGTCTTCTAAGAAATCTCTCCCAAAGAGGAGATCATCAGAGGAGACAATTTGTATTAGAAATGCTCCTTGGCCCTTGCAGAGGATCTTTAAGTTTAGGACATAATAAAAAGTTGATGACTTTAATATAGGAGATGCAATGACATTCATTGCCTTCTGTAAGATATGAATTCATTAACATAAGCCACAACTCAAAAATTCAGTCCTCCAGTGGTTGGCTGTGAATTGATAGGCATAAATGCTCATTTTGAGAACTGATTTGAGAATTCTGAGTCTTCTTTAAAGTGGTCTATTTCTTATGACTACCAAGATTAATATGTACCCGCTTAACTCAAGATATGAATCCTTGCCAAAGAATTCCCTGACATTCCTTTTTCTCCCACTCCTTTATTTTGTGGAACTAGAGATTGAATCTAGGGCCATTCTACCTCTAAGCTACACCCCCAACCCCATTAATTTTGTTTTTAATTTGAAACAAGGTCTCACTAAGTTGCCGAGGGTGACTTAAAACATGAGATCCTCCTGTCTGAGCCCCACAAGTACTGGAGTTACAGGTGTGCACCACCACACCTGGTTTCTTTTTTCCCTTTGTCAACCGTTATAACATATATCTTGAACCATAAGACTTATAAGTCCATATTACATGGCTCACTATTTAATATCTACTCATTTCTTTAATTTGGCTTCATACAGGTAACTATAGAGATTTTCATAATATTCCCCTAGAAGACAACCACAGTGCTCTTTCCTTCTGAGCTAAGACATAGTCTCTGGATCCCACTCAACCCAGAGGTCGGGGCAGCTTGGACCAACTGATCCCATTGGTTCAGAAACAGAAAATACATTGTACTCCATGCAGTTCAGTCTATAAACTCTAAGAGCATTTTTGGACTGAATAGTCCAGACATCCTGTTCATAATCTTTAAAAAAATTTTATAATAAATTAGACAAAGGCAAAATCCTGGTTGGAAAATAAAGCCTCAAGCTGTCGCATTGTCAGATATATACAACTGAGCTAGGTGTGGTGGTACATGCCTGTAAACCTAGTACTTAGGAGGCTGAGACAGGAGGATCACAGGTTTGAGGACAGGCTCAGCAATATATTAAGACTTGGAGTAACCTAGTGAGACCCTGTTTCAAAATAAAATAATAAAATAGGACTGTGAGTATAGCTCTGAGGTAGAATGCTCCTGAGTTCAATCCCTGGAATTACATACTCGTACGTACACACACACACACACACACACACACACACACACACACACACACAGATTCAGGGCTACGTGTACCTCCAGTCTTTGGCCTTCCTCTCTGATAACTTTTCCCTGGTGATCTCTTCTATCACTGTCTCCTCTCCAACATCACCTAGAGCTATGCTGCCCCATACGTCAGCCCTATCCACAGGTGGCTACTCTGCACCTGAAATGGCGTTCATTATAAGTGACACTTGCTGGGAGTGTAAAAGACAATACTGACTTGGAAGCTGCAGGATTAAAAAGAGATGATAAAACATCTCATTGATAACTTGTTAGTTACATATTAAAATTATAATTTGTGTATATAGATTGAGTCAAACAAAATACATCATTAAAATTAATTACACCTGTTTTTTTTTTTACTTCTTTGTGATGTGGCTATTAGAAAATTTAAACAACATATGGCTAACATGTGTTTTCTTTCCTGTTTTTGTAGTACTGAAGATTAAATCCAGTACCAGGGATTCTATCTCTTAGCTACATCCCCCGCCCAGCCTTTTTAATTTTGTTTTTAATTCTGAAATGAGGTTATTGCTAAGTTTCTGAGGCTGGCCTCGAACCTGTGATCCTCCTGTCTCAGTCACAGGAGTAGTGGGATTACAAGTGTGTCCACCACAGCCAGCATGCTTTGCTTTTACTGAACAGCCCTGTTGTAAAGGCTTCCAGTGTCCATCAGCTTCTGCACACTTTCTCTTCCGTATTCAAGTTTGGCTGATCCTGCATCTTACCTAGCTGCTGGCTCCTGGTGGCCTTTCTACCACCTTCAGCCCAACATGGATTCCCTCTGCAGCAACTCTCTGCTGCCCCCTGTTGTCTATAAGAAACCTGTGCACTTTCTCAGCCAAATTTTAGCTCTTGAACCCAGCAAATCCTGGCAACCTTGGTTTCTTTCAAAGATAGGTGTGGATAGATTGGATCTGGAATGGGGAAGAAGGAAGACACAGCTATGACCCCTCCCTTGACTCGGAGCACATGTTCCAAAACATGACATTCACCCAGGCCACACAAACCCACCCATGGATAACTGGCAAAGCATTAGAGGTATGCAGTCCAGGTGATGCTCCACTGCCAGCTATCACGGCTGGACAAGGCTAGAAGAGAACTGAGCGAGGTCATGACACAAGTCAGATGGCCATTAAGGGTCCAATCAGAGAATTCAAAGAGCAACTGATGCTTTGGGAGGTGGAAGACAAAACAAAGACTACACAAGAAGGATCAGCTACCCAGAGAGAAAAAGAAGCAAACCAGGTTCAGTGGTCCCCCTCACCCATGGGGTACTCATGCTGAGATCCCTTGAGGATGCCCGAAACCGTATGTAACATTAACCCTCATATATACTAAGCCTTTTCATATACATAGGCATACACATTTAATGCCTTTTCTATTTTATTTTTGTTTTGTTTTTGCTTTCACATCTTTTTTTGTGCGGTGGGGGGGTTGAACCCATGGGCATTCTACCTCTGAGCTATACCCACAGTCCTATTTTGTTTTTATTTGGAAACAGGGCCTCACTGAATTAGTGAGGCTGGCTTCAAACCTGTGGTCCTCCTGTCTCAGCTTCCCAAGTACTGGGATTATAGACATGTTCTATCATGCCTGGGGGTGCCTTTTCTATCCTAACAAGCTCTTATCAAGCACTGTGGCAAAAACATTCAAAGTCTAAGGTGTATAATGTGATTTCTTTTTCCTTCTTCATAATTTTACTCAGAGTCGATTTGTTCTTTCTATAGATCTTAGCAACCTTCAAATGATTTTTTCCTTTTTAAGTAGAAAAATGTCACCTTTTAATTTAAAGAGAGCACTTTATGGCTTTGCTTTGGCATTTCTGAATTGTATCATTATTGTTTTTTCACTTGGGGGCCATTAATTATTGAAACAGAGTTTCCTGAACACAAGCACCATGAGACCATCATTGGCCATCCAAAATCCAAATGGACTATGGAGCGGCTGGCAGACAGGTAATGTAAACAGTAATGGAAACACTGGACAAAGGGGAGAGTCACATTCCGCCAAGACAGAGCAGGGTGCCATAAGACATCACACTAAGGAAAAGAATGTGAAAGCTAAAACTAACAAATTGTTTATTCCTGGAAATTTTCACTTACTATTTTTTGGACTGCAGTTGACCACTGTTGCAAAAATCACATAAAACCAAATGATGGCCGAGAGCAAGCTTACTATACAAGTTTCATTCATCAAAGATCTCAACCACCAGGGCAGTAGTAAAGCGATTATTAACAGATCTAAGTTAACCTCTCAGTTCCACCACCTTATGCCTTCAGCCACAGGATGAAGCTTTTACATCTGCAGAGTATAGACATTAATGCTGATCATACCCTGAGATTTTGAAAATGCACGAAACACAGGGTTGGGGTCCCTGGAGGAGGGGTAATAGGTAATGGCAGAGGACATTTTCCAGGCAAGGAAACCATGGAACTTTCTGGGATGTGGTATTAACTACAAAAGCAAATGAAAACAACTCTTTGTGTAGTAAAACATAAATCACTATTTAAATGTTTCAAGACAGCGGACAATTTTTTTCAAGATGAATGAAAATTTTATGAGAAAAAGTGACTCCTGTCGCCTTCCAAGGACACAACCCACAGAAGACCCTCCCGTAACCATGTGTACTGCCCCAAAGCAAAATCACGCAAGTAAAATTGAGCACAGTTCCTAAAGAGTGCTTCTTGTTCTTCACATCAAATTGTTCCCACGAAGCAAAGCATGGTAGAGCATGCCCGTGATCCCAGTACTTGGAAGGCTCAGACAGGAATATCATAAGTTCAAGACCAGCCTCAGCAACTTAGCGAGCCCATCAACAACCCAACAAGACTCTTTTTCTAAACAAAAAATAACAAGGGCTTGGGGTGTAGCTTGGAGTAAGAATGGCCTTGGCTTCAACTCCAAGAACCACACACAAAACAAAATATAAATTAAAAAAAAAACCCTTTTTCTGCTTCAGTGCTCTGTATTTACTGTATTTCTGTATTTTTGTCTGAAATGACTTCCCATGGATTCTTCCGTCCGTTTTCTCCCGGTCTTCATGTCCATCCCTCCTGCTATGTCCAACAGAGACCTCCCAGGCCATATTCCACCTAGACTACTCATGGCATCAGTTCACCCAAAAGGATCTCTAAGAGGAAGAGAGATGAACCCGTAGAAACCGTGGACTCAAGCATCCTGGGCAGCTGCCACCCTCGTACCAACTTACCGGCCCCAAAACCAGCAGGGCAAGAAGAGCTCCTGAAAGGCAGTGTCCAGGTAGCAACAGCCAACAACTCTTGCAATAAATCTTAGGACATATTTTACTGAGTCCTCACAATTAACATGCCAGTTACAAGACTCACAGACTCAGAGATGCCCAAAGCATGGTACCTCCATCAGATGCTGAGAGCAAACCTGAAGTACCTCCTTGATCAGGTGAAAGGTCCTAATCTTGCATTGTTCTTATCACAAATAAGCTTGCTTAATAACATGACCTGTTGACCTTCATGAGAGCACTAGAAAAACAGATCTAGACAGTTGAATGGAAGCTTGGATCCTCATACAGCAGGGTATTTTATTACCCACACCATCTAAAATAGCTTTGTGTTCTGTTACTTTGTATTCTTCCACCGCCTAACCCATTCATGACAAAAGTCATTGTCTGTTCACTGAAGTATGTGTTTTTCCCCTATTTTCTATGCTTTTAACCCCATTAGGGCAGCCATCTGAGAGGTTCCCTGCTGAACTCTGAGTCTCGAAGAATGTTTGGCACAGAACAGGCATTTCAATCAACGGTTGCTAAATAAATAACACCCAAAGTCCAGGAGGAATCAGGCAATTATTAGTGGCTTAGTTGTCAAACAACATGCAGATTATGCAAATGAGCAGGTGACCAGGCAGCTGCCTGAGAGATGGGTCTCAGGAGAAAAAGGTTGAGGAAAAAGAATCTCACTTCTAGCAGGGCTAGGTATCAGGCAATACTTTGTTACACAACACCAAGCAGTTTCTAGGACTTAAAATCAAAAGTAACTTATAAATAATGACAGTACCACAAAGAAAAAAACCTTACAGCAGGGAGCTAGCTCATGGGCCAGTAACATACCAGCAACTGCAAGCTCACAGCCCAGGACATTATACTGCACAGCTGCAGAATCTCAGCACAAGACACACAGTTCCTCCAGTACCTTCTAGAGAGTTCTGTGAGATGTTAGGAGATAATACTTAGGAAAGGAATTTTGCTTGGAAAATTCCTGATCAAATACCTTCGAAAAGACTTTTCTGAGCCTGACATGGTGGCAAGTGCCTATAATCCCAGTATTTGGTAGGCTAAGATAGGAAGATTATAGGTTCAAGGCCAGCCTCAGCAACTTAGGGAGATCCTGTCTCAGAAATCAAAAATAAAATAGGGTTGTGATGTAGCTCAGAGGCAGAAGGCCTCTGGGTTCAATCCACAGGCACAGATACATGCAAGATTTCTCTGAGAATTTACTTGGTCAGTCCCAAAGAGGAGGGACAAAATGTGGAGTATTTCCCAGATTTCTGGAGCTGCACATTCTTTCTTTAACAGACATCTCATTGTACTTTAGAATAATCCACATAAACTTGGTTTATATGCTTTGGCAGAAAACCATATATTGTATGTGCTATGACTCAAACTGCCAAAAGCAAACAGGAAGTCGAAGCCAAAAGCAAAATTTATACATTCAGCATGATTTTAAGTCTACAATCAAATGATCAAAATACACGCATCCGTAGTCTGAAAATCCCAAATTTAAAATTCTCAAAAATGAGAAATATTCTGAGTATCAACATAACAGCCTAAGTAGAAAATTCCACACCTAACTTCACATGACTGGTCTGGTCATAGCCAAAACACAAGTGCACTAAAATAACTGTATAAAGTTACCATCAGACTATGTGCATAAGGTATAGGTGAAACATTAATAATTTTGTGTTTAGACTTGTGTCTCATCCCCATGAAATCTCATTTTGTGCATGGAAATATTTCATAAAGCTTAACAAAAAATCTGAAATCTAAAACACTTTTTGTCCCATCAGTTTGGTGTTAAAAGATACTATACCTGTATAACATTTTTAGCTTAAAAAGTTATTTTTTTTTATTTTTTATTTTTTTTGCCAGTTGTGGTGGCGCACTCTTGTAATCCCTGCACCTGAGAGGTGGAGACAGGAGGATCACACAGGTTCAAAGCCAGCCTCTCTGGCTTAACAGACCCTGTTTCCAAATTATATATATATATATATATATATATATATATATATATATATATATAATAGGTCTGGGAGCGTGGCCCGGAGATAGAAGGGTTCCATCCCCAGTATCGCAAAAAAAAAAAAAAAAAAGTATCTTTTTCCAAATAGACACCTCTGGTTCCTATTTAAAAAAAAAAAAAAAAAAAAAAAAACAGGCTCTAATAAGACATTAGGATATAGTACTATAGTACTTATACAACTTGAATAATTTTAAACAATTAACAGCTAACTTAATACCTGCCTTTAATAATAGGCAATCTAAGAAAACAGCAATTTTATGTTTAATCAGGTACCCAATGGAATATTCGTTGTCTCAAATGAACCGCAAAAAGAACGAGAGAATAACAAATTTGAAAATAAATTCTGCCAGCCTACTAATGATGTAGACTTGCACCAGCTATTTGAATTGAGCACTTAGATATCAAGGCCAATCTACCCAGGCCCAGGAGCTACGAGGCTACTGTCCCCCACCCCTGTCCTTTCTTTTGGACCCCCAAAAAATGCCCTAAAGAAGAAAGTTGGTATTTGCTATGACTCTGACATATGTGAAATATGTAAATTATTTCTACAGCAGAATATGCTACCAATTAGAAAAGCAAAAACACATTAAAAAGTCTGTGTCAATTCCAGTAAAGCACTTTTATTGCTAGGGTCCTTGGATTCCTCCAACCGAGAGCCAAATAGAGCCAAATATTTTTTTTCTAATGAAGAGAAATGACCATGAATCACTTTCCACATAAGCTAACAGCAAGTCAAGAAACCTCACATTTTGACCAAACATGTGAGCGTGGGTTGTGTCCAGCATTAACAATTATCTTTGTGAAATATGGACGTGTTTTCATTTTCTCTAGCCCTTCATGCTTTATTACAAACAATATCTTACACATGAGAAGATTTTAAATGTACATTACTGGGAGAATAAGTATTTTTTCTATAATGAATGACCAAGAAAAAATCTTAATTCCAATTTTTATCTCAGTATTTCTTTTTTTGGTACTGGAAATGGAATGGAACCCAGGGACATTATACCTCCAAGCTACACCTCCAGTCTTACATTTTTATTCTTTATTTTGAAACAAGGTCTCACTGAATTGCAGAAGGCCTAAGTAGTAGCTGAGGCTGGCCGTAAACCATGATCCTCCTGTCTCAGCCTCCCAAATGCTGGGATTACAAGCGTGCGCCACCACGCCTGGCTCAATATTTCTTATTGACTGATTTCTCCCTAAGAACCTTATATCCCCACATGATAAGTTAGTTATCCTGGTCCCTCATCTTTCACCCTTTTACGGAGGGGGGAGGTCCGCAGACCTATGTCTTCCACAGTCCAACGTCTTCTGCTACTTTCTGCAACTGATTTACATTTTTGAGCACAACGTGTATCATAAAACCCTAGAAATCCTACCCATCTCAAAGTTTGCAATTTTTTACTGATTCATAAAAAGCAGAGAATAAAGTTGGAGTCCTTTGAAACACAGAAGCATTCCACTTTGCTGTTCACATGCAGACATTCCTGGATTGCTGCACTAAAACCGTCTATATACAGAAGGAGCATTTGTATGGCTGGGAGAACAGAGCTGTACGTGTAGGGCAAGCTGGAGGAGAAATCCTCAAGCCTGGGATTTGTTCACTGCTGAATCAGTGGGGCTGCACCACACTGCGCTTGCGAACCTCTCTGCCATTTAGCTGTTGCCTGGCTACCCTGCTCTGGGTATAAGCTCTTCTTTTTCTGATTTAATAATTTGTCACAACAAATATATCAGGTCATTGACCCCGGTGGGTCATCCTTCTGAGGCTCTGGTGCCGAGCTGGGCGTGACGTGGGAGAATCCTGGGTCCCGTTGCGACCTGGCCTTGTGTCTTGTGAAGGGAAGAGGATGCCGTCACCATCACTCTCCTTCAGACACTGTGTTCCAGTTGGGTTCTTTATGACCCTACAAGGTATTCAGACTGTTGCTATCCTAAAGAACATTCATATTGTGGGTGTTCTTTGTAAAGGCCATTTGCAGGCAAATTAAGCAAAACCAATTTAAGTTGGATTAAGCAATAAAGGATTTGTTACAAGAAAAGAGATTTCACGGAAGCACAGAAGAGGGACAGCAGCAGAGGCCCTAGGAAGCCTCCAGGGCCACAACCAACAAGGCTTCCGCTTTGCGTCCGTGCTGCTCCAGCTCTGTCTCTTCACTCCATGTGCTGCACGTGATTGAAGCCCATCTGGGCTGAGCTGATGGAGCTAGCGATGTGAGTATTCGTCTGTAGTACTATAGGTCACAAGAAGAGAAAGCAAGACACACGGAGCCAATGAGGCTGTGGACATGTGTGAATTTGAGAAAATAAGAAGAGTGGCATGAAGTCGGGAGGAGACCCAGGATTTGCCAACTCCAGGAGAATCAGCTCCTATCATTCATTGGTGCTTGCTCCCAGGATGTATTCAAGCAATGACTACGATGTGAAAACAAGTAGAATCCACCTTCTTTCCAGCCCCTGTAGTTGCAGGGAGTCAGGTGATGGTAACAAATCAGAGGCTATTCCAAGCTCTTGTTTCTGCTTCAACTAACACTAGTAATTTCCTTTTTATTTTTTTGGTACTTAGGATTAAACCCAGAGGCATTCTACTGGCAGGCAACACCCCCAGGTCTATATTATTTTTTTATTTTGAAACATGGTCTTGCTGAATTGCTGAGGCTGGCTTTGAACCTTCTATCCTCCTATCTCAGCCTCCCAAGTAATGGGATTATAGATGTATACCACCATGCCCAGATGTGATTTGCTTTTGTGTCTACCATTTTGTCTTCTTCGTTTTATCTCCTTTGTTATCTTTCACTGGGATTAAGCACAGTTAAAACCCAAGTTAGTACAGCCTAAAAAAAAATTACCCCCTATACACATACCCCAAAACCAAAATCATGAATTAGGCATCCAAGGTTGCGAGGCAGTCCCTCCATCCCTCCATCCCTCCATAAAGAGTGACCAGGGCTGTGCCCTATCTTCCTGCCAGGCCACCAATGTAAACATGTCTCTGTCATCTTTAGAGTGCTTGTGGTCCAGGATAACAGGGAGAGTGGTTTCCAGCAAACAGCCCTTTGAAACCAGGAGGGAGGCAAGAAAAATTAAGTCTATCCCTTTTTGGAAGTCCAAATACATTTCTTACATCTCAGGACACAGAACTGAAGCATGCACCACATCTGATTGCAAATGTGGCTGGCCGGAACCGTGCCAGATGGAAACCAGGCTGCTCTTCCTATGCAGAAAGGTGATAATGGATGTTGGGGTGTGCAATTAGCTGCCACCCCCAAGCCAACCTTTCACTAGATACTTTTTGTCTCCTTATCCCAGGACTTAGGCCACTGAATCCTGACTTTGTCTTCCTGCTGCTAATTCTAATCTATCATGTACCCATGTTAATAACCCTGTACTACACTTTCACTTACAAAGGACAGGTCGAATCAGGTGATTCAGATCCATGCATCCTGATCAACTAAATTCAGTTCTTTCCCCAGAAAGGATAACCAAAATCTATTCTCTGCAAATCCTTCCATAAGCGCAGTTCTTCCAGGACTTCCTTCAACCACCCAAATACAGCCCTGTTGGTCTCCACCCGAGTCCTTCATGTAACAGGCTCTAGAGGCAGCAAGGATTTTCTACCTGTGAAATGTGTGTCCCATTCCTTACTGTCTCTGCATCTATCTCACTCTCTACGCTCTCCTGTTTTAGCCAAGAGGTTTACATCCTTCAAAAGCCAAACTACGAGCCCCATCTTCTCAGCAATGAGAATGGAATTATCTCCTTGATTAGATGCAGTTGAGCAGCAGTGTATCTCCTGTTCTCTCGTAGTTATTGAATGCTTATTAATAATGTATGGGGTCTCATCTCTCCTTTAACACTGCGCTGGCTTATTAGGCTTTCCCGCAGGGTCATGAGGTTTGAATGGTGTGTTGAGGTCCACTATGAACGCTTCACCTTCCTACATTCCTTCAATGTTCTCCTCCAGGGCTGCGTTTGCAGACACGAATTACAAATGCAGCAAACACTTCCAGTCTGGCTTGCCTCGACCTGAACTTACTATGTATGACCCTAAACTTTATTTAAATATTCTAGCTGGTTGTGGTGGTACGTGCTTGTAATGCCAGTGCTTGGGAGGCTGAGACAGGAGGATTCCAGGCTTAAGAACAGCCCCAGCAATGTAGTGAGACTCTGAGCAACCTAACAAGACCTTGTTTCAAAATTTTAAAAATTGGGCTGGGGATGTAGCACAGAGGCAAAATGTCCCTGGTTTCAATCCCCTGTAACACACACACACACACACACACACACACACACACACACACACACATATTCTTTTTTTCCCAGGAATACGGTCAAGGAAGAGAAGATGGTATTACAGTGTTAGCTTCTCTGGATGACCGAGAACAGCCACATTTTTATGCTCTAATTGTTCACCCCACTGTAGTATTTCTCCTGTCAAAGAAGAAAAATGGTCTCACATAAAGCGCAAAATTTGCATAGGTACACAAATCATCCGTGTGCTTCCCTCAGCCTTCTTTGCATATATATCTCTATGCAATGCTTCATTGAGAAAGGACCCCTGGGACCAGAAGAGTAGATTTCACATTCTACACCAGCAGCTCCACATGCGTTTTCTATAGAAGACAGATGTTAACACTGATGGTTTTGGAAACATCAAATGCATACACAAGACAAGGAGGATTAGAGGGAAGTTTCTACTGGGTGCATCTCTGGTAAAGCATTCACCTGAAATGGAATTGACCCTTGATGGGTAAGATAAAGATGCTGTCCTAATGTTTGCCTATGCAAAAAAAAAAAAAAAAAAGTGCTAGATAACCAGACATGGTGGCACACGCCGTAATCCTAGTACTTGGGAGGCTGAGAAAGGAAAAACACAGGTTTATCGAGAGCCTCCGCAATCTAGCAAGACTCTCAGTAATCTAGAGAAACCTCATTTCAAAAACAAAACATAAAATAGGTCCGGGGATGGAGCTCAGAGGTAGACAGTCCCTGGGTTCAATTGCGAGTACCACATACACATAAAAGTATGAGATCCAGGGACAACCCCAGTATCATGGATGGGGAAGCAGAGTGCTTGGGAAGGGAGTTGGGGAACCCGCCAAGTGCCGTGTGATGTGTGCAGCTGTAACTCTGAGCTACATTCTGATGTGCGGCCACAGTGACCAACTAAAGTACATTGAAAAAGGAATGTAAAAAGCTAAGAGATTAAATGTGGAGATTCAGATCCATATTTTCTAATCTCCTAACTTCACTGCACCTCTGAGAAGCAATAGGTCCTTTAGCAACTTTTATATGGGTACAGATGATCTCTTTTGTTCACAACTGCTTTGGAAAAATCATATTTGCTTAATTTAACTTACCTGCCTACAAAACAATTGCACTTGGCATGCTCCTTCCTGAACAGGTGGGAAAACAAATATCTGAGATGTGGTGTTGGTTTGCCAAAAAGCCCAATGCGAAGTGTATTCCTGTGTTTGTTTGCTTATATCTCAGGACTCTGAAAATTATTTCCTGGAATTAAATACAATATAAATTTAATCTACACTAATATTCTAAATATTAGATCCATCATGACCTGCTTCAAAGAAATAACTGCTGAAGCATTTTAATGGGGTGGTTTGAACATATTAGCAGAGGAAGTCAAGGTCATGATCCCAAACTACTGTGTGATTGTGAAGGAACAAAATGTTCTTTCAGACAAACAGAGCATGAACATAAATGTGTTAGGAATAAATATTATCATTGATATGCTCTAATCTTTCCTAAATCGTTCCTAGGTGCCAGATGTAAGTAATACTAGCATCCATATTTATAGGGGAGAAAGCCAAGACTGAGAAGGATTAAAGGACTGGTCTGACGCTGTGCGACTTGTGGTGGTCTGCTGGGACTCCACTGGCTTCCCAGAATCCTGCTGTGCCCTTAACCACGCTGCTGTTCTGGAAGGAAAGAGGGAGGTGCTTCTCCAGAGGTAAATGAAGAGCACCATCCATTGTCCAGTATCACCTGGTGATACCATGCGACTCTCAGAAACACACCTGACCAGGAATTCTGCCTTACCCATAAGAAAGGAAAACAGAAAGAAAAATTATAGGAAGAGTGTAGTGGGAATTGGGGAGAAAGCCCCCACAAATGCATACCAATAGCATCATGGCCACATTATATAATAGTTTACAAATTATAAATCTCTAGGAACCAATGTTTATACCAGTATAATAGTAGGTCTAGAAACTGGCGCCAACACACACACACACACACACACACACACACACACACACACACACACGTTAAGCAGACTATAATCTACTGGTAAGTAAAACCATTCCAAACGTCATTAGCTGTGTTCCCTGGGCAATTTTTAAGAATACCAATGTGTCTTCATTCATTTTTTAAGGAACAACAACAGATGCCATGAAAAAGGATCACTGAAGGGATTTTATGTCTTTTCAAACCTAAAGGGAAGAAATTTAATTTTAAAAAATGCTCATAATATTTTCTAGCCAGTTGTGGTGAAACAAGCATCTAATCCCAGCACTTGGAAGGCTGAGACAGGAGGATCTCAAGTCTGTCACTGGCCTCATCAATTTACCAAGGCCCTGTTTCAAAATAAAATAGGGCTAAGGGATATAGTTTATAGGTAGAATGCCCCTGTGCATTCAGTCCCAAATCTCCAGCCTGCCTTTCTGCCTGCCTGTCTCTGTTTCTCTCTGTCTCTCTCTCTCTCTCTCTCTCTCTCTCTCTCTCTCTCTCTCTCTCTCTCTCTCTCTTTCACTCACACACACACACACACCAAAAAAACAACAAACACCTACAATATTGTCTAAAACTATGTGTCTCTTGGGCATTTGTGAAGATACCGATGTCAATATGAAATTATAGAGAATTATAACTATGTAATACAAAGTAAAAATTGGATAATGGATATGAAGAGTAAGCTTAACTTTGAAAGTGGGGTTGTCACTGAATTTTCACATGTCAAGTCTACCAGTTGATAATGCTCAAGAAGGGTTACTCTACTTTTCTGTGTTTTTTTTTTAAAGAACAAAGGTATAGCATTCAGCTAGCTGCTTTTATTAATATTAAAATGATCCAGCAAGTGTTTATCTTAACCAGAGGCTAGGTATCAGCTACATCATCTTCTAAGATGAAACTGGATTTGAAATATATATGTGTATATATAGATTCAAGTGTCTATGTACATACATTTACAATTCTCAGTGTGATGTATCTCTGGAGATGGCTGATAAAAGGAGCTGTTCTATGAGCTCAAATTCTCTGGATGATTTTGGAAATGTCACACAGAATAACAGAGAATGTTGGAATGATGTAACAAATTGATGACCCTTGTCACATTAGAGCACAAGTTTTTATCAGTTTCAAAGGGTTTGCTGGGAGGACTCCCAGTGTACTAGTTATTCTAAATAATAGATCTAATCCATTCCTATCCCATTAGACAAAAGTAAAGCTTCTTGAAAACTTCAAGGTGTTTTATATTTTAAAAAAATCTTATTTTAGAATTTCAAATGTATAAGAAATTGTTGAAGAGGCCTACCTCAGAAAAAAATCTGCCCTTTACAATACTCAGTGCTAACATGTGAAGAACCACCATATAAATACCAAAACCTCTGGGGACAGAGTAGTGCAGTCAGACTTCATTAAAATTTTTGCCTTTTCCAATTAGTGACTGGAGATTTATGGCTCTTCTCATTTCCTCTGAGTTTAGTTTTATCTGTTCAGTGGGTTTAATACTACACACTTGATGAGGCTGTCCTAAGACTGAAATGCAATGGGAGATGTTCAGGATGTTATGTGATGCGTGGTGAAGGCCTCAGTTGTGTTGGGCTGTAGTTGTTTATTATGCAGAAATTCTTTACTATCTCTTCCCACCAGAATGTAATTGGCTATGTAAGGATCAAGGCATTGACTAAACAAGTAAAGAAAAGTAACGCCTAGTATATTATAGATTCTTGTTTTGCTTTGTTTTATTTTTAAACAGGGTCTTGTTAGGTTGCTGAGAGCCTCACTTAAGTTACTGAAGCTGCCCTCAAATTTGTGACCCTCCTGTATCAGCTTCCCAAGTACTGGGATTACAGTATGGTAGATTTTTAATTGATATTTGTTGATTTAAGGATTGGTACTTTATTACTAAAGTTGACAATCTTCTTACTATCAAATATAAACTTTTCATAACCTAACATGATTTTTAAATTTTCTAATAATGTATATGAGAATTACTAACCCCATGAGCAATCAAAGGATAACAAAATAATGTTATGAACAGCTCTATATCTAGAAGTTTGATAACTTTAATGAAATGAATCAGTTACTTAAAGGATGTAATCTACCAAAAATTCACACAAGTTTGATAACTTGAATGAAATGTATCCGTTCCTTAAAGGATGTAATCTACCAAAATTCACACAAAGAGAAAGAGTAATGTCAATCAGCCTATAGCCATTAATAATTTAATCAATAATTAACTTCCAAAATAGAAAGCAACCTGGATAGTTTCCCTGAAAAAGTCTATCAAATATTTTTAAATCATTATAGATTATTCATAATTGCTCTTAAAAAAGAGAAGCAGAGGGAAAGCTTCCTAACTCTCTCAACGAGACTATTATTACCCTAATACCAAACCAGATACATAACAAGAAAGGAAAACTAAGGACCAATATTTCTAATGAACATAGATGCCAAAATCCTCAGTAAAAGATTAGCAAATAAATCAAACTATGTATATTTATTTACCATGACAAAATGATATATATTCCAGGTATATAAGGCTGGTTTGATTTTCAAATGCCAACTAGTTCATCACATCAATGGGCTAAAAATAAAAGTTATACTAATATCAAAAGATGTATGAAAGCACTTAACAAAGTCTATCACCAATTTATGGTAATAATTATTGGAAATATACAAATAGAAGATGACAAAGAACATCTGTTAAAAAAAAATCCAATAGTTACCATCATACTTAATGATGAGAACATGGATGCTCCTCCCCTAAGTCTGGAACTAAAGCAGGGATGTCCTCTTCTATTCTTCCTAGTCAACATTGCTCTAGAAGTCCTGGTTAATAGAATAAGACGTGAAAAAGAAATAAAAGGTCTATGGATTGGAACAAGATAGAGCACTGTCCTTGTTCTCAGATGATGTTATAGTTAGATATATAATCTCCCCTAAAGAGTTTATTTGTTAATATTCAAGGTTGATATAATGGCATCATGAGAGTTATAATACCAGAAGTGGATAGATCTATTGTAATGAATTTACCTGGGTGGTACCCAGTAGGCCAGCAGGATGTGGCTGGACGAGGTGGTCCCTGCAGGTGTAGCCTTGGAGGTTATATGTGTGGTTCCTCCTCTCCCAGCTCTTCTTCTCTTGCTTCCGGCCTCTATGGTGTGAGGAGTGCAGCCCATGTGGTCTCCATGGTATGAGGATTGTAGCCCTTGTGGCTATTTTCCATTCTTTATTTTGAAACAGGATCTGAGTTGCAAAGGATCTCACTAGGTAGCTGAGGCTGTCCACGAACCACGATCCTCCTGTGTCAGCCTTTCCAATGCTGAGATTACAAGCGTGTGCCAACTTATTATTTATATTTTAAAGAGGAGGAAACTGAGACTCAAAAAGGTTAAGTAACCCATTCAAAATCACAGTGAATAAAATAATACAATCCCAGCTATTCAACTGACCACATAGCCGAACACAGAAAGAGCTGCCCCTGCTGTGTCCTAGGTACTGGGGACTGGTGTCCTACATCAGGACAGGGGTGATCAGCTGCAACATGGGCATATCTCTGTCCTCTTGCAATGATCTAAAGGCCAGAAAAAGTCCCTGGGGCCTCTCAGAACCCAGCCAAAAACTTGCTGCAGAAGCAACAACCCATTGATTATTTGTGAACACAAAATGACATCTTGGCTCTTTAGTTTGTTTTGGTGTTTTGTTGGTTTGATTTTTTGCAGCAAGCCTAGATATTTCTAAAACCTTGCCAGTAGCTTAGAGATTAGATCAGTTCCGTTTGGGAGAGTGGCTAGTTCACCAGGCATGTCTCCTGTGTGTGTCTGCAGTGGGTTAATGGACTCAGCAGGCTACATTTTAGGCTGAGGTGCACTCTTTAGATAGAAGCAGTGTATTATGTTGTGTAGTGCTGTGTTGTTTTGTCTCATCTTGTGTTGATAAACCCAGTAGAAAGTAGATTTCACTATGGTGAAGACATCTTCTGGGTCATTTTAAAGCCGTTGCTAGAAATTCCTTTTGAAACATGGAAATAATTATATGCTACTGATGTTTGTAAGAAGTGTAACTTGTGCTGGGCTTGGTGGTGTATGCCTACAATCCCCATATTTGGGAGTCTAAAGCAGGAGGATTGCAGGCTGGAGACCAGACTCAGCAACCAACAAGACCTTCAGCCACTTAGTGTGACCTTGTTTTAAAGTAAAATACAATACAGGTTTAAGGGCGTAGCTCAGAGGTACACCCCTTAAAACATCAGATGCCTCCAAATTGAATTCCTAATACCACACACACAAAAATAAATAAGTAAATAAAAAACTAACCCATGATACTCTTTCTGGGAATGCAAAATACTTCAATTCTTTTTGTAATCTCACATTTCTTCTTTGTTTACACAATCAGTATAGCCCAGACTTGTGCTAAATTAACAACATCACTTGCAAAAAATCCCCAGAAAACATGGTTATGGATAGGGGAAGGAAACCTCAGTAAACCTAGCTTTTCTGGGATTTCCCCATTCGGCTTGAAATTAAAGATTCCACTGACATGAAAGGAAAGGTATCTTTGCAAAGAATATACGAAGGTTATTTGTACAAGATATTCTCAAGAATAAGCTCCAAGAGGGGAGATATTCAAATATAGTCAACTGTAACATAAATTCTCTGACCTTTCTTTGGATTTGTTTAATAATTACTCTGGCATTTTTTTTTTGCTGCTTAATTAAATGGGAAAAAACACTCAAAGTCTTATCTAGTCAATATTAACTAATGTTGACATAAACTTGGAAGGCTTATTTAAGCAATTAATATTTTAACAAGGCTGATTCTTAAATTAAGCAAAGTTTAGCAGGGAAAGTTGAGGCTGTGTGGGTGGTTTGTCCATGGCAGCTGATTTCTGTGTGTCTGTGTGTTTTAGGATTCTGCAAGTGGGGATTGTGTATGTTTCTAAACTACTTTCCATTTATTTTGTCATGATGATCCAGCTGTTGGAGGACTGTCACTTTATTAGGGTTCAAGGACACCAAGAGGGCTCCCTCAAGCCTCTGAGAGTGTATCTAAAAATCCACATCACTGATAGGAAGAGTAAAGAAGCAGCAGCTGGCCAAGAAAACTGTGTGTGCCACCCATAGCCCATCCCTGTATGTTTTTAATGCACCACATTATTTTGCATTCCAAATATTTTTCATCATCTCCAACTAAAAGCCAGTGGAATGAAATAAACAGGCCTGCATAGAATAAAATGAAAGCCTGGTAATCAGGTCGGCTACTCTGGTTATTTTTAATCCTATGAATTTGTGTAAGTGTTCTCTCCCTCCAGGACTGGACTAAGGTATGATGGCAGAACAGGAGCTTGGATCCAACTCTCTTGAAGTCTACCACTTGGGGCTCAGTGCCCTGGGGCTCCCTCAAGATCTGCAGGGATTTCCTTCCATGCCTATCTCTATTCACTAACACTCACTGAGCCTAGGTGCCATCTGATAGAACCCCAAAGGGGCCCAATAGACGAGTGTATTTAGGCTAACTTTTTAACAGGTTATTGTTTACATTTAGAAGATATCCTGGAGCACTAGAATCCAAAGGAATCAATAAAGCCTCTGAATACTGGGGAACTCCTGAGGTAGGATTACCTTCATTACGTACATTGGGTGCTTGGGAGTTTCAGTCAACAAGTCTCTAGAAGTATTCTTGAGTTTGTTTCTTCCCTTTCTTCTTTTCTTTCTTCCTTTCTTTCTTCAATAATATACCATAATGTCAATACCAATAAGCACCCTACTGGTTATTCTGGTTCTTCTCCTTAGCTCCTGGTACAATGCCCAGTCTACATACAAGAATCAAGCTCTCTCCCTTCACTTACTTGGCTCATTTTTTTTTTGAAACTCTTTTCAAACTTTTATTAATAAGCTATTGTTCTCCTAGATGCTACATATGTCATGTGACTTCAGATCTTGAGGGTTAAGATATTATCCATCTCGCTTCTATCTCCTGTCTCCATACTCTAGTTTTATGGTTATATATAGAATGTCCCCTGAAGAGCTGATGCAATTATGTTCAGAGTTGGCATAATTAAGTCATGAAAGCTACAATCTCATTAATCCATTAATGAGTATATTATTATTATTATTATTATTATTATTATTATTATTAATCTAAATCTATTGTAATGGATTACACAAGTCGGGTATGGCTGGAGAAATGGGCCCCTGGAGGTGTGGCCTGAGGGATTCTGCTTTTGTCTTTGAACCTCCTTGCTTGTCTTCTTGCTTCCAGCCTCCATGATGTGAGAGGACTTGCCCTCTCCCTCTCTGCTTACCAACCTCCCTGCCTTGAGCTTGGAGACCCAGTTGACATGGACTGGACCCTGAAATCTCCAAAAAGTGTGAGCAAATAAATCTCCTTTTCTCTACATTGTGAGGTCAGTTCCTTTAGATTGTGCAGTGAGAATGTTGAATGAAACATCTAGTATTATAAAAGCTAAACAACAATAACAATAGTGATTATATTGTGGCTAACTTCCAAAGCACCAGCCAGGCAGTATTTTAAGAACTTTCTATGCATAAACACAATTATCCCTTGCAATATGCAACAGGTCCAATTACTATTCTCCTTTTGTGGATGGAGAAAGCAAGTTCAAGTGACTCTAAGATCACCCAGCAGTTGTACAGGTAAAGCATAATTCAATGCCAGGTGAAATAGCCAATTTACGTATAAATATATAACATTTAATGCTATGAATTCAAGATCAGAGTCAAGTAAACTTGTATGTAAATGCAATTTTTTTCACTTTTAGCCCTGTTGTCTCATCTCTGTGAGTCCTTGCTGTCATGTATAAAATAGAGGTAATCTACTTACAGGATTGTCATAAGAATTAAATCTTATGACAATAATACATAAAATACACATCTAATCCAGTGTCTAAAAAGAACCACAAGTAGAGGTTCATCCTTATTCTGAGCTCTATTCAGTATGTTAGCATCATGCCAGTATTAAATATCAAAGACCCACTATTATTTATTTATCTCATACAGTACCACACTGAGCACTGACTGTACAAGAACCACGTATTATCCATAGTCTTCAGAGTGAAACATTCTAGAGTCTACAATTACTAATACTGCTCTGAAGTTCAAAAGGAAAAGTATATAAAGCTAACCATGAAGGGAAGCTATGCATTGAGCAAAGCACTGCACAATTCCCTCAATCTGAAGAATAAAAAGAAATGTGCAGAGACTGGAGGCAGGTGGTGAAGGCTGTGGGTTGGGACGGAGTGGACCAATGTATTTGGAGCTATTGCCTTATCTGGTGAGTCAAGGGAGACATTGTGAAGAGTAAATGCAAAAGTTAAGGCAGAGTTAGGGCAGCATTGATGGGAGAGTCAAGGGAATGTTCACGGGTCCTTGTGATGGGATAAAACAGTAAATTTTTGCATTTCTCTTGCTAGATGATTTGTTTCATCCATCCTTGAGAAGCATATTTCCCCCTTGTCTTTTCTTGAGTTATCAGCACTTGGTGAGCTGCCTGTCCTTACAGGCATAACCTATGGGTTATCCTCGTTCTCCCAACACAATACTATACCCAGGATGTAGTGTGTTCTCAATAAATACTAAAACAGCTAAATGCACACATTCTGACAGAGTCCTGCATGTTTAAACATGTGTCATGGTGTTACTTAATTTCAACATCTTTCTAATGCCATTTTTCTAGTCAAAGTGGTCCATATTGTAGAAATATATACTTTTACCCCAGCAAAGAGAGCCTCTGGTGGCAGGATCGATTCAAATTCATACACAGATATGGCTGCCAGCCCCTAATAAAGGCCCCTTAAAAAGGGAGGATGTAAAAAAAGATGAAGGGAAAAGCGAAGATACTCTCAGCTTTCAGCAAACTAACTAAAAATACATCGCTGAATCATTTTATTGGTCAAAACATAATTCTGAATTAGCATGAGTTCGGACGAGGCTAACAAAATATTTTTAACACCTAACTTCAGGGAATTTGCATTAAGATGAATGGGCAATAGAAACTCTAAAGTTTAAAATATATATTCTCCCTGAATGGAAAATTCCTCAATGGAAATTCACAAAACATTCTGACATAATTCCTGCCTCATTTAAGTCAAGGTCCAAGAAAAATAAACCTTTCTAAGATGCTTAATCCTTATTCAACAAATACCTCAACTTTAACTTTTCCTTCAAAAACTGGTATTTACACTGAATTACTTTTCCTCACACTTTTAAAGGAAACAAAGCTAAAGAAAAATCTCAAAATGAGTTATATTCTTATCATTTATATTCTTCATTTTATTTATTTTTTGTGGTACTGGAGATTGAACCCAGAGGCATTCTACCTCTGAGCTATACCACCAGCCCTTTTATTTTTTATTTTTTTTGAAAGAGGAGCTTGCTATATAAGCAAACAGTGGCATCAAAACAGCAACCCTCCAGTCTCAGCCTCCCAAGGGCTGTGATTCCAGGTGTGCCTCACCAGGCCTAGTGATAATTCTTATGATTAACCTCACATATGCTGTTGCAAAGTTAATTCCAACTTGGTGGTTTCAAAAAATATTTCACTGCTGATAATAACTTCTCATTGTCCTTAAGCATAAAAATAAACTATGTCTAGGAATTTTTACATTATTATAATTTTTTATAATGGAAGTAACTTTTCAAATATAACTTTTGAGTTTTATGATCCTAACATTTATTATTCTTGGGGAGAATTCTAGCTTTTTATGAAACAAACATATCCCTGCCATACACACACACACATACACACACACACCATCAGAAGCTAAAACATTTTGGGAACAGCAAAACACTAAGGGTGTCCCTGTTAGAAGGTTTTTCAAATGAAGGCTATTACACTGACTCTACTCTCATCAACCATCCATCCAACAAGCAATTATCATTGAGCTTCTATCAATAGAACCAATACGGATTTTCTAAGCCTCATGTCAGGCAAAGTCTTTTTCCATGACCTTTTAAAGATACCTTTATTGGTACATTATACATCGCAGTATGATATAAACATAAACGTACACATCACTTGGTATAATTCCTTCTACATCGACCCGTTTCTCCCCTCCTCCATACTTGTGACGTTGGTAATGACACCTTTATACATGGACATGCATTATTTGAACTGTCTCCTTCCTAACTTCTCCTTTTCTGCCTCCTCATCTCCCCCACCCATTTCCTTTCCACTATTCCACTGAGCTCTTTTTATTCATCTGGAATCCCTTTTGCTCCTTATTTCCTCTCTAGATTTCACATGTGAGAGAAAACACAACCTTTGATTTTCTGACAGTGGCTGATCTCACTTAGCATAATATTTTCTAGTTCCCTCCATTTTCTTGCAGATGACAATTCTGTTCTTCCTCATGGCTGAGTAAGATTTCTTGTGTGTATATACCATATTCCCTTTATCCATTCATATGTTGACAAACGTTAGGTTAGTGCCACAATTTGTGTATTTATATGCTGGAGGGAAGACAGCCATTCCAACAAGTGGTGTTAAGAAAACTGAATATCCATACATTGAAGGATGAAATTGAGCCGGGCGTGGTGGCGCACGCTTGTCATCCCCGCGCTTGGGAGGCGGAGACAGGAGGATCGCGCAGGTTCAAAGCCAGCCGCGCTGGCGTAAGAGACCCTGTTTCCAAATAAAAATATAAAATAGGTCTGGGAGTGCAGCCCAGAAGTAGAAGGGTTCCATCCCCAGTACCACCAAAAAAGAAAAAAAGAAGAATGAAATTAGACCTCAATTACTTACCTTACATAAACATTAACTCAAGATCAATAAAAGACCTAGATATTAGACCAGAAACTTTGCAATTACTAGGATAAAACATAAAACTAACCCTCCAACATATAGACACTGGCAGGCATTTCCTCAATAAGCTCCCAAAGCTCAGGAAATAAAACCAAAAATCAATAAATTGAATGACGTCAAATTAAAAAGCTTCTGCACAGCAAAGGAAATAATAAAAGGTCTGAAGAAGGACCTTAGAGAATCGGAGTAAATCTTGGCCAGCTAGTCCTTTCATAAAAAAACTAATAACTAAGAATACATTAGGAACCTTTAAGACTTAATAATAAAACACAAATAACCCAATAAAAATGGAAAATTGAACTGAATTGACACCTCTCACTACCTTTTCTTAACTTGGTAATTCAAGATGGTAAAAGCCACCTATTTGGGGCAAATTTTTAAAAATAGAAATAAAGTTGAATGGACCAAGGTAATGTGTCCTGATTCATTCATTTAACCAAAAATAGTAAGACAACTGGTGTGGTCTTTTATGCTTAAATAATTCAGAAATATACATATGTGATTCTTAAACATTAGAAACTTCCTTAATCAGACTTTGCATCATGGGCAAAACTAATGGGGAGATTTTTTTTTAATTCACCCCAAACCACAGATAACATTTTTATCAGGATAAAGCAAAATAATAATTAAGTAAAATAAGCCCAAATCATGCAAGGATTAAATCACTGGATTTTCATGCAGTAAGGAGACTTTTAAGATGATCCACAAGGACACTTTTATTTTACAAATGTGAAAACTGATGACTCAGAGAGGCCAATACACCAAGTCCTACAATGAAATTCTCATCCCTTTAACAACACATTGCTCGATGGCTTGAACATGGTTAATCCCCAGAAAACTCATGTTGAGGCGTAATCTCCAATAAAATGGTATCAGTCAGTGTTGGAGAAGAGGGATATCACTGGGATCATTGGAATTCACCAACATGAACAGATGGAATTTTTTCAAAGGACTCAGTCAGGTCTCTTGAACCTCAATTAAGTCTCTCAGAAAGTGGGTCAGCTATCACAAGAGGATTGTTTTAAAGAGAGCACAGCTTTCTAAGATGTCTCTCATTTCCCTTCTCTCTCACTATATCATGCAATCCACCATGAAGCCCTTACCAGAAGCCAATGCTGGCACCATGGTCCTGTTCTTCCAGAATAGTAAGCTAAGTAAACCTCATTTATTTATAAACTATCCAGCCCTGAGCATTTTATTATAGAAACTCACAATAGACTAATACAGTTATTAATACTTATGTGCCAACCCTGGGGAGGAGAGTCCAAGAATGGCTACTTGTACAGAGAGGGATCCACCATCTTTGTTGCAGCTACAGCTAGCACCAAGTTCTCCTCAATTCTAAAATGAGTATGTTTTCTTCCAGGAAGGCAGGCTATTCAAATGGCCTCAGTTCTCTTTGGCACTCAAGTATCACGCCATTTGGAATCTGGTTGCATTAGCAAATACCCACCTAACTCCACACACTAAGAGTTGAACTTGCCACTCAGGGGTGACTTACACACAGGTAGACTATTCACCTGTGTTTGAAATAAAAAAGATTCAAGACATCAATTATTTCTAACATCATAAAAATAACATTAAACCCACCGGCATTATCAAATCCTCACAAGACTTTGAATGCTTTCGCCTTCATTTCATGCCACTGCTAAATTATCTATGCCCCGAAGCATGAAAATGCAGTGCATAAATAAAAAACACGTCTTTTTATCCCCTTGTGCTGTTGCAGAAATATCAATTTGCCACATCATTTAGCAGCAAAGAAGAAAGCTCCAGATGAGATCAGAGGAAGCATGAGCAATAAGCCTGATAATTTGGGGGAAAAACTTGGAATTTGGGGCCAAATTGAATTTTTTATAGTCCCAGGGGTATGTGGCCAGCTGGAGATAAACTGGGAGGCCAGAAGAACACCTTCCTCTTTCCTTATATCATCTTAGTTTTTATTTCAACCTTATTTATGTCTAATTTTCTTTCCCTAACTGATGGCCTCGGGCTACATTACCACCACTGTCAACTCATTTCTCTTTATTTTTACAGTGTATGGGTGGCTCCCCATGCTAAGACAAAATCCCAGCTCCTAGCCAGGCATGGTGGCATATATCTGTAATCTTGGTACTTGTGAGGTTGAGAGATAGAAGGATCACAGGTTCAAAGCCAGCCTCAGACACTTAGCAAGACTCTTGGCCAATCTAAGAAGACTCCTCTTCACAATTAAAATCGAAAACAGGGCTGGGGCTATAGCTTAGAAGCGGAACACACTTGGGTTCAACCCTCAGTACAAGAAAAAAAAAATCCAGTTTCCTTATTTATCTTAACAAGCATGGATCTAAGCTCTTTAATATACAGGGGAAAGTCCATGTGCACACAGAATTAGAGGATGCTATTACAAGAAGCTGGTTGTGTCTATGTAAAGGTCCTCAGTAGAGGTTTCAAGAGAGCAGGGTCCTGGGTCCAGGTATGAAATAAGATCTAAATAACAAACCCTGTACTCCTATTCCCAGTACCTGGAACAGGCAAGGAGCTCTGTGAGTTTTGAGTCCCAACACAGAATCCTTTCCCTGCTGGGCATGGCCCTTCACCATCTCCCACCTACATCCTATAGTTTCCCCGCCCTAAGTGTTTAATCAAATCTTCCTCATTTAGTTTCCTGTATTCATTCATTCTTCAAACCTAGACAATCCCCACTCAACCATCGAATGAAACTGCCTGCACTTCTGGACAGCTGGAACTCCAATGCCACAGGCCCCACTCGGCTCTGAGCTTCCACAACCCCTCGTTTGCATCATGCACTGTTAGTATCCTGACTCAGATAGATATTTGGGTTGTTTTTTTTTCCTTTTTGCATTATTCCTTAATTTTCCCCGCAGTGTTTGCCGTGACACTTATCCAAGCCTTAAACCCTTCTCTAATGGGTCAAAAGTGTTAATTTCTTGTCCCATTTCTCTTCCAACTAGTCTTAGAAAAGCTAACGATCTTCTATTTTGTATAGAAAAATAAGAAACCCCTAAACTTCCTCCCAGGTTTCATGGTCTTTAGGTCGATGATTTTATTTACAATTTAGAAATATAGACTTGTCCTTTGAGATTATCATTAACATTATTATTATTATAATTAGTAGTGGTAGTAGCACTACTACTACTACTTTCTATGGCTGACACAATTCAGGAGGAAATTTGATAGAAATTAGTTTTTTTTAATTTGAATTTTAAGGGCTAAAAATCAGATCCCTTTGGCACTGTCCTTCAACAACTAAGACTTTTGCTAGTTAAGAAAAAAAAGACCATCATAACCCTTCCTGATATAATATACACAGCTTGGTATCTGTTGGAAGCAAAAGTCTTCCTCAAACTCTGTCTTCAAAGCTTATAATTTCCAGCCATCAAGAAGCAATTCTTTTACCTCCAAAGGGCTTTCATCTGTCTCCTTAAATGAAGGGAAATGCACGGCGTGTCTCAGGGCAGGCGACCCAATTTAAAAAAGAAAGAAATGAGACGATCAGCCGTTTCACTTTGCAATTTGGAAAGGAAGGGTGAGATTTGATGATCCTGGCGCGTTCCTCATTTTCTGCTTGAGGAACAAATAAAGAGTACTTATGAGAACTGTCCTCTGTTATTAAAGCAGGATGATTGCTTCAACCCTTCTAAAATGTTTTGTAATATTAATTTTTCACTAATGACATTTTTAATATACTCAGTGATAAATTGCAAGACTGTCAGAGTCCCACTCTGGGCAGCGTGTGTGTGTGTGTGTGTGTGTGTGTGTGTGTGTGTGACTGTGACAGGCATATGCCTATCCTGGCCTCTGTCACACAGATGGGGCTCATCAGTTACTCAGAGGTATGGCCAATTCGCATCACGGGTTCTCCAGCTGTTACCTAAATTCATCCTTGAAACCCATTTCTATCAGTTTTAGAGATCTGTATGGCATCGTCTGAATATGCAGGTAAGATGGGATTCTGCATACTCTACCTGAGACAGATCAGATCAGGATCATGAATGGCTCCCAGGGAAGCTCATACTGGGAAGCCCAGGGCTCCCTTAGTACAGACATTAGCCTAAGAGCTAGCTGTTGGCAGGTTTTTGCTGAATTTGGAAGTACCCTGTCTTACATTTTGCTTACACAAAATAATTCTGATAGCTCTGAAAATCAGGGCTTTGAAATTTACCCTTATCCCCAACTACCCCCCAAAAACCCACAATATCAACCTTGAAAAGATTCTCTTACTCTGATTATCAACCCATCACTTCTCTGCCAGAATTGGGAAGAAAGGAAAGAGTAAGAAAAGGATGAAGGCAATTTGGGACAGTCCCCAAGTCACATGCACTGGGCTGCCGGCTCTTCCTATGTGACATAAGAAAGAAAATGTTGGAAGTTAGTTTGTTTATATTCTGGTCAGCATTTTTATAGCCATAACCTAAAACCTGACCATGCAATTGAAAGGAAGAAAGATGGTTTAGTCCATGTGAGGCTGGGCACTGCAGATCTCAGGGCATTATGGTGGAGGAGAGAGAGCACATGGGCTGTGCTCCTCACCCCAGGAAGACCAGAAGCAAGAAAAAAAGGGACAACAGGGAGGACCCATGTAAAATCCCCAAGGCTCCACCCCCAGGCACCCACCTTCTTTATCCACACCCTACCAGCCAGGACGCCGCCCAGATGAATCTATTACAGTGGATTTACCACTGCTGGGGTTACGACCCTCATGGCTCATGGCATCAGCTCCTAACATTAAGGAATGAGCTCTTTAGGGGACATTTTATATCTAACTGTACCAGTCTGTGATTTCAGAGTTTCATCCATTCATTAACAAATGTGCTACTTGAGGTCAGCTAGTCTCAAAAAGAGAAGAGATGTATGTTCTCTCTCCTATGTTGAAACTACATAGAAATTAGGAAACAAGAGCAACTTTAGATAGGAAGGCAGGAACTCCAATGGAATGATGGAGGGTTTGGGGGAAAGAGGAGAAAAGGCAGAGATACTAAGAATGTAACAGTTAGCCAGGCATGGTGGTGCGAGCTTGTAATCCCAGCACTTGGGAGGCTGAGACAGGAGGATGGCAGGTTCCTCGCCAGCCTCAGCTACTTAGTGAGGACACTCTGCAACTTAATAAGACTCTGTTTCAAAATAAAGAATAAAAAATATGGCTGGAAGTAAGTATAGCTCAGAGAATGCCCTGTTTCATCTCCAGTGCTGTAGTAGTAGTAGTAGTAGTAGTAGTAGTAGTAGTAGTAGTAATGCAAGAGTTGAAATAATGCTATATTCGTATATTAAATTATCAATGGCAGCTGGTTGTGGTGGCACACGCTTGAAATCCCCACACTTGGGAGGCGGAGACAGGAGGATCGCGCAGGTTTGAAGCCAGCCTTGCTGGCTTAGGAGACCCTGTTTCCAAATAAAAATATAAAAATAGGTCTGGGAGTGTAGCCCGGAGGTGAAGGGCTTCCAGGAACCCCAGTACCACCAAAAAAAAAAAAAAAATTATCAATCCCAATTTCAAAGACATGCATGGAGAAAGTGAGGGAAAGGGATGGGGCCCAGAAGAAAACATTTTATGAGTTGTGTACATATATGTTATACCTCATTATGATGCATGATTACAATGAACCAATAAAAGAATAAGAAGTTAAAAAAAACAACCAAGTATCCATTGCTAGGTTGAGCTAAGCATAGGAAATGCATTTGTAATTCATTATCGCTGAGAGACTTTCTTACTGATAAGTTTGAGGAGTTCAAGTTGCTTCTATTTCCTGTTTTATCCTCCAGCCTTTTATCATATGTGGTGCAGTACGACATTAGATCATTAAAGGAAGAGAGAACTAAATTCTATCTCCAATATTTTAAAAAATATCTGATTCAGAGAAAAGGGCTCAGTGAATGTCACTTGTCTGCACAGGTCAGCGGAACAACTGTGACTTATTTTCAAAGGATTGATTCCACTGTATGATTTGAGTGGTTTGTGTTTAGATCAGATAAATACATATTAACACTCAAAAAAATTTCATGACTCTATCGGCATTTTTTAGAAGGAAAACCAACACAATTGTTAGCAGCTACGTTTTATGATATGTTGTCATTTGTACACAAGTAGGCTTTGATGCAATACTATCATAAGTCTCACTACTAGGGACTGGAGTTGTACACCTGCAAGCCCAGGAATGTCAAGAGCTGTTGGACACCCCAGACAGCTAAAGGACACAAGCAGAGATGGGCCCCTGCCTATTTCAGAGGGAGCACAGCCCGACTGATATGTGGAGTCTACACTTCTGGCCTCTCTAACTGTGAGACAATACGTTTCTGTTGTTCTGCATTACACAGCCTGTGGTATTTTGCTAAGGCAACCCTAACAAACACCTACCCAAAGCAATTTCAAATTCTTTACACACATCACCTATCTTGGAATTCGCCATTCTGAAGAGCAAGCATACCCACAGGTTGTCCTCTGGGCTATCCAGTGGCCTTCGTAATCAGTGTAATGGCTCTCATTCTAAAAATAACAATTACATAGAATTAAAGTTTCAAGGCCATTCTTGGTTAACTTAGCAAGACTGTTTCAAAATGAAGAAGGACTAGGGATTTAGATCAGAAGGAGAAGGTCCCTGGGTTCAGTCCCCCCCACCCCCGCATTGCACAAAATAAATAAGTAACATCAAATTTGCATGGAACATTTGTTTTGTATTGTTTTGTGCAAACAATAAAGAAAAACGATGTTTTCCCTAAGGATAATGCATGTAAAATTAGCTGTCACCACCCACACCCACATGAATAAAGGGCAATCGGATGGTACAGTGGCATCCGCATCCTCAGGCTTGCCCAGCTGCCAGTCAATCTGATCATCGACCTCAGTCCTTCCACCCAACATGTCTTGCTCTCAATCAGAGTAATTTACCACTGACTTGCACAAATAGTAAGTCAGGGCCCTTAGAGTGCCAACCTGCCATGTCTCAGGAATCTATTTTAAAAGTAGCTTGAAATCCCCAGAATCAGGGGTTTCCCACTCCTGTTACCATTTTAAAACTCAGAATTAAAAATAACGGTAATTATATGCTTTTTCTGACAGCAAACGTTGTTGGTAGGGCCCCTACTGGTTTACGGCATTCAAAGCTTACCTCTGAAGACAACATACCCACCCACACACACTAAAGAAGAGGAAAAAGGACCCACCTTAAGTAGATGAGCATAATTAGGGGTGGGAAAGAATGTATGGGCTCTGGCCCAGTGTGGGCCAAAGCAAAAAGTCATAGGAACCTTATTATTAATATTTAATTTTAGCTCTTTTTCTTTAACAACTTACTATCCAGCCTCTTTCCTGATGTCTTCTTCCACTGAAAGATTTTGAGTGAAATGAAGAGGGAGGGATAAACGGAGAGAGAGAGAGAGAGACAAAGAAAGGGAGAGGGAGAGGGAAGAAGACAGAGAGAGAGAGGGAGAAAGATAGAGGGAAAGAGGGAGGGGAGCCGGATGGAAAGAGAGAGAAAGGGAGAGAGGGAGGGAAAGAGAAACAGAAAGGGAGGAAGAGAGGGAGAAGAGAGATAGAGGGAAGGAGAGAGAGAAAAGGAGGAGAAGGAGAAGGAGAAAGAGAAAAGGAGGAGAAGGAGGAGAAACAGAGAGAGAGAGGAGAGAGAGAGAGAGAATGAGAATCATTCCTTTTAAAGCCCAGGGGGCTGTTCAGCTGTGTCCCCCGCTGCCCGTGACAGGGAAGGATGGTTTCCTATGCGTGGTGGTCATCATACTGAAGAAAGGGTGATGAGGAAAGTATCCAGAACTGAGTGAGTGATGGCTACACACAGCACTCTAGACGACTTCTCATTCTCTCTATTCTATTAGGAGGAAAACCATGGAGCTGCTTTACAGTTCATTAAGTCTGACCACTTCCTTCAGAGGAGAAGTATCCTGGTTCCCACCACCTGATGTACTTTCATTGCTCCCTAAGGACTGGTTAGCCCACACTGTGCTCCAATCCACTCTCGTATTCATTATTGCTTTTTATAGTTAAGGAGTGTTTTCCTGGACCTTACTTGCCTGCAACTTCTTCTCCAGTTAGGGACACTGTTCTAGTGGCATCTGGGTGACCACTCTGAATATTAGAGCCAAAGAAGTCTGCACTCAGAAGCCAGGAAGCATGATATAACAACGCCTGTGCTACCCAACTACAATATATAGAAAGAGTGCTGGGTGCACCTGCATTTCATTAAACAGCATATCAGCATAGTTCATGTAGCATACCCTTGTTCTATGGCTTGAATGGAAACCTAATTGAATTCCAATTGAATACGCTGGTTGCAAAGGTGTTTGGAGGCTAGTTTGCCTCTCCTTTTTGGCACAGGCGGCCCTTGTTCTCCCCTCCTGAAGGGTTCCTGCAGAGTAAAATGAGTGGACAAGGAACAGGCCACTTCACATTTTGCGTGGGACCGCCAAAGACTTTGAGAGTAGACACCTGGAAGCATCAGCCCTGCCTGTAAAATGCATCACGGAAATACCACAACACTTGGAGAAATTTGGATGTCTCTACAAGCTGGCATGCTTCACATTCTCTTTGTGATAGCACTAAAAATGATTTCAAACGGCCAGGTGATTCTAATGTCAGCTAATACAAATGATGGCATTTGCCCTCCTGGATTCAAAGAACAGAATGCCACATAGTTTTGTTTTTAATAATAGGGAGTAGGACACTTTCTCCGTTCAGCCAGTGTGAGATGGATCACACTGACCACTGCAAGTTTTCGTCCTTACATTGCATGGTAGAGTAGAGCAGCAATGGGTTGCTGTTGGATGATTTATCACAGGCGTGATCCTGAAATCACCTAGCCTCAGCCTTGTTAGCATCAGCTTGGGATTCGCCTCTGACCTCCACAGCATCAAGGTGATTGGTGTCAACGTCCCCTAGTTCCAGACTCTTATGATTTGTAAACTACATAAAAAGTCCACACAGGACCTCAGGAGGAAATTCAGCTCCAAATGGCAGGCTGCTCCACAGACGCTCTGCCGATGAAATGAGTGTGTTGCTTGACACCTGCTTTCCTCCTGCCTCCCATCTCACCTTTATCTCGGGGTAGTCTTGATGTTAATTGCAATTTAATGAGTAATTATTAAATTGCCATCAACATGCCATTAACATCAAGCATTGTAATAAGCAGTGTTTAGACTTTGCCTCATCTATTAACAACCTGTTAGCTGTAATAATACTCACATGTAACCAGCCCACGATGCAGCTTTCAACTATTAGCAAGTGGGTCACTCTGAGTTTTTACTAATTCTTAAAACCACAGAACTTAAGAGACTAGACTTTTAACTCCTGAGACACCCCACCAAAATTAAATCTTCATATGCTTACTTACATGCGCAATCAGTCATACATGTTCTTGCAGTGCTGCAAGTTTGAGCTTCTCAGAAAAGAAAGACTCTGTATCTGTGACATTGGGAAACTACATTTGCGAGAGTATTGATGCTCAGACAAGGCCGTTAATGAATCCACATTCATTGACTCAATCTGTGCTCAGAACACACTCAATACACATCACCCAAGGCACTAAGGAGGCCAGGAAAACAAATATGGTCCTAGCCGTCAAGCACTGTAGTGGGGAAGCTGAACAAGGAAGAGGTTGCAAAAATCCAGTGAGCAAGCAAATACGACGTGATGACCCAGTCCTGGGCACCTAGGCCAGGTGTGGGTCCAGGAAGCCACATCCCATCCATGAAGACAGAGCCCATCAACCCTTAAAGGTCAGTTATGAGCACATGGGTAACGGGGTTGCCCAGTGCCCCTAGGAAGACACATTACTTTTTTGTGTGTGGTACTGGGGTTCCTGGAAACCCTTCTTTCTACCTCCGGGCTACACTACCAGACACCTATTTTTTATATTTTTATTTGGAAACAGGGTCTCTTAAGCCAGCGAGGCTGGCTTCGAACCTGCGTGATCCTCCTGTCTCCGCCTCCCAAGCGTGGGAATCACAAGTGCATGCCACCACGCCCGGCTACATTACTTGTTTTTAATGGGTTGAACGGAATTAGATAACCCTGGAAGTACAATTCTCAGTGCTTTCGCTATAATTTTTAGTCAACTCAGGAGAAGAAAAATGTTTTTGTTAGTGAGAATGAATCTAGGCATGCTCTGCCCCTGAGCTACATCTTTAGCCCCTTTTACAATTTATTTTGAAACAGGGTCTTACCATTTTATTCAGGCTGGCCTCCAACTTGCCATCGTCCTATCTCAGCCTTTCAAGTTGTTGGAATTTCAGGAGTTCAGGATATAGTGTCCAGCAGAAATGTTTTTCGAATGATAAATATTAGGCTAAGTATAATTGGATGGGTGTTCGGAGGCACTGGTAGGAGACCATGGAAGCCAGTTGTCAAGGTGGCACCTTGCCAGTGAGGAATGGACCCATTCATCCTTCAGCCTCTCGGGAGGCCTCCATGACCTAGATCCAGGTATGATTCAGCAGGCAAAACCAGTGCCTTGTAGCTTAATACAAGGAGAACAGAGATGTGTAAAGTAATCTCAATACTTGAGAAGCTGAGACAGGAGGATTTCAGGTTCAAGGATAGCCTTAGAAACTTAAGGAGATTCCCAGGAAGCCAGCAAGACCCTATTTTTATTTATTTATTTATTTTTTTGCGGGTATGGGGATGGAACCCAGGGGCATTTGACCTCTGAGCTATATGCCCTATTTTTTATTCTTTATTTTGAAACCGGGTCTCACTGAATTGCAGAGGGCCGCACTAAGTAGCTGAGGCTGTCCGCGAACCGCCATCTTCCAGGTCTCAGCCTCCCAAATGCTGGGATTACAAGCGTGCGCCACCGCGCCCGGCAAGACCCTATTTTAAAAAGAATTTTTAAAAGAAAAGCTCTGGGTGTAGCATGGATGTAGAATGCCCCTGGGTTCAATCCCCACTATGACAAAGAAAGCAAGAAAGAGTGAATGAAAGAAAGAGAAAGAAAGCTTAATGTCTTCATGAGTATATGCCAGATACATAGGCAGAACTCACTCGCTTAAGGAATTCAACTCTATGCCTCCCTCAAATCCTGCCAGGAGCTCCAATAGGACAAAGTACAACTGAAGGCTTTGGAAATTGTCAGTTTGCTATGGTGGGATTCTCCCTTCAGACCAGGGAAAAGTTCTAACCTTTCTCAAGAATCAAGTTTAAAATTTTCTAGAATTTCAAGTTAGATTCCAGCTGGACAGCAACGGCTTTTGAGAGCTTAGGACCAGAGGGGAGGGACGCAGGCCCTCAGTGGCACCAACCCTTGCCTGACAGTGGGGCTGAGCCTGGGCTTTCTGGCCAAGCACTCCGCCAGACCTTTGATACACAGTCTCTTACCTAATCCTCAGCACACCACTGCCAGGAGATATTACTCTCATTTTACCAAAGTGAAAAACCAAGCTTCGAAGCAGTAGGGACTCACCTGGGTCCTGTCATTGGTAGATGGCAGAGCTAGGCTTCAAACTCACATGTGCAAATTCTAGAAGGAGGCCTCCGAAGTCTCCCTCTTCGACCTGGTGGAGTAAGAGCTTCCTGGAGCAAGGCAGAGGCAGCCTCGTTCAACAAGAAGGAGCTACGTTTTCCCTGTAGCATTTAATATGGTTCAGCCACAGATTGTTTTACCAGAGTGAGAGAGGCTGGAAGAATTATCCTTCCCAGCGGCACTCCACCTGCATGCTATGAAGACGCACACCTGATGCCACGCTACTTCTGCATAAATAAAAAGCCCTCTGACCTGGGCATGCGCCGGCTCTCGGGAACGGAAGAATGGAGTTTGCAGCCAGCGAGACTCCTGGTGGTACCATGTGGCTGTCGCGGCACATCTTGCTCTGTTTTCTGTTGACTTTTCCTTCTCATGGCCAGCCTGTAACCGAGGCGCCAGGAGGTCCCGGTGAACTCCACTGTGGACTTCGGGGTTTTCAGTTCACTGTAGACCTTTCCGGCCAGAAGGCAGTGACTCCTGTCCTAACAGCCTGGGGTAAGCATGTCTTCTCTGCTGCCTAGAGTTCCTCTCCAGCTTCCTCTGTAGCTGTTTTTCCTCCTCTCGAGACCCTTGTAGCTCCTGTTTGCAGAAAATGTGGTATAAGATAGACCAATTTCCAAAGCTCACCACCCAGGGGTTCCTCTAGGACAGAAGCCCCCTGGAGTCCAGTGGCAGGGCAGCTATCCTTCCCCAGAACTGGTGACCAGATGACTGACCACTTGGCCCTTCACCTTCCCTTTCCTCAGACAAGCGAGGGCTGCCACACAGGCTGCGGAAAGACGCCGGCTGTGGCACCTGGGTGCAGACTGGTTCCAACAGTTCGGTGGTGCTGGAGGCAACCTACAGCGGCTGCTATGTCACTGAGTGGGTGAGTAGGACAGAGCAGTCGGGGGCACTGAGACCCCCTCCTCCCACTAGATAGGCTGATCTCACAGGGCCTGTCTCTCCAGGGCCCGCACTATGTCATGCCAGTTGGAGTGGAAGGGACAGATGTAGCTGGACACAAGACGGTCATGAAGAGGAGCCTGCTCAAATGTCCTGTGAAACTTCCAGGTAATGGCTGGAAATGAGCCTGAGCAGAGAAGGGCTGCTTGGAAGGGGCCTGGGTCTGTCCTACTGCCCCTGTGCCCTGACACCTGATGCTCATGAAGCATCTGCTAAACGTGCTCCCCATCTTGAACACTCTTCAAGATAACTGCCAGCCGATGGCTCCTCACTGCCTGGGTGCTGTAGTAGCTGCTGAGCGTTCTCCCCAGATCCCAAACTGCTACTATGAGCACCCTTACAGTTCCCAACAGTGAGCCCACTCCAGGCTCTGTCACTGTGACCTGGGAGTAGCAGAGCTCAAATTCCACCAAGATCAGCTCAAGCCCAGGGGTCCTTCATCCTTGGCTAGGGCAAGAAAAGACACAAAAGCAGGGATGGGGATTTGGCAAACACCCTGGAGAAGGCATATCTGCCCTGAGCCTAAAATGCTCATTTCCTGTCTCCACCTGGGGCTACTTGTTCACTTAACTGGGGAATTAGTAGGAGGTGTCCCATATTTAACCTCGGAAGATGTTGCCTGGTTCCTAAGAGCCCTACCACTCAGTCAGAATAAATGGAAGTAGAATTCCCTTGTCCTTCTCCTATCACCTTGTCCCTTCAGTCTGGATTGGCGAAACCCATGAAGTGAAGAGTCCCTGGCCACTACCTCCCAGACCAACCAGACCAGACCTGCGTTTCAAGAGGTCCTCAGGTAACTTGCACTTTGAATGGGAAGGACAAGAGGGCTCCTAGTTGGAAGGGGCAAGGAGCCCCCTGCTCAGGGTCCCAACAAGGATGCATTCAGAGGACTCTTAGAAGGTGGCTTCTTAAGACCTAACCTCTGAGCACTAATCTCCTGCATGATGTTTCAGGGCTGGGTCTATTGCCATGGTCTGTAGATCTGGGAGGTCAGTGCTCAGGCTTTGACCTCAAAGGCTTTGATCTTAAAGCTAGCCTGTTGACTGATCAGAGCTTCTCTTTTCTATCTACCCAACCCCAGACACCCCGCAGGCTCACCTGTGTGGCTCAGTACCGGTGCAGGACAGGCTGCCCTGTGCAGCTTCACCCGTCTCTCAAGGAGACTGTGAGGCACTAGGCTGCTGCTTCAGCTCTGGAGAGGAAGGGGCAAGCTCCTGTTTCTATGGAAACATGGGTAAGTGAGTGGCTGGCCCTGTCTCCTGTGCCAACCCAAGCAAATCGCTGCTACTTCCTTTGAATGCCAGTGGAGGGGTGTGAGAGGGGAAGCCCTAAATACAGTAGCTTGACTTACAAGCAACTTCTAGAGGGCTCAGACCCTACGTAATGGCTTCCTCTGCTATTCTCTCAGAAGCCAAACTTGACAACACTTGGTTACCTCAGGAAATTGAGTCTCTGCCAAGAACTTCCTATTCGATGAAAGATAGTCTTCCCAAGGATTTTCCACTTTAGTAATAGAGTATGAGATTGTGTTCAGAGATTTGTTACAAGAACATGGCTTTCTATGGGCCCCAAATTTAGGTTTCAAAGTTTTCTAATATAACCCCCCACCCCATAAGCATTGATATGCCACATGGTGAGATCTGAGAAGACAAGGCAGGTGCCACTCTCCCCATATTACAAATCAAGCTAAAGCTCTTACGTGAGAAGTGAGGCTCATTCTAAGTCACGGGTAGGCTTCCGTGGGACTGGCTCAATCCCAGAGCAGTGGCATGACCTCACAGCTGCTCTGGTGTTCCAGTGACCTCGCATTGTACCCGAGAGGGCCAATTTTCCATCGCTGTTTCCCGGAATGTGACCTCGCCCCCACTGCGCCTGGATTCTGTGCACCTGGTTTTCAGAAACGATAGCGAGTGTGCCCCTGTGATGGCTACTGATGCCTTCGTTCTGTTCCGGTTTCCATTTACCTCCTGTGGGACCATGAGACGGGTGAGAAGTTCTGCCCTAGGGCTTTGTTCCAGCTCTGGAGGCCTGGGAAAATAATGTCCCAAAAGAGTATAGGAGGAGAGCTACAATATTCTGGCCGGTGGATTGCCCTGACGCCTGTATGGTGTTTAGGACAGTCTGTAGAGTCAAAAGAATGCTTTATCTTGGAGAAAGTTTAAGCCCATGGGCACTTAGATTAGATCATTACAGCTGTGATCTTCTGACCCTTTAAGCTGCAGAAAGCAGTTTCCTCACTTCCCTGGGAAGCAGCAGGGCTGTGGGGAATCTGTCTGATGTGAGCACCCCCAGCCCCTCCGGAAAGAACAAATCCCTTCCTCCCTGGTCATTGAGTGTGAGGAGCTCCTGCCTCTGAGGCAGGAGGTGCCCTGCAATGGGAAGTGGGACTGAGAACAGGCCAAGTGATGTAGAAGACAGAGCATCCGGCCAGCAGGAATGAGACCTCTCACCCGTCCTTAGATCACTGGAGACCAAGCCGTGTATGAAAATGAGCTTGTTGCCGCTAGGGATGTGAGAGCAGGGGACCGTGGCTCCATCACTCGTGATGTTATCTTCAGGTAAGGTCTTAGTTAACCCAGCCCAGGCCAGAAAGGAGGTATGGCTAGCCTACCTAAGCTGGCTCGCTAAGCTCTCTTGCTTTTCTGCAGGCTCCGGGTCAGCTGCCGCTTCTCTATGAACAGCAACTCCTTCCCAGTTAATATCCGGGTCTTTACTCTTCCGCCACCCCTTCCAAAGACCCAGCTTGGACCCCTCTCTCTGGCACTTCAGATTGCCAAGGGTAAGACCCTCTTGCCTGGAAAAATTGTCTGCAGTCGGCTACATTCAACATGGTCGTGACCATGAAGCTTCTAACTGGGTAGCGAGACACGGGCATCAGTGTCTACTGAGGTGATAAACTATCTCAAGCTGCTTTAAAGATCTTCACCACTCCAACTCCCCGTTTTGTCTTTGTTCAGACAAAAGCTATGGCTCCTACTATGCTGTTGGTGACTACCCGGTGGTGAAGTTACTCCAGGATCCTATTTATGTAGAAGTCTCCATTGCTCACAGAACAGACCCCTTACTGGGACTCCTCCTGCAGCAGTGCTGGGCCACGCCCAACCCCGACCCCCAAAGCCAGCCACAGTGGCCCATACTGGAGAAGGGGTAAGCCATGCCTTTGTGTATCCCTACGCAAACCTCAAAGGTCCCAGTCCTGATTGTTACATCTCCTGGCTTAGATGCCCCTACGCTGGAGACAACTATCAGACCCAGCTGATACCCATCCAGAACGCCTCGAACCTGCCTTTTCCCTCTCACCACCAGCGCTTTGGCATTTCTACCTTCAGCTTTGTGGACTCTGCAGAGCCATGGCAAGCTCTCAGGGGACAGGTACGATGCTTCCTTAAGTGGCCCTAGAAGGATTCAGACATCCTCACCTTGGGGCTCTACCCCATCCTTCTAGTCCTCAATCGATGCTTCAACACTTCGCTGCAGCTGCTGGTCCTTCCTCTGAGTGGCCCTGCCTACCAGTGATGGGAGCAGTGCCTGCCATTGAGGCCCAAGTTCTTTACATTTTTTGTGATAATCTTGGGAATGTGAAGATGTTCTATTTTCTCCACTCATCCATCCAAAAAGTGGTAGAACAGGGTGGGAGACACGGTGATTCAACATGACCCAAGTTGTATTGGTCCCTAGGTGTACCTGCATTGCAGCGTGTCCATTTGCCAGCCTGCTGGGACACTATCCTGTATGGTGACCTGTCCTGGGGCCAGTCGTGAGTATCCAAGCTGTCTATGCTAGAGGACAGACGTCAGTGGATCTTGGGTCTTTCTTCTAATCATTTTTAGCCTCTAGCCAAGTGACTTAAACTGAGAATTTATCTTAGTAATGAAACTTCTCTAATACCATGATACACTAGAACAAAGAAAACTGGCCTTCTAGACTTTCAGGCCTTTTAAAATACAAGCTATAAATACTCAAATTGTTCAACCTCAGCAATTTCCCTCAAACTTCAAAATTTATATGGGAAATGTTAATCCATGAGCCAAATATCTTATGGTCTACATCTACCTCTGGCTAATCCACAGATGTAAATGTCTATAGTCTCCTGAAGGCAGGTTGGGCAACGTGTTCTAAAGATCTCAAGATGGAATGTCATGATGGACTGAGTATTCTCTCCTAGATTGGGCCAGTGCTTCTGTAGTGTTCCTGTACTTTCATCTGGTTCACAAACTCATACCTGCCCTCCTTGAATTGGGAAGCTTGGACCATTGAATTAAAAAAAAAGGCTTTAAGCTTTTTACTTTTAGCATGCAGAAAACAAGTCAGTCATTAAATGATAGTTATTAGCTGGGTGTGGTGGTGCACACTTGTAATCCCAGTATTTGAGAGGCTGAAACAAGAGGATTACAGTTTACAGCCAGCCTCAGCTACTTAGGCCCTTCACAATTTAGTGTGAGACCCTGTTTCAAAAAAAAAAAAATAGGGCTAGGGGTGTGGCTTTGTGGTAAAATGCCCCTGGGTTTAATCCCCAGTACAACAAAAAAAATTAGTTACTATAAAAGACATTTTAAAAGTTACACATATTTTCTGCTTTTCTGGGGTCAGAAATGGTACTGGGGATTGAACCAAGAAGCATTATACCATCAAGCTACACACCCAGCCCAATTTTATTTATTTGGAAACAGTCTTACTAGGTTCTTTAAAGAGTCTAACTACTTGTTGAGGATGTCTCTGAACCTAATACCCTTCTGTTCCACTCTCCAAAGTGGTATCTGGGGTGACAGGCATGCACTACCATGCCCAGCTATTATCTGCACTTCTAAAGAACTAAACAGCATTACATTAACTTTTTCAACTGAGTAGACTTAAGAGTTTGTTCTTCCTGTTTTAACCATTGGATACTCTTCCTAGTGGTAAGACACTGAGTTATCAACGTGGTAGTGCCAGAGCACCTCTTTTTAGACAAGGATGGTAGTGTGAAATACCTAATAAAACTTCTATGCTTTAGTTCTGGTGAAACAGGTAATAGCACTGGATACTCAGCCTCAGACTTAAATAAGTTTGTATTAACACACTAATATGAGGCTTCATAAGGCACAGAATAGAACTTTATGTATTAGGGCACTAGGCTTTGTACTATAACAATCCCTACCTACTCCTGATTTATATGTGCAAAAATAAAATTCCACCAAATGACTAGTTCTCATTTCTCCAACAGGAAAAAAGAAACCTAACTTCTATATTCAAAACGGTACTGCCAGCATTTCTAGCCAGGGCCCCATGATTCTACTCCAAGCCTCTGAAGACCCTTCAGAAAATCCCCCTAAATATTCAAGTGAGTACACAGAAATATAACCAGCTTCCTGAGCCAACAGTCAAGGCAAAGCTGCTTCCTCACCCTTGTCTTTTACTGATTATCATGACGACTTCCTGGTGAAGGGGACCATTGGTGTTTGTGAGGATCTAGAACCACCTGGTTGTCTCCAGCATACACTAACAGATCTTTCCATCCCTAGGTTTGCCCGTGGATTCCAAAGCTCTGTGGGTGGCAGGCCTTTCTGGAAGCTTTATCCTTGGAGCCCTGTTGGTATCCTGCTTGGCTATCAAAAAACAAAGATGAGTTACTGAGACCAAACTTGTCAATAAAATCAGTCTATACTTGGATAATGTGTCAAGTTTTTCATTTGAAAGGTAAAAAATTAGCCTAGAATTAGCGAGCCTGCTCATGGTGTCTCACCTTCCCAGCTAGTGATGGTGTTCCACTTGTAAGAAAAATGAAAACCAAAACAGTGCTTTCTTTTGCCCTTATGCATAGTCCTATGTTTCTGAGTTGTAGTTAATAAGAAATATATGCAAGAAATAGCTTTTAGGCAACAAGCTTTCATATGCAAGAACTAAATAGTTTAAACTCAAGAAAGGGGCTACAAAACAAAACTGTCATTAGATAAAAGCAACCCAACCAGGTACGGCTAGTCCTGTATCTTCCGGAACCTCCTGGTTCTGTACTTCAGCATGTGTAAGGATCATAAGAGAGCTGCTGAAAGTGATTCATTGCTCCCCGTCCAGAATTTGATTTTGTATGTCCACACTAAGTTATAAACTTGGATCTTTTTTTTTTTCTTTTTTCTTAACTGAGGATGGAATTCAGGGCATTCTATCTCTGAGCTACACCCCAGCCCTATTTTTTTATTTTTATTTTGAAACAGGCTCTCACTGAGTTGCCAAAGGCTTCACTAAGCAGCTGTCCGTGAACACAGATCCTCCTGTCTCAGCCTCCCAGGTGCTGGGATTACAAGCGTGCACCACCATACCCGGCTCCTGTCAACTCTAACCATGTCAGGGTATTTCTGATGTTCCTAATCTGAGTATCAGACGTAAACAAGTATCTTGAATGGTGATTTAAATGATGTACCAGATCATTGCCTGGGAACTAGCCACTGAGATGGCTTGGGCAGGAGAAGTGTAATTTTAAGCCAGGACTGAAAAAGATTTATTTTGGCAGTCCGAATGCCAATAGGTAAACAGGTATACAGGTGTACAAGCATAGACTTCTTAAAGTTGTCCTACTTTGAAGAACTTTCTAGCAACTAATGCTATTGACCATACTTGGGGGGGGGGGCACTCTCTACTCTTCTCATGGTGAGGCTTGAAAAATAATTCTAGTTACTTTCCCAATTCCCTTTCTCCTAGGAATAATTTCTAAGTTTATTTTTACCAAGTCAAAGGTGGGCCTCCTGGCTCTTCAACAGCTGTTTATAGACAAGTCAACCTCACTCAAACTACCTCTAAGCAGGGCAGGGATACCGCATGCTCTACAGGTAACGGCAACTCCGCTTAGTGCCCAGTGGCCTATGTACTCAGGCCTTGTGAAAATCTGGGACCTGGGTTCTCACCCCATTGTCTAAAATTTAGGATAGAAAGAGTAAACTTGCCCAGTGCCATGGGGAAGCTCAAGGAAGGGCTGGGCTGGAAACTGAATTTGAGTGTAACTCCAGAACTTGTGTTCTTAATTCCACAATGCTCAGAAAATACTCTGCTCTGAATGGAGACCAGTTTCCCACAGAAGGCACAAATTTTACTGGATAAAGGACCTTTTCAGGCTCTCTGCTTGATGCTTGGAGATGTGGCTCTTCTAGGCGAGAAAGCCTGTGGCTATTGATAACCTTCGGTGCTGTAGGCTGAGGCCCCTAGAGGGGAACAGCAATGGCCTTTGATGGAGATATCAGGCGTTAGCTTGGCTACTCTGCTACTGTATTTCAACCTAGCAATCACAGTAGAAATATATATAATACATCAAACTTCAATATAACAAACTTGCTTTTTAATGTCTTCACATTCAATCTTTGAAAACTATAGATTCAGAGCAAGTTTTAACTTGCATTGCAAACATTAATTGCTAATACCATATACTTCTCAATATTAGATTGAATTTGTTTTTTCAACATCTCCCACATATATCCAACTACATTTTCCAAGAACTGAATAGTGTCTTTAAGTTAGCTAGAACTAAGCTTATAAACTTTATCTGTAGACTAAAATAATTTTTCCTTCCTTCTTCCTTTTATTTTAGTGATACAGGGGATTGATCCTGAGCCATTCTATCTCTGAGCTAAACCTCTAGCCTTACTTCATTTTTTTTGTTTGTTTGTTTGTTTTGAAACAGGGCCTCACTGGATTGCAAAGACTCAAAGTTGCTGAGACTGGTCTCAAACTTGAAATCCTTATGTCTCAGCCTCCCAAGTACTGGGTTTAAAAGTATGCACCCTCATGCTCAGCCCATAAATTCTTATCTTACTGTAATTAATGGAGAGAAAGAAGTCCTTTTGCAGAGAAATATATTTTTTTACAATGCACCTCAGAATCAAGAAGCTGCTTGCCAAAATTATGTAATTAGGAGTTGAATCACTATTCTAAAGGAAAATATCACCTGGGATCATAAACTTAGAGTTTATTTCGTTGGATCTTTCTTGGACAAAATTCTTTTTTGTACCAAGAACTAAGAATAAAGTATTATAACAGCTAATAAAGATAGGACAGGAACAAGAAGAAACCAGGAACAGAAACCAGTATCCCAAGGACATTCAGGAGGGAGCCTAGACATCATCCTCCTGCCACCCCATAATCACCCATAATATGCAGACAGAAGGCTACCTAAATACTGTTGGCAACGCATTTAATTTCTGTGGCTTCAACTTTGTCACCTCTGAGTTAGAAGATCATAGATTACTTCTAGCTTTCTGACTCTAGATTTTTGGCTCTGAAAATGTTCAGTTTATTCCGTTGTTTTCCATCGTTGGATTCATGGCTGCTGCCCCTGACTTCTTGCTCAAAGTGTTCGTGCTCTGAGATGAAAGGTTTATTTTTTTCTCACACCACCACACGTTTCTGCCTTAAAGGGCTAAAGCCCAGCTGCTGTTTAGCACAAGTCAGAGCAAGTCTGACTACAACATCTGCAAGCTGGAGGGAGCAGAAATTAGGCTTCAGGGCCATTTATTAAACTCTTCTCTTCCCACTTCTCTTTGCCACAGGGAAATAAACCACCTTCCCTAACACCTCACATACTGGATCAAGTGACAAGTGGCCCATTATAGTTAGGTCTAGAATGTCCTCTGAAGAGATCATAAATTGGTGTTCAGACTTTATATAATTGAGTCATAAGAGTTGTAATTACATCGGAAGGTAAATTCCACTGTGATGGGTTTACTTGGGTGGTAACCTAGGACAGTGGATGTGACTATAAAAGGTGGGTCCGTAGTAGTGTAATCTTAGGAACTATGCTTTTGTCTTGGAATCTCTTTGCTTGCTGACTCGCTTGGCTTCCAGGCTTCATGATGTGAGAGGCACAGCCCATTTGCTTGCTCTCTTTCTAACACCACCATGCTCTGGAATCCAAAGACCTCAGCCATACATGGACTGAACCTGGAATCCAAGAAACGGTGAGCAAATAAATCTTCCTCTAAGTTGTGTGGTAGGGTCTTTTGGATTATAGCAGACTGTTGACCTAGACATGGCCCCATCAAATGAAGTTTCTTATTTCAAGTAACCATAAGCTACATTTAAATACAAACACTTAGGAACACAATGGAAAGTGTTCCTAACCCTGCTTTTAAAAATACTAATTGGCAAGAGGGGGGAGGGAATGGGGTGGGAATTGGGGAAGAGCTAAATAAGTCATGTGTGCATGTATGCCTCCAGCACTTTGTACCCCATAAAGATGTATGACTACAATACGCCAATAGAAAAATAAAAAATACTAAACCTGGCCATGGTAGCACATCCTTGTAATCCCAGCATTTGGGAGGCTGAGACAGAAGGATCACAGTTTGTGGACAGCCTCAGCCACTTAGGCCCTTTGCAACTCAGTGAGACCCTGTTTCAAAATAAAGAACAGAAAAAAATAGGGCTGAGGGTGTAGCTCAGAGATAGAATGCCCCTGGGGTCCATCCCCAGTACCACAAAAATAATAAAAATAATAATAAATAAATAATATAAAAATAAAAATAAAAATAAAAATGATAAATAATAAAAGCTTTTCTAAAAAATTCTAATTGGCATGGCCAATTTTTTTAATTCAAATTATATAGCAAAGAACAAAGGAAAAAAATTCTCATTCCCTACACCCTTCCATCTCCCTTAGGAAACTTGTCCCCAAGTTCTCCTGTGCCAGTTTAGCCACCAGCCCTCTCTGTGCATCCTTTGGTTTAAACGAAAGAGGCATCTCTGCCCATGCTCCCTGAACAGTGCTTACGGTTGCTTTGCTCTGTCTTGGTTCCTGTGTCTTGTCCAAAAGGCCTGTGGCCCCATGGTGGTTAAGGATGACGAGTTTGCCCTTCAAAAGTCCCAGCAGTATCTTTTCTCTTTGTGTCTTCTCACAGGGCCTGATAGAGTGCTCTTTATACAGGAAAATTTATTTTTACAAGATGACTTTGATTTGAGGGGATTTGGTGGAAAGGGGGTGGCATTCATGGGCTTTTTATTGCTGAACCCCCTAAAGTAAACACCAGAGGAGGGGAAGAATGAGCCCATGGAGCGCAGGCCTTAATGCACCTGTGTCCTGCTCTGCCTTTGGCTCCAGGCTCTTGACAACAGTCAGCACGCTCTCTTCCTCCTCTCCTTCAAACAGTCTCTACCTGCAGGCTTGCTGTTCCTGGCAAAAGGCTGCAGAGAGGTGATGGGAAGGTGCTTATAAATAAGTCCATTCATCACAAGTGCAAGGAAGCAGTTCCCTGTCAAAGTCACATTTAAATTCCATGAGTCAAGCTTTTTGGCAATTACCATGCAGACGATCTTAACACAATCTCTTGGAGTGACTTCCATGAGATGACCCCCAAATCCTGAGACACCTCTGGGACGACTTGGCACCCTCAGTTTGTGGCCAATCAACGTGATATTCAGTGTTTCCTATGAATAAGCTCTCTCTCATTTCACCCGCTGGCCTTTACATTGTAATTCCATCAACTGGCATTTAGCTTTTTTTTCTATAAAAAAATTAATTCCATGATGCTTCAAGGCTCCATTTTCTTTGGGCCTCAAAAGTTGATTAATTAAAATAAATCTAAAAAACTTTAACAATTGAAAATGTTCCACCTGAGGTCTGATGTAAAAGTATACCAGAATATAAGAATAAGAAAGAAGACAGGACACCAGGACAGCATTATTTAAATATCATCATGGTGTTCGGTATTTATTTTAATGTGAAAATGTACCAAATAGGATTCAAAACAAAAGGAGGGACAGAATTCATCAGGAGTACAGCCTGGTAAACTTGTCTAAATGAAAGGTTATCCTAAGAAACAGATGGTGTTGAAAGGAAAAGATTAATTTGTGCATTTAACCCCTAAGGCAAATGTTGAGGAAGCTATAAAATAATAATTACCTTCTTAGCCCTTGCAGCATGTAGGCCCTCTGCAAAGCAATATCCATGAATAATATTATATGATGCTCACAGTAGCTGCCTGTGAAGTGGGTGACAGTATTTCTCCCACCTTAACAAAAAAGAAAGATGTCTGAGATTTATGGTACTGGTATTATAGAACAGAGCACACTTACTAGAACAAACTTATTTTTTAACAGTACTGGGGATGGAACTCAGGAGCATTCTACCTCTGAGCTACACCCCCAGCCTTATTTTTTATACTTTATTTTGAAACAGGGTCTCATTAAGTTACACCAGGCTTTACTGAATTATCTTCCTTTAGTGAACACTTCTTCCATGGCCGGCATTTACATCATTGTAAACCATTTGGGGATGAACACTGTAAACAGACATCTTTGTATACTTTTAAAATTTATTCCTTGAGATAAAATCCTCCAAGTTAAAGTGGTAGGTCAAAAGACATTTATGTTGCCCAGTTTCTTGAAACAAAAGAAAAATGTTAGAAAGTTGGGTGAAGGTTTCAAAACACCAAACCAACCAACCCTTGCTTCAAAAATAAAGGCAAGTAAGGCCGGGCGTGGTGGCGCACCTTGTAATCCCTGCGCTTGGGAGGTGGAGACAGGAGGATCGCGTAGGTTCAAGGCCAGTCTCTCTGGCTTAAGAGACCCTGTTTCCAAATAAAAATATAAAAGTAGGTCTGGGAATGTAGCCCGGAGGTGGAAGGGCTTCCAGGAACCCCAGTACCACAATAAATAATACATACATACATACATACATACATACATACATACATACATAAAAGCAAGTAAAAATGAAACAAAGTCCTAAACAGGAAGAGTAAAAGGAGTCACTAAATCCTACCAACTCTGATTCCTAAACTTTGGGCATAGATTGTTTCTTCCATGTTTCCATTTGAATACACGCACACCCACCCCAGCCCATTGCTGTTGGAAGAGTCCCTGGCTAAGGATTGCTATCACTTATTTCTTTCTTTTTATTTTATTTATTTATTTATTTATTTATTTATTTATTTATTTATTTATTTTGGTGGTACTGGGGTTCCTGGAAACCCTTCTACCACAGGGCTACACTCCCAGAACTATTTTTTCATTTTTGGAAACAGGGTCTCTTAAGCCAGCGCGGCTGGCTTCGAACCTGCGCGATCCTCCTGTCTCCGCCTCCCAAGCGCGGGGATTACAAGCGTGCGCCACCACGCCCGGCCGATATCACTTATTTCTACTACTTAGCAATAAAGAAGAACAAAATTCTGTCATTTGCAGAAAAATGGATGGACCTAGGGAACACTATAAGTGAGATTAGCCCGTCACAGCAAGTGAAGGGTCATATGTTTTCTCTCATATGTAGAAACTAGGGAGTAATTGGGATATAAGAGAGACTTTAGATAGTGAAAGAGAAACCCCAGTGGAGAAAAGAAAGAGGTTTAGAGGGGGTTGGGGGAGATAAATGAAGAAACACTTCCATTGGCAGTATGCGCACATGTTAAATTACCAATGTTAATATCATGTGTAGGGGAAGGGAGGAAATGTGGGAACCACAGGAAAGCCAACCAAGATCTCTGTGCATCCATGTCACAGTCATAAGAATAACTGATAGAGAAGAGAGTATGCAATCCTATTATTTCTTTCTCTTTTGCCCACAAGGGGAAGAGTAGAAACTGAAATCTGAGTCTTTTCTGCAACTCTTAAGTAGCAGAAGACATTCAGAATCCTGCCCCCAAAGCCCCCTCTCAGTGAGGATTCCAGCTCAGGTCCAGGCCAAAATAATCCAGCTCTCATTTTTCAATAAAGAGAACAGATTATACTCTTTAGTGGGCAATTAAATCCTCTTTACACCACGGAGATACATTTACATAAACTCACCACCACTTCAAAACAAAGGGACAATAAACTTTAAGCCGGGGATTTGAAAAGCAAGGATCTGGTACAAAGCGATAAACGTCAAGTCCTTCAGCCTTGACTGAGCTCCTGTGTGGAAATGCATGGTTTCTTGATTGTCCCATTTTAAACTGCTAAGCAACCACTCTGCTCATTGAATCCGTCTCCACCGAGAAAAGGGAAGAAAGAAGGCAAAAGCCGGCAGTGTCAAAAGACTCCTGGGCAGGATGGAGGGTCACTCAAGCAAAGGCAGGACATCTTCTTATCTCTGCAGCCTCAGTTTCTAGCATGGGCCTGACCAGCACGAAATAATCAATAGACATTTACTTCTGGGATGAAAGGATGTTGGCAAGCCTCCATTCAGGGCTACTTCCACAGCAATTATTCATGTGTCATTCTCCCCACTG